>NC_057865.1:76938076-77241291 GCF_019393635.1 Dromiciops gliroides | reverse complement strand
ACTAAGAGGTTAAGTGATTTGCCCAGGATCGTAAAACTAGTAAGTGTCTTAGGTAGGATCTGAACTCATACTGCAAAGGCTTGATCAAGGATAAAAGCAGTGCCAAAAACAGTTTGGATAAGAAGAGATATTGTAGAGGCAGAAAAACCAGGATTTAGCAATTAACTCTGTGAACAGAGAGGAAGAAGTATGAATTGAAGGCGAAAATGAGGGCTTGAAGTTGGGTAACAGAGAACAACAGTGTTATCAAATCAGAAGATTGTGAGGAGAAACTTTATTATTAATAGTCACTATTTATTACTCAAAATGGAAATGTTCTCTGCCAGAAATTTCCTATAAATGCTCGCCTTCTGAAAGGACATGTATCAGAAGAACATCAAGTTCAAGACGACGGTAGCCCAGGAAAATTAACTTCTTTAAAGTAGGGGATGGAATGAATTCTAATTCATGAATGCTTT
The DNA here is from genome assembly GCF_019393635.1 of Dromiciops gliroides. NCBI lineage: Eukaryota > Metazoa > Chordata > Mammalia > Microbiotheria > Microbiotheriidae > Dromiciops > Dromiciops gliroides. The sequence goes on along the minus strand of NC_057865.1, from coordinate 77,240,833 downwards.
AATTTCAGAATTCTGGAATAATGAACTTCTGTTAAGGATGCATTTCTAAGAAGTTACAGCAGTTTCTCGAGCATTAGCTAACAAGTCTTATTTGTTCATTGAGCAGGTTTTTTTTTTTTTTTGACAGGGCAATGAGGGTTAAGTGACTTTCCCAGGGTCACACAGCTATTAAGTGTCAAGTGTTTGAGGCTGCATTTAAACTCAGGTCTTCCTGAATCCAGGGCCAGTGCTTTATCCACTGCACCACCTAACTGCCCCCAAAGCAGTTCTTTAGATTACATACCTGGCATAATCTGGATGTGTGTACGGAACAGTCCTAACACCTTCACCTACATAATTCACTGGGAAAGGAAGTACAAAATGAGTCTTCATCTGACACGGTTTGAAAGTAGGGTCCTAAAGAGAAAAAAAGGCTTCTTCAGTTGGTGAAATTTATTAAAATGATGTATGATGACATTAAGTAAATTCATTTTTAAGAAGACATCACAATTCAGTATTTTCCAGTGAAATAAATTATTTTTCACTTCATATAAAGCCCATTAATTTCAGGCAACTCTTCCACTTACCACCATGAAAGATTCAATTTATAATGCTTTTAAAATACTATAAACATTCACTTTAGAATATGCCCTCTAACAACACTATTCATGCAAACAGTTGTGACTGATCTCAATTAGTTCCTTTTGATAGAGAATACAAAATTTCTAGACTGTGTATAATGAACCAAGTGAATTTCACACATTTGTGAGGGGGGGAAAAAAAAAGAAAGTAAAAGGCAAAAAAAAAAAAAAAGATAGTAAAAAGTATCATTCCTGGGAGCTAAAGGCTGTGTATAATGGACTTCCAAAAATCTGAGCTAAAAAAAAACACACACACACAAGGAAAAGAAAATATTAATCAATACAATTTAAATGCCCATGAAGATATATACACAAAAGACTATATAAGTGTTATATAAAAATAAGAGTGAACTAGAAGTCCTAATCCTATGTGGTATAGTCTTTTCAATGAGTAGCAAAAGCTTTCTATTTATTAACCTTTTTTTTTTTTTTTTTTGCGGGGCAATGGGGGTTTAAGTGATTTGCCCAGGGTCACACAGCTAGTAAGTGTCAGGTGTCTGAGGCCAAATTTGAACTCAGGTCCTCCTGAATCCAGGGCTGGTGTTTTATCCACTGCGCCACCTAGCTGTCCCCTGCAAAAGCTTTCTAGACTAACATGGGACAATCAAGTCCCTTAGAACATGATGGGACACCATGCGGCAGGGAAGAAGGGACATCAGTATTTTAGAGAAGAGGTGTCAAACATGCAGCCAACTAACACTCCTGGCAACACTCCAAAGCAGCTGAACCAGATTAAAATATAATTAGGAATTATTTAACAAATATAAAATCAAATATAGCTAAAGATAATTTGTAGTTCCCTAAGTCAATATGTCACTTACAGGGATCCTTAGGTATGGTTTACCGTCCCCTATTAATGCTGTATTTGGAGTCAAGAAGACCTGAGTTCAAATGTAGCCTAAGACAGCAGCTTTATGACCCTGGACAAATCACTTCCCCTGTTTGCTTCAGTTTCCTTTACTCTATAATGAGCATAATAACAGCACCTACCTCACAGAGTTGGTGTGATGATTCAATGAGATACTAGAAATGAGGTAATACTTTAAAGCACTTAGCACAGTGCCTGACGCACAGTAGGTGCCATATATGCTTATTTAAGTTTGATGTAATTGTTCTAGACAAACCTATTCTAAACTGAAGAAATGAAGGAAAGCAGTTTTTAAAATTCAGGTCACAAAGTTGTACAGACTAATATATTTGTACAATATGGTCAATGAATTATTCACTTACAGTAATGAGCTTTCTTATAATTTGGGGGCCATCAACTACATTACCACCATTTGGTTTGGAATCAATAGGTTTCTGGAAAAAAAAAAAAAAGGTCATCAAGTTAAATATGATTAAATTTAAAAAACAACCTTCCAAGGAACGCATATATATAGCTATAGATATAGCTATAGATGTATGTATGTATATATATGTATATTTATATGTGTGTGTGTGTGTGTATAAAATTATGAAGCAGAACAATGTTTACCGAGCACCTCTACAACAGAAAGAAAATCAGTTTCTTGTCCTTAATTTCACCAGGACCTTGCTTTTTATACTTTACCAGCCAGTTCATTTATCTTTTCCCCAAAGAAAAAAGATTTCTGTCTAAATTTGCTGAATTGCAGGTAAAAATTAAACCTACTGGCCTTTCTAAGCTATTTTGAAGTTTGATCTTTAAATCTTAGGCATGTTTGCAAATATTCCTAAATGTAAAAGCTCTTTTCATTTTTATTTTTACAAGGATAAGTCGATACATTAAAAAAAAATCATCCCACAAAAAGTGGAATGAAAAAAAATGGAAATATGTAAGTAAACAGTAAGTATTAAGAAGCACTCAAGAAGAATACACTCAAATGGTGACCTCCACTAAGAAAGAATCCTCCTAAAAAAAAAAAGAAAAAAAGAAAGAATCCCCCTAGAATTTTGGAACATAGAACTAAAATATTTTTAAAATAAATATTAAAAAAAATTATTTTTCCAAGAATTTAAAAAATTTTAATGGGAAGGAGGGGAAGAGAACTTCTGATCACATCACATCCCTGCTAAAATTTTTCAATGGTTCCCTAAACTGCTTACTTCACTCCCTCCTCTCCATACACCACCAGCTTGGGAGCTATTGAGCTGTGGCTTGTAGTGCCTGGCAGGATCCCATCTTTACGTCACCCTTTTGAGGCAATAAGAATCAATTTTGACTCTGCCTTGCCACTTGCAGAAGGGCTGATACACTGGAAAATGGGCACAGCTAGAGAACAGAAGGAACTTAGGCAGAACAAAATAATGTGGGATTGTGTCAAATGTAAAGAATTGTTATTTGAGGTTTTTATGCCTCAGCTCGCGCTGGCCTGAGGCTGCGCAAATGCACAATGCTCCACTCACTGATTGTAGCCCTTGCCAGGGCTCTGGCACCTCAAGTCATCACCACTGGCTAACGCCTACATGGGCCTGGCAAAATTATAATGATTGGAAGCCTAGTGAGGGCAGTCATGTGACTGTCAGAGAGGCCATCCCATTGGCTGGGACTGTGTGGGGTGTTTTCTAGGTTTGGGGGAGGAGAATTGGGCTTTCTAGGTGGAAGCTGGAGACAGGCATTCTGCTGCATATTTTCAGCTGATTCCTGGGTGGTGGTATTTTTTTCAGGTATTATAATCTCCCTTTCCCCATTTTATTTCCTTTCCCTTGATCCTACTGATCCTGTTTGTGGGTTGTTTTTTTTTAAATTCGTTCTTGTTAAAATAAAGCTTGTTCTGTTTTGAGGGAGGCTGCCGGTTTCCTTCCTTGCCCCAATATTGCGGTGAGCTGCTTAGCTAACACTCCCCAATTAAAAATTGGTCCCCACACAAGCCTGAAGACAATGGGAGAGAGAGCCCCAGAGACACTTGGTGCTATGGACTAAAGGAAGAGCCAATTCCCACTGTGGGAGGAACCTGAGCCAGCTTTTAGGTCTGGTTCCTGGGGGAGAAAGCAATAATATTAAAATAACACATCATCTCTACATAAGCAAGACACAATGATCTTGAAGAAACGATGTTGAGACAATGATCATACACCCACCAGAACGTGACTAGTTAAAAAAACCAAACAAACCTGTAATAATGACCCATGTTAAATCAACAACAGTCTTTTACTAAAATAGGTTTCTAGAAGGATTTGCAGTTTATAGAGATTCTTAGGATATAATGAAGGCCCATTACACCAATGACTCTGGCTTTCTCTATAATATTACAGTGACACAAACCAATGAGTATTTTATTATACGTGAAGAGTAAATCACAAAATCTGCTTGCAGATTAAATCTTACCTCAATTACATGGGGCCGGACAGATTTTCTTTCCTTTTTACTTCGACCAAGGCTTTTAATGAAATTTTCAACTTCTTTGCTTGCCTGAGACATCTGCTGAGGGGCAGCATTAACCGAACATCTGTTTTAAAATGTAAAATATGCATATATGTATATAAATATGTGCATGTAAAATATGTATGCATATATCTATATTATTAATTAGATACAACTTTGATGCCCCATGTGGTATAGTGATGACCCTGGGTTCTGAACCTATGTCAGAAAGTACAAATTCTTCTTCACTGGGAAGACTTGACATTAGTCCCATTTTAAGACTGTTTACTTTCCAAAGATCAGCCTTGCTAAGTAGGAAACAGTTCACCACCAGTAGGCTGCCATTAGATGACAAATGTTTTGACCATAGCACAAAGAAAAATACAAAATGAACATGAATTCTTGGCAGCCCTCTTCTTCTGCTCTAGATCAGGGGCAAAGTGACAAGAAAGTAAGCAAAGGTACTAAAAATGAGCTTTTGAACTGTGCATAAATATTAACTGCTAATACTTAAAATGTGAACTGTTTGTCCAATTATAAAGCACTAAGATGGATGAATCTTATCTTGTCTTTTTAACATTTTGATAACTATCTCATTATAATTGGTTTCCTTGGTAATCTTATGTATTTTCTTTTATTCATTTAAAACCATCACTCTGAGAAGGGGTCCATAGACTTCATGTGGCTGCCAAGAGAGACCATTAAAAAGGTTGAGAACCCCTGCTATTCAGAAAACTAATGGAACTACTAAGTGGAAGGCTGATTCAAAGATATCCCTTGGAGAGGTAAAAGAGATCACTAATTTAGGTTTATTATAAAATCATAGACAACAAGAAACATCATTCCAGCAGACACTTCTTCATGTTCTACTTCTGAGCTTATAACAATAAGCCAAAAAACCCCACCACTGAAACTGATGCAACAATATCAACAGCAAAGGATGAGAATGTAGAGAATTGCACACACACACACAAACCAAAAACAGGCAGACTATCTAAATTAAAGCAACATGTAAATGAATGTTTGATGAATTCAGTGCAAAGTTGGATAAAGGGGAGGATGGCAAAATATCTGTTGGAAAATATGGCTTGCTAGAACAAAGGCTAATGGATTACACAAATACCTCACACCTGTATGTTATGAATACTTTATGAAGAACTGGGAGGTGACAGAAACATTAAATAACAAGTAACATTACATTAAGACACCAAATATATCTTTGTTTATAGGTAACAAAAGGCTATTGAAGTATGACTCCTTTCTGAATTAACAGTCAAACCACAGACTTGATAGAAGATCAAAGTCAATACAAAATCAGAACAAAAAAGAGAAAACAGATAACGTACTTAAAAACAGCAACAACATTATTGATTGAAACAAAGGTTCCAAAAAAGGAAACAGATGAAGGAAGAGAGCTTATTATTATCAGTGATAACCAAGTGCCGCTATAAGGAGGTCAAAAGAAATGAAAAATGAAATTCTGTTTTTTAAATAAGTCTTCCTAATTACAAGCCACATTCCAACTACATTTACTCAAGTTAATTACTGTATTATGGAGATTTTTAAAAAATATTGATCAAAAAGAAAGAGAGAAACCAACTTATCACAGAAAGAAATCAAGAAAAGTTTTGGAGAACATACATGAACACCATATTTGTCAAAAATTAGTAAATCACAAGGTTACTTAAATATCTGAGAAACCATTAATTCTCACCTCATATTATCACAATTTAATAAATATTTCTTGATACGAGGAAGTTTTCTTAGGACTGGCTTAATGTCTGGCATTTCTGCAACTCGCTTCATTAGTCTCACCTAACCCAAAGCAATGAAATACATATAGATGTTAACAAGAAAAAGTTAAAACTAGTTATTTAAAAAACAGAATTTCTGGTAATGGATCTAAGTAAATTTAAAATACCAATAGTTTGTGTGAGTTTGCTTAGTCTAGTACAGGGAAAACAAAGGTTGTTTTTTTTGGCCAAAATGTGGACAAAATAAATTCTATAAGTACGCATGTGAGTACCTTTGATGTTTGTATAATTTGTTCCTTTCAATAAAATCACCTCAACAAATGTTTATAAAGCACCTACTATAAGTGAAGGCACACTGTGCCGGGTCCTAGGGATACAAAGACAAAAACCAAGTAGTCCGAGCCCTCAGCAAGCTTTTATCCAACTAAGGGAATGTATTATATGCATGACTACATGTGATACAAGATGTGATATATGATGAGAGAGGAGAGTCAGATTATTCTTTCATGAAAGAAGTGACACCAATGCTGAACCTTGAAGAAAGTCAAGCACTGTGGGAGGCTGAGAATAAAGTTCATTCCCAGGATGAGGAATGGCTTTTGCAAATGCCTAGAAGTGGGAAATAAAATGCCTCTATTTAAGAACTTGACTGAGGCCAATAAATCCAAAATAATCAATTATTTCTTTACCTGATCCATGCCATTAAAGGTTTCTAGTAAGTCTCCAGCAGGAGTAAGTGTTCTACTAGCTCTAATAGATGCATATAAATGACCAGAATTAGGAATTCCATTTGAAAGCTCTTGAGCGCTCATTTTAACTAACACTTTAAAGTGTTCCTCATCTTCAAAGTGTGGGCTATAAAAAAAATTAAAAACAGTATATTGTCAATACAAAAAAACAATCCCCTAAATAATAATGGAAATGAAAAACAATGCAACAAGCAATTATTTATCTATGCCTCTCCCAGGATAAGCTCATCACTTGTAAACTCAACTCAGCTCCTAATTCAAGGCTTGACTTGATACCACCTCCTTTCGGCGCATAGAGCACCAAGCTCTCAGATCACTCTACTTTGCATCTGCCTGGTTTCAACTCCAGGGAACAAAAAGGCTCCTGGTAACCTTGATCCTCCCCCGTTTCCTACCTCCTTTTGTGTGCCTTCTCTCCCTTTTGATAAATTGTAACGTTACAGAGGGCAGAGACTATTTTTTTCTTTTTACTATTTGTATCTCCAGCACTTAATAAGTGTTTAGTGGATTGAATTCGATCTATGTTCAACTTGGGTATGCAACAATGAGAAGCATCATAATATCCATCTTTAAGACACTTACAATCCAGTAAGTGATATTACACATGTACATCAATAACTACCAGTAGCAGATCCCTATTCATAATCTATCACATTAAATTATGATTAAATATATTAAATCAAGTCAAAAAAATTGCCTGAGAGAAAGGGGAATAAGGGAAGATTTTGTGGAAGAAGCAGATGTTAAGAGAAGAGTTGAGGAGAATTCTATTTACACATGAGAAGTATTATGGGCAAACTCAGAGTAAGAAAGGGCAGAACAAGTCTGAGAAAAGCAAGTTATCCCATTTGGCTGGTATACTACGCACAAAGAGGAAAGGTGAGGAAAACACCTAGAAATGCTACTTGGAGCCAGATTATACAGAACGTTAAAAGTCAAGCTAGGGTTTATGCTGTATTTAATAGCCAATAAAAAGCAATTGAGGGGGGGCAGCTAGGGTGGCGCAGTGGATAAAGCACCGGCCCTGGATTCAGGAGGACCCGAGTTCAAATCCAACCTCAGACACTTGACACTTACTAGCTGTGTGACTCTGTGGGGCAAGTCACTTAACCCTCACTGCCCCACCAAAAAAAAAAAAGAGCAATTGAGGATATTTTAAACTTACTGAAAATCTACTTGATATTAAGTTATGGACCATGTAAAAATTTGTCATAATCTGGTCTAAAGTCCTGATTACAAAATTTTTTTTTACATAAACTATCAATTAAGTTCTATGACTAAAGTCTTCTTTATTTCCAGGATTTAGACTTCCAGAGTATCTAAAAGGTAGTATTATGCACAAGTAATCAATCCATGTTACTTGTTAAATATTTCACTCCATAAATGCATCATGTCTGATAGATTTCGATCCAGGCACAAAGACGAAAAAAGCACACCCTGAAAAGAAAAAAATGAATTTTACATTGTTAGCTAACCTACAAAAAGCTAAATAATATTTTTAAATCCTTTTAACTGACTTTTAAAATGCAGTTGTGATCATAGAAAAGACAAAACATTATTTACCTGTTCATACACATCTAAATCTGAATCATCTGGAATCACATGTGGAGAGACCGACATTCCTCCTGTTTTTAGTTCTATTTGTTGAGCTTGTTCTCTATAGTCATAAATGCCACAACCCATCCTGTTAATAAAGAAATATTCATTTAAACTTCATCATTATTTTAAAATATATGTATATAGATATAAAATTTATATTAAGTATACTAAATCAATTCATTATAATCATAGCACTGAAGAAGCTATTCTTTATACTTCATCATGAAGTATCTATGAAGTATCCAAGAATTTTTATAGCACCCCTCTAGATGTCTCTATTAACTCCCCAGGAAAAGAAATTACAGTCAACAGATTATACGTGTACATGTACCCATAAATATTCATATAAACTACTCTAGTACTGTAAAGAAGTAATGAATTGTAAAAACATCTGTCCATCTCTGAATATAACAAATTCCTCAAGCCTTTTCCTCTTTCTACCATTTTCTTTACCCCCATTTAAAATGGTTCAATGTTCTGGCAGCCAAGAAAGAAAAGGATCAAACAGTAAGTGACTACATGTATAGCATTGAAAACAGGAGAACTGACTTCCTTGGTCATCTCCCTCACAATGTTAGGGCACTTGAGTTTCAAACCATTTCTAAATCCTTTCTGGGATTATCCCAACCCAAACTACAAATATGACAGATGATCTAAACAGCAGCAGAGCCAAATGAATCACTGTGAAGAATTATTTCCAAAAAAATTATCAATTTTTTAAAAAAGTCAATATGACAAAGATTCAATGAAAAAATTCTTGTAAGCCAGGGCAGAATGGTAAAAATAACTAAGGAAAAATTAACACAAAAATTTTCAATCTGAAATTTTTCAAAGGAATGATGGACCTGGAAAAAAAAGAGGAAGAAAAAATTCTGGCATTATCAGGCTTCCCCAAAGTTCTGAAGAAAAAAACCTGGTCAAATGACAAAACAATCAGAGAAAAAATAATGAAAAAGAGGATTACAAGCATACTGACAGAAGCGAGCAGCTAACATTGATGAATGCCAAAGTCAGCTTACTAAGGCCGTATTTTCAGTGCTCAAAATGAAAACACCAACGAACTTACTTTAAGCAACCAAAAAGTAAGGCATCACATGTCAACAACCCATCATATAGAATTGCACAAGATTTTTTTTCCAAAGAAAAAAATTAAAGAAACTGGAATTAGATAGACTGACAGTTGAGAGACCATCAAAAAAATCAACTTTCTAAGTATAAGTAACATTTTCAAAGATAAAAAATGGTCATTAAAGCTGCATGAATTTGAGAAATTTATGGGGGTAAAAGTTAACCTTACAGTTTCTGACATGAAAATAAACAGAAAAGCATAAGCTGCATCAAGCTAATAAATACTAAAATCAACAGACACTGATGATTGTAATAAACTCACCTCTTTCTCAAGGCAATCTCCATAGAGGGATTAAAAACAACAGTAATATTATATGGGTTAACAAATTAGTGAGCCAAAAAAATGAGTTTGAGGGGATGGGGGAGAGGGGAAGAAGGAAAAGGGAAGAGAGTAATAAGTTCAATGGATCATAAGTATAGGGACTGGACCTGATTTCATCAGTATAGGAACTCCCAAATGAGGAAACTCCTTGTACCAATGCAGGTTGGCAGCCTTCTCTGCAACTTGTAACTATTGAGAACAGCCCAAAGGACTGACGAGTTAAAGGACAAGACCAATGTCACACACAGTCTGTATGTGTCAGAAGTGGGGAATCCAAGTCTTCTTTACTTCAAAGCCAACTCTAGCCACTAGCCATGCTGATCTTCAGTGGGTCATATAATCATATATTTAGGCAGAAAGGTCTCTGGAGACCAACTAGTCTAACCCTCTCATTTTATAGATGAGATAGTCCAATTAAATGGGGTGAGGGGAAGCAGAGTAATTAAGGCCAGAAGGAGGTTTAGGGGGATGTTATCCAAAGTAACACTCCTGTCTCAAACATAGCGACATGCATTTGAAAGACTATATTGGACCATAATGGACAAACAATATAACTCACATAAATAAAAACCATAAAAATCATTATTATATCAAAAGATATTAAAAAGGCCTTTGATAATATAAAAATCATTTATTAGAAACTAAGAACTAGCATTCTATATACAGGAAAACATTTTAATATGCCATTATTATTTGACAGTTTCAAAAGTGCAAGCTATAGCAATAAGGAAAAAAAAAAGTTAAGGGAATTAGCATGGTATAATGGATAGAGATGGCTTCCAAATCAGGAAGCATTTGATTCAAGTCTTACCCCTGACCTATACTGAGTGTGCATTCCCAGGAAAGCTACTCAACCTCTCAGTACTGGAGGCAACTCTTCAAGACTCTAATGCTACAAAGAATGTGCTGACCATCACTGGGAAAAAGAAGTTCCATATATCAATGAAATCCCTGGTCTATTCTCTATCCCTAGCCCAAGGAAATAAACTTATACACATACACTTAAGATTAAAATATTTCTATCTCAGATGTTGTAAGATGATCCAAGAGGAAATAACAAAGATTGGAAGACTATTAAGATAAAACACAAAAATAATCCACATAGACAGACACAAAAAGCAATGTATCCAGAATAAAGCTGAGATTAATGATTGTGCCATAAAATAGTCTGACAAAAATCTAATATCCAAAATCTATAAGAAATTGACACAAGCTTATGAACCTGATTATTTCTCAATAGGAAAGTGAATACACAGCTGTCAAAGCAATACAAATGATGAATGTTGTGAGTAAAATTCAACAAAGGTAAACTGAGACACATATAATATTTTATTAGTAGGGTGTGAACCTAACAATAGAATGGGTCAAATGGCTGTCTCCATTCTGCCAAAAGACAAAGAACTGAAAATGCAACTCATTTTTAGAAGCATAGTACAAAGAACAGAAATCATATAATTGGTAATGGGATTGGCAACATCATGGAGGGTGAGGGATCATGATCGGTTACATTAATGAAAGGGTTTTACATACACCTAAGACTTGGATCACCCTTCTCTATCTTAGAGAAATTGCTTTATGGACCTATGGGACCCAGCTGCATCCCATGGCTATTGATAGTGGACTGGGAGTAGCAGACTCACAGATGCCTGGGAATGAGATAATTGGCAAGGATAAGGCTAAGATGAAACCATGTCAGCTTGTCCACTCTAAAGAATAACACACAGATGTCACGGAATTTCTCAGGAGCTGGAATTATGTGGGATAACAAGTTTCTTTTCTACAGTGATTTGTAGATAGTTAAAGTGTTTTATGAGGGCACTGAATCTAAACACAGCTCATAGTTTTCCTTTAATTAGTAGTGGTTGTGGGAAAACAAACTTTTGAACTCATGATCTTTTACATTTACTGAGAAAAGGCTGAAGTTATTATAAAATAATTAGGTTACTAAAAAGAATCAAAGAGTAAAATAAATTATAAAATATAAAAATATTTATTTTTGCATCAATAATCATCTAAAAATTGTTTTAACACTAACAACCATAGAAATGACCTCTAAGATGTCACCTTACAATTAGCAAAACCAGTTATAGTGATAATTCAATATCATAATTCAATATTGGCAATGCTATGGATAAATACATAAACTATCATATCACTAGTAACAATTTTGTTGGAGAGCAATATAATAAGCTACAACTTATTTGTATAAAAATACTTATAGGACCTCTTTTTGTAGAGGCTAAGAATTGAAATTTATGGGGATGTCCATCAATTAGGGAATGGCTGAACAAGCTGTGGTACTTGATTGTAACAGAACATTATTGTGCTATAAGAAATCACAAGCAAGGGCAGCTAGGTGGCGCAGTGGATAAAGCACTGGCCTTGGATTCAGGAGGACCTGAGTTCAAATCCAGCCTCAGACACTTGACACTAGCTGTGTGACCCTGGGCAAGTCACTTAACCCTCACTGCCCTGCAAAAAAAAAAAAAAGAAATCACAAGCAGAATGATTTCAGAAAAACCTGGAAAGACTTATATGAACTGATATAAAGTGAAGCGAGCAGAACCAGGACAAAACTGTACCAAGTAACAACAATATTAATACGATGAAAAACTGAATGACTTAGTTATTCTCAGCCGTACAATGATCCAAGACAACCCCAAAAGACTCATCATGAGCACACCTCCAGAGGAAGAACTAATGTTATCTGAAAACAGACTGTGTACTATTTTTCCTTTTTCTGTCTTCCTTCCTTTCCTTTTGGGTCCTCTTGCACAAAATGACTAATATGGAAATGTTTGACATGACTGCACATGCATAACTTATGTCAGATGGCTTACCATCTATGGAAGCAGGAAAGAGACAGAAGAAGGGATAGAATTTGGAACTCAAAACAAAAAAAAGTAAAAAATGGTTTTTACATGTAATTGAAGAAAAATAAAATGTTAAATTTATTATTTTATTGGATCCTCACATCTCTGGGAGATAATTGTTATTATTATAATGCACATTTTCACATTTGAGGAAACTGAGGCAGATAGTGGTTAAGTGACATACATTTGAACTCAGGTCTTCCTAACTCCAGGACTAGTGCTCTATCACAATGCCATCTATATATGTGTTTGTATTATTATATATCTTTATCCACATAATAAATATCAAAATCATCTTACTTTGTAAGCACACTGCAGAAGAGAGGCACATATGGCCTAAGTTCCTCAGGAAGTGTATTCAGACTCGAAAAGGCTCTGAAATATACTACACCATTGGTTGGTTGAGCACAGTACTGGACAGGGATTTCACCAGCTATAGGAGACAAAAAGTAATTTATAATTAGTATGGAATTGTAAGAACAACTGTTGTTCATAGTAAACAACTAAAATTACATGATCAGATTTAGTGTAATTTAGCTCACTTTCATTCACTTTATATAGCCTACTACAATTTTTATCAACTGATAAAATATTTAAGATTTTAAGAACTTATGCATAGTATATTTTGGAATATAGTTTTAGACACAAACTGTTTTCAGTTAAAATTTAAGATTGAGAATTTTCCAAATAGTTTTTTTATTTTATTATTAGCTTAGCATTTAAGATTTAGTCTGGCTTGTAAGGTTTCTACCCTGTGATCCAGTCCCTGAAAGAGTTATAAATTCTGTGTTCTACACTATAATGTCCAACCTGCTATTCCTGTCTAGTATTTTTTAAATAACATCTAGAGCTGGAAAGGACTGCAGCACTTTCTTCACGTGCAGAATGAAAAGTTTGATGACTTGCCCAAAGTCACATGCCTAACAAACTGAAGGATTAGATTGAAACCAGGTCTAAATCCATTTTTCATTCCATTATATAGAAAGAAGCAGTACTTTAAAGCTTCTAATTCCTATAACTAAACTGTCTCATATATGTCCCCACTCAGTCCCGGAGCAGAGGCAGAAATAAAGTGTGAATTAGTACTTATCTGAGAACTGGGGAGAAAGAGGCAATGTGATCAAAGGGAACTAGACTGGGAGTCAGGAGACCTGGCATGGGTTCTGTGTTTCACTCATTCTCTAGGCTGCAAGATTCTTGCTTTCTTCCCTCAGGGCCTAGCTCAATGAGTGCTCCTCAATGAGCTCAGCCCTTCAGGATGATTCTTAACTCAAGCACCTTATTGAGAACTGTAGCACATGCTACCTTATACATATCTATCTTCATGCTCAAACCAGGCCTCGATCTCCTTCAACACTACTTTTCTGTAGATATACTGGACCTACACAACAGTTCAGCAAATGTCACTGATGATGTAAACACTGCATGGTCCTTAATGGCTACAAAGCACTTCACCCTATGTTTTATCCTCATGATGACAATAATCCAAATGATCAAATAAGAATTGATCCAATATAATATAATCAAGAACTCTAGCACAAAGAATTGAAAATCAAAGGAATATCCATCAATTGGGGAATGGCTAAACAAGCTGTGGTAGATGATGGTAATGGAATACTATTGTGCTATAAGAAATGACAAGCAGGATGATTTCAGAAAGGCCTGGAAAGACTTGTATGAACTGATGTATAGTGAAGAAAGCAGAACCAAGAGAACACTGAACACAGAGACAGCAATATTGCTTTGATGAAGAACTGTAGAAGTCTTAACTAATTGTTTATTACTTTAAAAAAAAAAACCAAACCTCTAGCACAAAATGGTTCATCTCTCTATAAACAAAGTGAGAGTACACTTATGCTACAATAAAAGCAGACATCAAATGTAGAGCTTCTTTTAAGTTCAGCACCTCATGAAAGGTCTAAATAAGGACCCCACACTACTAGTGTGACACTGACACTGGAAGTCCTTGTATATGCCAACCTTCTACCAGAAATCATGGTAAAGTTAGGTACCTACCACATTGAACTAAAAATGGCTTATATGGGTAGGTACAAATGAACATTGAAGCAGCCAGGAAGACAACCTGATGACTACAGCAGAGACGATTCGGGGATCTGGTTCATCTTTTTTTTTCCTTTCTCTGGACTCATGGATAGTTTATGTAACTTTTCCCTGCCTACCTCTTCCTATGATTTTTTTCTCCCATAACTACGACTAGGCCAAAAGTATATTTGGGTAAAAGGGTCATGAGTTGAACTACTCCCCTTGAAAACTTGTACTACATCCAGTACACCAGGATTCACACCTTTAACTAACTTTAAAAAGAGAAAATTTCAAAATCACACCAAACCATCTCCAAAGAAAACAAAGCCCAAAGTACTAATAAGCAGGCAAGCAAGTCCCAGGAGAAAGCTGGCTGTCACAGACTATAAGATAACTAGAGGAGAAATAAAGAAAGATTTACTGGTCAGAAAACGATAACTCTTAAGAGAAAACAGCATTCGATTTTTTATTTGTTCATGACAACTCAATGAAACCAAATGAAGCCAAAATTTTTTCCCACAACAGTTGCATTCAAGTTACCTGCCAACGCTGTTTCCAGCTCAGTAAAGGATATAGTGGGCTCAATGTCAGACACTTTTAATGCTGGTAGACAGGTAGCATCTTGTGGTTTACTTTGCAAAGCCTGTAATTCTAAACCTAAAAGAGAAAAAGAAATGAATGATTTATGGTTTCAATTAAAAAATGTACACAATCCTATTAAATGATTCTGCAACTATGCAGACTCAATTAAACATTACAAAGCTTCATTTTTTAGCTGATTCCTTCATGAATGCTATAGTATTTCTAAAAACTTTAATAATGCTTATGAAATGATTTTTTTCAAGCTTTCTAAATCATAAAATGTCCTAAACTAACAGTAGCAGTAGCTGTCATGGATTCACAGAATCTGAAAGGAAAGGGGACCTCTGCATTCATTTCCTTTCACCTGTATCTGAACAAGAACCATCCCATTACCTGAAGACTGTGCCTCCTTTGCAGCCGGAAGTGGCCCATTCTATTTTGACAGCTCTAATTCTAGGAATCGAAAATGCACTTTTCCACAACTTCCCTCCATCATTCCTAATTCTGCCCTCTGGAGTCCAGCAAAACAAACCTCATCTCTGCCCCACATAACAACCCTTCAAACGCTAGAAGACAGCTAGTATTTGCCACCAACGTCTCCAGCTTAACCATCCCCAGTTCTTTCACAGTTGATGAATATGTAGCATGGTTCTGAGTTCATTGCAATATTTTAATTACCGGCCTCTAGAATTACTTTAGTTTGTCAATATCACGGATTCAAGATGTGGTCTGACCAAAATATAGCAGAGCGGGGTTTTTCATCTTCCTTATCCTATGCCTCTAAGGTGTAGGGAGAAATGGAAGCACTCTGTGTGCCAATGGAATGCCTTACCTAGTATTTATTTTTTCTCTTATTGTTCTTGCATCCCGGCTCTCTTTGGTGTCTCTAGTTAAACCATATGTCCTTCCCTTCTGGACCTTTCCTTAAACATGCCAAATAAACAAGCCTATTGCTTTACCAAATAACATTTACATGGCATTTAAGTATACGCCAGGGACCCTGCTAAGCACTTCACAATTATTCCATTTGATCCTCACAACAGCTCTGGGAGATGTTCTATTTGACAGATGACACATAACAACTGATACAGAATGAAGTTAACATAACCAGCGGAACAATGTATGTGATAACCAAAACAGTAAGTTTAGAGGAAAAAAAATGCTTAAATATCTCAGAATTCTGCCCAAAATAATAGCCAAACACAATTTGAAAAAAGCATAAGGATCAAACATACTTTTTTAACCTCATGGCAGAGAGGCCACTAACTAGAGATGCAGAGTGTACATTCTTAGGCATGGCTACTGTTGACTTGTTAAGTACCTAATTATAAATACTCGTTATGTTGGGGGGAGAAGCTAATTAATAATAGACATGGGGAAAATGTTTTATTTTATTCAGTGGTAATAATCATGTTAACTTATAGGTGTTTGTGCTGATGATCAATATTAAGTTTTCAATTAAACATTTAATTTTTTTTTTTACAAAAGATAAAAAAAACATTCCCCAGTAATTTCTGGAATTTAAGAAATTATAGGAAAATAAGCACTACTGGAGTGTTTCAACAAAACAGATACAATCTAGATATTGATTCAGTATTAACAAAGGAATGAAGAACTGTGATCATGTACATAGTATTGGAAGATCAGACCATTAATTGATGTCAGTGATATTTCCCAAATTACAATGTAAGTAAAAAGGCAGAAGTAAAAAAATACATTTGAGACATTGACAGGTTGTAATCAGACACTGTTGGGAGTAGCCACAGTGATGACATCACAGATCCACCAAGTATCACAACTATGTCAACAATAAGAAATTGTTTTCTGACTTAAAGACATGTTTGCTTTTCCGTATATATATACAAGAATTCACTTATAAAAGTAAAAGGTAGAAATAAGATGAATGTTAAAAATTAAAAAGTATGATGATTAGAAATGTCGCTTTTAAGTTAAAAGATATAAAGATAATCTCGCCTTCCCAAGCCCATGTTCCATCCTTTTTTAGTAGCAGCACCGCTGCATCAGTCTCCCTAACTAGAAACTATGGAGTTTTATGCTTCCTTCACCTTGCCTCACCCCATACCAACTAAGTCCTATAATTCTTCTTTGCAATGTCTTACCTGTTTTTGTATCGCTCAAAGAGCTTGCACCATAACTTAACATGTAATGGGTATCCAGTAAGTACTAGAGAGAATAAAATGATACCTGCTTCTTTATTAATTATGCCAATGTCACTAATGTGGTCTACAAGAAAAATCCTGTTAAAAAAGGACATCCTCTCCATATTTAAAAACCTACAAAAAATTCCTAACCTTTTTCATATACGTGTAGCTTGTCTTTCATAGAAAGAGAATCAATCTTTTGTTTTAGTTTTTCTGTTTCCATTTGTGCTTGCTTCTCATAATACTGTTCATCTGGATTCATAGATAAGGTCAACCTGTGTTGGTTATTCTGTAACAAAAAAAAATAATAGCGAAATAAATCAAGACAATATTGAAAATAACCACACTGATTTTTCTTGCCTTTGTGCCTTAAAGTTACCACTAACAGAAAAAATACAAACAGCATTCACAGGTCAACTCTTGACCAACAAAATAAAGAACTTTGCTAATTATCTTAATAATCTCAATAAAGTTTGTCCAAAATTATCCAGATAATTGTTTTTATTTCTATTTACTTTACCAATGAAAATCCACTCTGTGCATAAACAAGGATGTGACATGGTTAAAAAGAATAGAGTTTAGGCTTTCGAATCAGAAAGAATGGGATCCAGTCCTGCCTCTGATATATGCTAGATGTGTGACTGTAAGCAATTGTGACTGTAAGCAAGTCACTTAACCTCTCAGTGTCCTAGGCAATTCATTAAGATACAGATGATTTGCTGACAGTGAGCAGTGGAGTACGATGATGAAATCTAGTCATTAAAAGAAATTAGCTTACATGATACCAATACTAATAAGCTATGTATAACTGTTTCATCCATCCCCCAAACCCATGATTTTCTCTGTAAAAATCCAAGTTCTTTTTCTAGTTTTCCCCAGGTCATTGTGAAATCATGAACACAATTTCTTTTCTTCTTACCTTAAAATACTGCTTGACTTTTTCTTGCAGAAATTTTGGATTTTCCTTAAGGCATTTCCTGAATTGAGTCACTTGATTTCCAAGATTTAAAAGCTCAATGGGATCCCCTTCATGATTCCAGCAGGAAGCTATATACTACAATAAAGAATTTTCATTGGGCACACAATGTATATTCTGGTTAGAAAACACTACTATGCTAGAAAGTATTGAATTATGTCAGTACTAATTATTTTCTTACAGATATGAAATCCCATGGGCATAATTTTATACATGAGATACTGACAGAAAAATTCCAATCCATGTCAGGAAAATAACAGCCACCTCTGTTTCCTTATGTTCACATATGTCACCAGGAACACAGATGACAGAAGTCTAACCAAGATGAGCTTCAAGATGTACTAGTATATTGTGATCTATTATTTAGGGAAACTTGACTTGTATTCAAAAGAATAGAATGGAAAGTAAAAATTTACTAAGGGATAATTCCTTTTTGTTAATATCCAATATTAACTAAACTAATCCAATCTTTAAGGATATATAATTTCACTGATAAGCCAATAGAACAATGAAGACAACAATCTTTCTATGCCTGACTTAATGAGCTAAGTCCAAAAATGGTGATAAGCTTCGCTAATATAAGTCTGGTCCAGGCTTAAGCGATATATAATCTGTACCTGAAACCTTTTCAGCTTGGTAAAACCTGCTAAAGCTTCCATTCTGACAAATACTAAGAAAAACTAGCACCATGTTCATACCATTGTAATATGGCACTCATTCATATCTACATATAAATATGTAGATATAAGTATATATATACACATCTATGTATACACACACATGGGTATACAGACACACACACCATAGCAAGGTGAACACTAACATACTGCCTAAAAAACAGTAAACTTCACTTTAAAAAAACATATCTAAGAAATGACACTATAATCAAACTGAAAATGTCAATTTCATGTATTAAATGTAGGAATTTATTTCTACTTTATTTCTAAACACAAAAAGTGTCTCAAAAGAGACTCTTATGATTAAATGAGAATATTTTACCTGAAAATGGTTAACTAAGGCAAATGAACAATGCAGACAAAACATGGAGCACTAGTTAAATATTTTTCTTTTTCTTTTTCTTTTTTTTTTTGCAGGGCAATGGGGGTTAAGTGACTTGCCCAGGGTCACACAGCTAGTAAGTGTCAAGTGTCCGAGGCCGGATTTGAACTCAGGTACTCCTGAATCCAGGGCCGGTGCTTTATCCATTGTGCTATCTAGCCACCTCATCTTAAATATTTCTAAAAAATATCTGGCACTTTTTTTATATTCTAGGTGAAACAAAATTCAATAATTACATACCGATGACAGGGCAAGTCCAAAACTAGTTGACTGGTGTTTCATTTGGATTTCAATTTTTTGTAGTAAAGCTTCAACTCGATCATCTTCAAATCCTTTCCTAAAGGGCAAAATCATAAAAAGAATAAACGAAGCCTCTAAAAATTATAGAACAAATTAACTGCCAATATTATAATTAAATCAACTGACATAATACATAAGGTGATTAAAGATGAGCAAAGTACCTTGCTACATCTGACTACACGAAGTAGTTTTTTTAAAAAGCATCTTTTTCATAAAAAACTCAATGAAATCGAGTAGAGCTTTTTAAACTATGTACCTGCAGAAAACTTGTTCAACATTCTTCACAATTCATTCTTACTTACTCAATAACTTCATCAATTGTTTCATTAATAATTTGTTTAACTGTTTCCATGTGTTTTTCCGCAATGCCTTGCAGGCCCACACTGAAGAAAGCCTCTCTTGTATAGCCATTATACCTAGAAGACAAACATACTGAAAATGCCAGAATCTGAACAGCTTTTATAAAAGAAAACTTTCAGAAATGACTTGTTAATGTTTTAAAAGAAAAAAAAAATCTATGAAAAGGCTCAAAGCTTAAAATCTCTAAATACTTCATGGATCAATTAAAGGGGCATCAGAGTTAAAAAATACTAAGTTCTCTTTATGGATACAGCAGTTGTTATTTGAAATTTCTAATGTAATTTATGATACTTCCGAAAAAATACAAATCTAAAGAAAAAGAATAGCCGAGTTGCAAAAAATACTGAAATGAAAAGATGGCCTCTATTTGATGTAATACATAGAAAGTAGGAATAGGCAAAGGAGCTGTGATTTTGTTAGTACTGGGAACTCCCAGGTAAGGAAAACTGCTCCACCAAAGCAAATGTGCAACTTTCCAGCAACAGATAACTCTTAGAAAACTGCTTAGAATTATACCTCATCTCTACATGTAAATGGAAAATAATAAAATACTTTTATTTAAAAAAAAAAGAGGGGGTGCCTAGGTGGCGCAGTGGATAAAGCACCAGCCCTGGATTCAGGAGGACCTGAGTTCAAATCTGGCCTCAGACACTTGACACTTACTAGCTGTGTAACCCTGGGCAAGTCACTTAATCCCCACTGCCCCGCAAAAAAAAAAAAAAAAAGAATTATACCTCTAAGTGAGATTTTAAAAAGAACCAAAATATACACAAATATTTCTAACAGCTCATTTTGTAATAGCAAAGAGCTGGAAAAAAAGAGGTTTAAATCAATTGTGGTAACAAAACCAATTATAGTACAGGAATGCAATGGAAACAATGAAAATGATGGTTTCAGTGAAGCTTAGGAAAATCTGAATGAAGATGTAGAATGAAATGAACAGAGCAAGAACAATTTATACGATAATAACACTATGAAAATAGATAATGGTTATTTAAAGACTCTGATGGCCAACCACACTTCCAGAAGACTGATAATGAAGCATGCTACCCAGCTCTAGACAGAAATGATAGACTCAGGGGATAGAAAGTACCATGTATTTTTTGGACATGGCCAATGAAAAAATCTTTTGCTTTATTATTGCAAATGCATATTTACAAGGGTCTTGTTTTTTCTTTTTTCCCCCAAACGGGGTAGAGATGAAGGGAGGAACATTGTTTTTTAATGATTTTTTTAAAAATTTAATAGTAACACTCACCCAACATCCGGAGAAAAGTCTGTGCCAAGACCAGATTCAATCAGAGCTTTATAAAATGGAGAATTAGGTCCATCAATCAGTAGTGAAGACAAAAGATTCAGGGTGAAGGATTCAAATATATCTGTAATACTGCATTGATAAGAAAATTTAGCAACTGAACGACAATGTTTATTCCCATGTAAAATGAGGGAGTTAGATTGAATGGCCTACAACAACCTTCTAAGATCTAGATCTATGATGCTGTGTTTCTTTGTCTACAACTTCCACCATTCCAGAAAATTTGCAAAATGGAAAACTAAGTCATACATGACACAGTAAAATTCTTTTCCCACATCTGCTCTAGAACTATCATTGTGTCTCTTTTCTCTGATGACCAGTTTACAAATGTACTAAGAAAGTGGAATTACTGTTCTTTTTAACAGCATCAAATATTTTCTAATTTTTTATACTTAACCACCCTAAGTAAAAGTTTCTAAAATATACTTTACTACTGAACATTTCCTTTTTCTAAAAGTTAAAGTCTAAAAATGTCCTTAATATATTATATATTTCAAACTAAAGCTTTTACTTTATAAACAAAACCAAAATTCTTTATATACCTATTTTTCTAGTGCATTTTAAATTTTCTAAAATTGTAAAAAAAAACCTTAGTTTTTAGTGTACTTACTCTGGCAAGAGGAAACCAACACTAATGGTTGTTTGTTTAGCTGGGTCTGTTGCAAATTTATCTGGACCACATGTCACATGGTATTCTCTCTGAAAATACAGAAATATTTTAACAAGCAAAAAAAATTTTTAATTACTTTAGAGTAACACAAGTAATCAATATCAATAAAATATCCTTCAATAAAAGATAACCTTCTCTTTGTTTTCCTTTTAAGTAAATTTCTGATTTTGTTCTTTAGGGTAAAGCAAATTTAAAAATAAACACATGGGCTTTTTTTAACCTATCATAAAAATGAGAGGCCAATCTTAATCAGTACACATAAGAGAAGCTGTGATAGTACATTAGAGATCAAATGCTTACAGGTGTATCCCAAAGCTTCTGGGCTGGCACTGCAGTATTAGGCTCAATTCTCTGAAATTTATTTAGTGCTTCTTCATCAATTTGCCTCAAATGCTGTTCCAATGGAAGGTTGCCATAAGTAAAGAACCTGAATGTTTAGGAAAGAAGAGTTGGCTTATTTTAATTTAGTTTGACCACCTAGAACTAAATAATGATTTGGCTTTTTTCATAGCTTGATATATAATTCACAACTTTCAAAGATATTTTCCTAGCTCAAAATGACTAGTTTCACTGAAAAAACTAAAGGGAATGACTACATCTGAAAAAGTTTGTAAAAATTAGATGGAAAAAAAGTTACAAAATAAGGTTAAATGCAAAACTGGCAATATTTCTAAAAAATCAACCAGGCAGGCACTTCAATGCTCTTTTGTTTGTTATTTAATTCTGCTGAAAAAATAGCAGCCCCCCCCCCACCGAAAACCCAACAACCCCTAAACTCCATATTGAAGGTCCTTATATTAACACCCCTCACACACACATACACACACTTTAAATATCACAACAGATAAAGTTCTCTTTGCCTACAATACTTAACCTGGACCAAGACAACACATATAGGAAAACAACTTAATGATGTTTAAATATAAATTTTTTAAATTATCAACAATATTGAAACAGCTCTCATAAAATGTCTAAATAGATGATAAATTGGCATATAATATAAAATCAAGAAACTTTTTTTAAAAAATCACACATTATGTCCAAGATTCATCAATTTCAATTCTCTTGGTAACCAAAAAGCATAAATAATTATTCTGGCTAAGAAGGTGCTGATGATCACTACTGTTGCTGTTGTTGTTGCTTGTCCTTTGTTCTCTAAGAGGACCATGACATCAGAGTGAAATCATGACTTGCACTGAATTGGATTTAAGTGAGGGAGGGCTGTGCAAGGTCACTGACCTCTCTCTTCCAGAGCCATCTAGGTCCAGTAGCAAGATATACATCAGGACAACTGGAGATGGCCCCAGATGTTTAAGAAAATCGGGGTTAAGTGACTTGCCCAGGGTCACACAGCTAGTCTAAGGTGAGATGCAGAAACTTCATAGTTAAGGTAATTACTTTTTATTTGGTGTACTTACTATACACCAAATAAAAGGCCAAAAGAAATTAAAAATATGGAATACTTCATCAATTTGCATGTTAACTCCATAAGAATATGTTCTCTCACTAAACTGTAATTACATAAACATCTATAAAAGCATACAAAGAACTAAAAGAAAAAAAAAAAACAATCAATTCTAAAGAAAAGATTATTACCTAGCATTACTCGGATGGTAATGTGTGGCATGGAATTGTTTGAGTTGTTCCCATGAAAGATCAGGGATAATTAGTGGATCACCACCAGATACAACTGAGTAAGTGTGATCAGGAAGGAGTTGGTTTTGAAGAGACTGCGAGAATATCCTCTCATTGTCTGTCTTGAAATGAAAACATAAAAATTACACTTTAGCATAATAAAGAAATACTATGTTGTGGCGCAGGTATAGCATTTGTTTAAATTAAAATCTATTCTAAGAGCAAATATGTATATGAATGTATAGATATGTGTGTATGTATCTGTGTATGTGTATATAACAAATACATAGTTCAGGTAATAAGGCAAGAAAAAAATGACAAATAGAAACCAGAGCACAAGAGTAATAGAAAAAATAATAGAGACTCCTACAAGGTGGAAAAGGTAAGAAGACGATGTCATTATGAGAAATGGATTCAAGAATGTATTAACTACATCTAAAAAATGAAAACCAAGTTATCAATGACCCTACCATCTAATCTAATGGCATTTTCTGAACCTACAGGACCAATATAAGACACATTTGACCACTCACATTCTTTTTTTTTTTTTAAGTGAGGCAATTGGGGTTAAGTGACTTGCCCAAGGTCACACACCCAAGGTCACACAGCTAGTAAGTGTCAAGTGTCTGAGGCCAAATTTGAACTCAGGTCTTCCTGAATCCAGGGCCGGTGCTCTATCCACTGCGCCACCTAGCTGCCCCCACTCCCATTTTTAATACTCTTCTCCCTTATCAGTTCTTCTGGTTTATGCCTACTTCTCTTTACCTTGCCTTCTGCCCATTTATCAGTGGTTCCAATTTTTTAGGAATGAGGACTTTTGTTTAATGTAAAAAAAAGATATTAACAAGAATCCTCACAAAATAGACACTGTACTAACAGCATTTGTTGATTGAGGAAATATTTGATAAAGAACCACCATATATTCAGCAACCCTTTTAAATGTCACCAATTTTAAAAGCAAATACATATACCTGAAAAACAGTAATTCAAACTGCCTATTTTGTTGGACCTAAAATAAAAATCAAAAGGGCAGTCCTTGGTCTGTATGGATATTTTATTCAGCTCCTTGCAATAACTTTGAGGTGCCCGGGGATACAGAAGGAGGAACTACTCCCCAAAAGAAAGGCATGCCCTAATATTTTATCCTATCTTTTATTCTTTTCTTTTTCTACTTACTCATATGGTTTCAACTATATGCAGAGAACCTTCAAATCTGTATCACCAGCCCTGACCTAAATTCCAAACTTAATTTCATAGCTGTTCCTGCTTATTTCCTCCTAGAGGAAATGCTCCTTGCCGGCACTTCAAATTCAGGTCCCAAGTCAAATTCTTCTTCATCTTCATCAATGCCATACCTCCTTCTGATTTCCCTGTTACTGATAATAGCGTCATCACTCTCCTAGTCACACCTGCTTGACATCTCACACCAATCTTTGGTTTCTCTCTCTCTTCCATAATGTCTTATCGCTATCCCTTCCTCTCTTTTCCCATGATTACTACTGCATTCAATAACTTCATTGCTTGCCCTCCAGCAAAAACATCTCACCTGGTCTTCCTGATTCCCAACTCTCCCTCTACATGCCATTACAAAAAGATGGGAGAGCACAACATACATGTAAGAAGCATGGATTTGCACTGAACTGGCTTAGCATTAGCCTTGCTATCGACATGACCTTAGTTAGGTTACTTAATCCCTGTGCTTGGAATAAATGATCTCTAAGATCTTTTTCAATTCTAAATCCAAGTCTACCATGTGAATACTCCCAGTGTATAGATCTGATAGGATCAATCTCTACTGATCATAAAATTCAATTACTTCCCAATGCCTTCCTAATAAAGTCCTTCCTCTCTAGGTCTTATTTATGTCCCTCTCTAATCTGCTACCAATATTCCTTTCCAGCATTAGCTCACAAGGGTCCTCTCCATATACTGTATGTTCCAACCAAACCAGACTACCGATTATTCCCACCTTTTCTACCATTGTACCTTTGTTCATGTCATTCCCAAGCCCTGGAATGTCCTCTTTTACCTATTATAGTCCTGCCTACCCTTCATGTAACCTTCCATGATCTCCATAGTCCAAAAAAAAAAAAAAGGCTTTCTTCTTTGGACTTTAAAGGGATAAGAGCTACAATAAGCAATGTAATGTTTCTACTATGCCAGATTTTCAGCAAGTATTAATAGCCCCTTACGTATATTGTTATTTAAGGTAAAGATCTTCAACAGGTTAAAAAAAAAAAAGGATGAGAATTAGTCAATAATTTTCAAACCAGAACCAAATACATTTGTCTTATTCTAATAGCTAGAGCAACCCTTTTAATATAAATTACAAAGGAAAAAACTTACAAATACTCCTTTCATTTCATTAAAAACGATTCCTTTAAAAACAAGGCGTGTTTCAGGGTTACTTGGATTCTCATGTTCTAGTCTCCAACCTTCTTGCCTAAATGATAAATAATTGTAAGATCACTGTTTTTAATTAATACCATTTATAACCATTATGTTCAAGTACTACATACCAGAAGTCCAGTTCCCTCAAACATGGAAAGAAAACTGCATCCAGATATACTGAAAGGAGATTCTGAAAATCCTTGGGATTTTGTGTTGAAAATGGATATAATGTGTAATCACTAGCTGGGTACAAAAGATAGATTTTATGTTACAACAAATCCCTCAAGAAAATTACACATTTTCAACTCAATTTTTCCTTTAGGTTTCTCACTTAACTAGGAATTCAATTTTACATTTTCAATTTTATAATTAAGAAATGCTTAAAATCTAAGTGATTTTGCTTTGTTTGCTAATGAGGAGTCCAACTTTTTTAGTTCCATCTCTGCTATATATACTTCCAAGTTCCTCTGGAGAAATTGTGACATACTAACCAGAATCACCTGATTCTTTGACAAGAGTCCTTTTGGTGATCAACTGACAATACCCACATCTTTTCTCATGTCTTTCGTGAATAACAAAAATAAGTGACATGGCTTTTATAAAGCTATTTAATATTCTGATGGTGAAGTCAAAGTTGGGGGGAAAAGTTATTATTGTTGAATAAGTATCTCTAGTATGTATTTTCTAGTTCATAATAAAATATCTTTAAGCATCTTTTGAATTTTAAATTGATTACTAAAATAAAACATCTTCAAATTTCCATGAATTTAAATTCATGGCTATGTTTCTGAGATTCTGAAGTCCTGGTTCCCATAACCCCATCATAGGCATTAACATCTGATTACTAAAATATGACTGAATTTACAAAAGACCTCCCATTATCCCAGCATCCCAAGCTCATTAAAACCTTTTAAATTCACCTAATTACAACTTTCTAATAGTGTAGGCCAAGAGCTTAGAAGAGAATAACCAACTTCTATAGGTATATCTTCAAAGTCAATGCCATTTCAGCAATTATAAATGTGACAGTTTTAAATGGTAGACCACTCACCTGTAAATGCATTCATAAAAGTGGCTAATGATCTGTTTAACATTTTGAAGAAAGGATCTCTGCAGGGATACTTCTGAGAACCACAAAGAACAGTATGCTCAAGAATATGTGGAACACCAGTACTATCCATTGGGGTAGTACGGAACTGCACACTGGTGGGGGGAAAAAAAAAGACTTTAAGATCTAAAACTACAAAGAGTGCAATTCATACAAATGTCAAAAGAAAACCACCCAAAAATTTGCTGCTCCTTAAAATGCTATGCAAATAACCATTCTTAAAAGACTGCCTTCTCTAGACAAAATATTTCATTATTGAAAAATATTTTCTCAAATTACAGTAAACATTCTAATGTAATAGAAAAGAAACTTATGGAATTATTTTTTCATCATTCATTTCAACTGACCTCAATCACCACACGTTTCTTGAACACTATGTAACACAGCACTATACTAAATGTTAAGGGAAGCACAAAGATAAATAAGGCATTGTCTCCACTTTTAGGGAGCTTATAATCTAGTGGGAAAGCATTTTGCTATGTACAATGGCAAATGTTAACTAATAAGGAAGGAAATTTATAAAAGTGTTATTTTAAATTTGTTACAAATATAGTGTTTCAAGAAAAAAAAATTTCAAGAACGAGAAAGTCTGTATGTATTAAATGTTTATATTTTATAGCCTACCTAAATAAATTATTTGCATCTTCTCTTGCCACATGTAAATATTTTGCACTTGTGCTGTCATGACTGAGTTTCACAGCAACTAAGAATAGATCAGGAATAGGTGTTACCTGCATTAATTAAAAAGAAATACATCATTAACATTTTATTGTACAACATCTAACAAAATTCAAATATTTTTTTAAACTCAGGCAATTAACAGTTTAAACTATTTTATATCAGATAATACTGTGAAATCAACTTAAGAAAAATTCATTTCTCATGACTGAAATGTTCTACTATAGTTATTCCAGTATAATTTTTATTAATTTCTGTGTTTTCAAAGTTCTAAAAGTATACTGAACACTATGAAAAAAGTACCTATATTCAAGTAGCTTAGATATTTAGTAATATCTTTAATGAGTTATCTATCACTTTTACTTTTTCAAATTAAATCACAATTTAGTTTCAAATTTTATTTTCCTAAAATTTAACACTAGCCAGACCAAAATTTAATACCTCCAAGAAACAAGTTGCATCAAATTGACACGGCACATTTTTTTAATCCGTAAAGAAAGGAGAGAAAGGATAAAAGTGTTTATTTCACAGTACGTTTTTGCATCAACTGATCAATTGATGAGTCTTGTCCTTCTAAAGAGTATGAAGGAAAACAACACCCAAGTAAAGTAAATCAGTGGCATCAATACTGTTTTGAGAAGAAAAAAGATCAGTCATCTTATTCAGAAATTTTAACTATGCAATAATTAATTTCCTTGTATCTATACTTAAATAACACATGTCATAGAAATATCAAAACAAAGAGCATACCTGATTTATAGTGAATCCATGGATTTTGTCACCTACTTTATACTCTAGAGCTCTATCACATGCTGCATTACTTCTCCACCTCCATGGCTTATAATTTACAAATCTATATATAATAAACATAAAGTCAAATAAAATTAGGCTTTTTTGAAGAAAAGCTACCTGGTATAATTCAATAACAAGTTTCAATTCAGAGTTGATAATGGTAATACTTTAACTTTTGCATCTTATTCACAAATCTAGAAATTCTTTCTTCTATTAAAGTTTTTCAATGTTTAAAACCTTTTTGTTTTCCCCTCATATTTTCATAATGGTTGTATGAAAGTCCTTATCCATTAACATTTTAAAAACAGTACCAGGGCAGCTAGGTGGCGCAGTGGATAGAGCACTGGCCCCAGATTCAGGAGTACCTGAGTTCAAATCCAGCCTCAGACACTTAACACTTACTAGCTGTGTGACCCTGGGCAAGTCACTTAACCCCAATTGCCTCACCAAAAAAAAAAAAAAAAAGAAAGAAAAAGAAAGAAAGAAAAAACAGTACCGAAAAATTTTTGTAAATTATTTTGAGTTAAACTTCTAAAAGTGACACACATTTAATTTTTTTTTATGTGGGGCAATGAGGGTTAAGTGACTTGCCCAGGTTCACACAACTAGTAAGTGTCAAGTGTCTGAGGACACATTTGAACTCAGGTCCTCCTGAATATAGGGCTGGTGCTTTATCCACTGCGCCACCTAGCTGCCCCTCACACATTTAATTTTATAAAAGTAAAATGTTTTATCCAAGGTTTCATTTATCTAAATTTCATTTAATGTTATCCTTATGTCATTATAGCATAATAATAAGTTTTGTCTCCATCACATAATTCATCTCCTAAAAAATAACTGGAAACTTAATCGTTTCATCATGAGTAAACAAATTATATCTCTAATTTATGAATCTGGCTATTAACAAACACAGTATGATCAACTTTACATCAGATTAGCAGATTCTAGAATCATAGGGCTTTGGAGTGGTCAATTAGATACAACCAGAGCACTTTCTACAAAAAAGATAATATATGCTGCTGCAATGAAAAAAGACTTTGAGAAGCTCTGCTAAGATGTTATTCCACTGGTGCAGACCAATCAGAGATAAATGGGTAGAGAATATATATATGCAGTTGTATCATATGACGGTGGCTAATGGTTTCAGTGATCAAGGTCTATGCAGGAACTGACTAAACAAAATGTAATATTCCTAGTGGCTTAAGGAAAGTTTCGAAGGTTCTTCTCTAGCCCTCGCTTGATAGGAGATGGTGTTATATTCTAAAGATTTATGACTGGTTATATGAGAATTGGGGTGAATTAAAGAAAGATGGAGGGAAGGAAATATAATAATTTTTAAAAATTAATGCTATTGCCAAGAAAGAGCCGTAGGACCCAGATATGAACCCAAGGATTAAAAGCGCCTGTCTGAAGATAATTTTTGCTCTGAGACAAGGTGATGCACAGTAATGATAACATATTGCAAAAACAACTAAGTCATGGTATGGATCTAAAAAGCGTCTAGTAACCTTTGGGGAGAAATGGAAATAGCCACATTTGCCAGCATCACTGGGATGGGATGACAGTGGAATGTGGTTAAATCACAGAATGACAGTGAGAATGGCCACCCACCCCACTCACCAAAAGAATCCCCACTCAAATACACCTCACAGGAGAGGCTGGGTATTCATGCCCTTCTTGAAGACCTCCAAGGAGAGATTAGCCACCGTTTTTCTGGGCAGTCCATTCCACTTGCAGACATCTCATTTGTAAGGCAGTTTTCCCCAACATCAAGCCTAAATTTGCCTCTCTTCAACTTGGATCAGTCACAGTTCTTGGTTCTGCCCTCTGGGACCAAAGTGAAGACGTCTAATCCCCCTCTACATAACAGTCATTCAAATACATGAAGACAGTCACCACATCTTCTGATTCTCACATACCATGGATTAAAGGACCATCAATCTAACTACCCTCTCCAGATTCTTGGACACTCTACCTCCCAATACAGACAAAGCTTGCCCTCATTTTTGTTTGTTTGTGTTTTAGCGGCCACTACACTGGACTGCTGCTGCCTCTCATTAAAAAGATCTTTTTTAAGAACTGCTGCTTACCCATGCCTTCCCCATCTTAGACTTATGAAATTGGTTTTTTGAACCCAAGAATAAGATTTTACATTCATTATCTCTATGAAATTTCATCTTGTTCAATAATGCTCTAGCCTGGTGAGATCCTTTTGGACCCTTTGTAATCACTTTTAGTTATCCTTTGCACTTCAGTTTCATCTACAAATGTATTGGGAACGGCATTTATGTACTAAGTCATCAATAAGAATGTTAAATAGCAGAGGGCTAGGCACCAGTCCTTAAGGTAATATAGTAGAAGCCATCTTCCATGTTGAAATTGAACTATTAAGAATGATCTTGTTTTGTGTGGGGCAATAAGGGTCAAGTGACTTGCCCAGGGTCACACAGCTAGTAAATGTCAAGTGTATGAGGCCGGATTTGAACTCAGGTCCTCCTGAATCCAGGGCCAGTGCTCTATCCACTGAGCCACGTAGCTGCCCCCCCAAGAATGATCTTTTTGATCTGGCTATCCAACCAGTTCTGAATCCCACTAATGAACAATGGGTAGGCCATCAAAGGAACCTGAGAAGGAAAAGACAGATGGAAGCACTAGAAGAGTGCTTCCCAAAGAGCAGAGTGTTTCTATGAGGAAAAGGTGATCAATGTTGTCAAATGCTGGAGATGGATAAAGTAGGATTAAGAATGAAGACAAATCACTGAAAGGCAGTTTCAAATGAGTGATGAGGTTGGAAGCCAAAGTGCAAGGGGTCAAACAGAGATGATCTATCTAGTCCAAGAGTTCTTAACCTTTTTTTTTGTTTGTTTCATGCATCCCCTTCGGCAGTCTTGGTAAAGTCTATCTCAGCCTTTTTTTGGAATTATATTTTTAAATGCATACAATTTTGTGGCTAAAAAGGAAATCAATTATATTGAATTACAGTCTTCAAAATATTCTTCCTACCCGAGTTCATGGGCCCCCTGAAGTCTATACTACAATACTCCATGGACCCCAGGGTTAAAACCCCCCTGATCTAGTGTAACTCCCCCTAATTTTACAGATAAAAAACCTCAGGCCCAGAGAGATCAAGTAGATTCAGTAATAGAATTCAAGCCAGTGTCCTCTGATATGTTCTAATGTCTTAGAAATTCTGTGTAACACAAATGATTCTTTAAGATTTTCTTATACTAAATTTAAGGAAGAAAAGAATTAAGAAAGCGGTTTAGGCTCTTAAGTATCCTCTTCTAACCCTGTATGGGTAAAGTTATTTAAGGACTTTGTGCTTTATAAAATCACATTTACCTAATGGAATCAACCATATTATTAATACTTATTAACTAGCGGCACCCTTCATTACTGCTTCATTATAATCAACATTAATAACAACCCCTAAACCAAAAGGGAGTCAGGAGGAAGGGAAGCCAATCATTATGGCTAATCCACTAGAGATCTGACCCAGAGGTTCCCCCATCATATAATTGTTTGTTTTTTCATATTTAAATGTCTTCCTTGGTCGTGGAAGTGGGAAAGGTATGGATTAAAAACAAAGAGAGGGAGGGTAGCTAAGTGGCACAGTGGATAAAGCACCAGCCCAGGATTCAGGAGGACCCGAGTTCAAATTCGGCCTCAGACACTTGACACTTACTAGCTGTGTGACCCTGGGCAAGTCACTTAACCCTCATTGCCCTGCAAAACAAAAACAAAAAACCAAAAAAACCCAAAAAACCAAGAGGAGGAGAGTGCTGGACAGGCACTCAGGTGGCTCAAATCCTGCCTCATGCCCTTGCTATCCAGGGAAGCCACAGAACCTCAGGTTCCTCATCTGTAAAATGGGAATAACAGCACACAGCTGTTAAGAAGATCCTCTGAGACAAGATTATAGACTTAAAGTTGGAAGGAAATTTAGAAGCCACTCTGGTCCAACTCCTTAGTTTTGACAAATGAGCAAACTGAGACCCAAGAGGTTAAGTGATTTACCCAGGGTCATGCAGGTAATGTCAGGGATAGGATCTGATCCAGATCTTTCTGACTCTTTCCACTATCCCCACAAGAACAACAAGCGTAGCCCACACTGAGGGGGCACTTTAAGCTTGGAGTGGTGTGGATTTGGGCACGAGAAGACCTGAGTTTAAATCCCATCTTTGTGTGACGCTGGGCAGATCAGAGGGTCAATCAACAAAGGTTGACAACACGCTTGGTTGGGGAATGGATGCAAAGAAAGGTCAGGGCCGGTCTCTGCCCTTGAGGAGCTTACAGTCTAAAGGGGGAGACAAAGCAAAGAACCGGTATGCAGGATCAATCAGGCATCCTCAGCGGAGGGAAGGCACTCACACTGGGCAGCCTGGAAAAGATTCCTGCAGAAGGTGGGATTTTATCTGGGCCTTGAGAAACCTGGGGGTGGGGATGAGGAGGGAAGGCATCGCAGGGTCATGCACGGCTAATGAAAATGCCTGGAGTCGGGAAACAGCCAAGAGGCCAGATTCGCGGCCATTCTGGGCCTCAGTTTCCCCATCTACAGGCAAAAGGAGGGAAGAGCATTGGGCTCCAAGGTGCCCCCAGATCACTAAGCCCCCGGACACCGCGGGCTCTTCACCGGGCCAACTGTCCCGCCCCTAAGTCCCGGGGAGGTCACAGCAGCAGCTTCGGCCGCGTTATCTCTCGGCCACACCAGGGGACTGCCGAACCGCGGCCCCAGGCACCCGCATCCCTTCTCCCGCAGCCCCGCTAGTCTCCTCCCCCACCCCAGCCCCAGCCCCAGTCAGGCCGCGCCACCCTGACGGCGAGGATCCGGCCCTCCCGCTCACCGTCGGCCCAGGTTCAGCAGTTTCCAGCGGCTCCACATGGCTGCGCGGGCCGGAAAGACGTCGAGGGTTCGGCCGGTAGCCGAGAAGATCAGCCAAACCTACGTCTCCTCTGCCCTGAAGCGTACCAACGACTCCCTCTCCGCGCCGCTGCAGGGGGAATAGACCCCACCGCCCACCGAGCTTCTCATTGGCCAGGCGGCCGGCCATGGAGGCTACCGATTGGCTTTAGAGAAAAGGGGGCGGAGACGCCCTCGCGTGCTCAAGGCCAAGCTCGAAGCGGGCGTTGCCCTCGCTGAGGCCCGCCCATCTTGGCCTGGAGATCCGGGGAGAGGGGGCTGGAGCGGAGGAGGAGTCTCAGCTGACGTCTCCGGCCGGCAAATCGATCCGAGCTGCCCCGGGAGTCCCAGGCCCTCCGGTCCGCCCCCTGCGGCTTGCCATGAGGAAACGAGCACCTGGAGAATTAAAGGGAGCTGGCCGAAGTCACAGAGGACACAGGTGGTTAGGGGTCAGACGCAGAAGTTCCCCTGTCCCTTAGCTCCAAAGCCAGGGCTCTTTCCAGTGGGCCGCACTGTACCCGAGTTGAAAAAGCGTTTGGGGAGGGGAGTGGGGAAATATTTGTATCAAGTATCACTAGTAAGAATCTGATATCAGAAACATGGCAAAGTCACGGTGATGGCCTCGTGGATATTATTATTATGTTATTAATTGGATGATCCTAGGTGAGATACGGACATTCTGCCTCAGTTTCCCCATCTGTAAAATGGGGATGATAATGATACCCCCACCACCCTTACGGGGCTGTTGAAAGGATCAGATGAAATCACATATAAGGCACACGCAGATTCAAAACACTGTATAATTGCAAGCTATTTTTATAATTAACATATTTTTAAAAACCCAAACTATTAACAACCATACCAAATTGCTATTAATAAGAGAAGTACAGATCAACACAGTCCTAAGGTTTCACCTCAAAAACAGCAAAAATTGGCAAAGATAGGGGCAGCTAGATGGCTTAGTGGTTAAAGCACAGTCCCTGGATTCAGGAAGACCTGAGTTCAAATATGACCTCAGAGACTTGACACTAGCTGTGTGACATTGGGCAAGTCACTTAACCCCCATTGCCTGGCCAAAAAAAAAAAGAAAAGAAAAGAAAGGGGAAAAAAAGAACATTGGCAAAGATGACAAAATATTTGTTGTTCAGTCAACTCTACATGACCCTTTGGGGGTGGGGGGACGGTTCTTGGCAAAGATACTGGAGTGGTTTGCCATTTTCTTTTCCAGATCATTTTACAGATGAGGAAACCGAAGCAAACACTTAAGTGACTTGCCCAGGGCCATGCAGCTAGTGTCTGAAGCCAGATTTGAACTCAGATTTTCCTGAATCCAGGCATCCCCCTGGCTCTCTTTGTCACCTACCTATCCATGTCAAAATTTTAAAATAATCAATGTTGGAGGGGATATGGAAAGGTAGGCATATTAATACATTGTTGGTGGGGCTATAAATCTGTATAACCATACCAGAAAGCAGTTTATTTATAATTATGCAAAGAAAGTAATTAAACTGTCCTCTTGACTGAGATTCACTGCTTGGGACAGACACAAAACCCACATACATGCATATACATGTGTACACATGAATAAACACATGTATGTATATGTGTGTATATAGGATGGAGATTGAAAGATAGATGAAAGGGATATATTCACAAATATATATGCATACTTGCTTACATATATTGTTTGTATATATCCAAAGTACTTGTGTGTATGCATATATCCATCCAATGAGGTCAAAGCTAAAAAGAAAGGTCCTATATGTATTGACTGGCAACA
Organism: Dromiciops gliroides; assembly: GCF_019393635.1. Taxonomy (NCBI): domain Eukaryota; kingdom Metazoa; phylum Chordata; class Mammalia; order Microbiotheria; family Microbiotheriidae; genus Dromiciops; species Dromiciops gliroides. The sequence continues at coordinate 77,205,712 of NC_057865.1, read as the reverse complement.
AAGCAGACATGCTCTCAATCATTGAATGGATAATGTAATAAGTTATGTACATGGATGTAAAAGAATATAATTGTACTATAAGAATTAATATGATGAGGGCAGCTAGGTGGCGCAGTGGATAGAGGCACCGGCCTGGAGTCAGGAGTACCTGAGTTCAAATCCGGCCTCAGACACTTAACACTTACTAGCTGTGTGACCCTGGGCAAGTCACTTAACCCCAATTGCCTCACTAAAAATAAATAAATAGATAGATTTTTTTTAAAAAGAATTAATATGATGATTATAGAGAATCATAGGAAGACATATGAAATGATGCAAAATGAAGTAAGTGAAACCAGGAAAGCCATATATACAATGACTACAACAATGGAAATGGAAAGAATGACAAAATAAATGAAAGTGAATACTGTGAAATCATAATAACCAAGCTTGGCCCCTTATGAGAATGTACCTCTCTTCTTTCTTTAAAGAGGGGTAGAACTGTGGGGTATAAAAGACTACATACATAAGACTTAGATGATATGTTGGTTAGTTTTGCTAAACTATTTTTTTTCTTTTTTTCATTCATAAAGGAGAAATATTTGGGGAAATATAAGACATAAAGACAAAAGTTAATAATACAATTTTTTAAAGCTTTTTACACTTTCAGTGGCTACATTCCCCTGACTTCACTTTTGTCTTTTGGGTCATTGTATGTTGCCACTATTTGTCTAAAGACCTTTCGTTATCTGGGCCAAGTCTTGTGAAAAGTAAATGAAGATAATAGAGTGAAATGTAGCATTCAATTTACCAAACTATGAAATGACTGATAAACTACTGTAAGGATTTCTATGTCTGATTTCTTTAGCTCTGTCCTCCTTATATCCCTTTACTTATCAGGAGTTAGCCAGTTTGAAGGTTTAATACTTTAAATATTTCCAAAAAGATTTTTGTAATTTGATCCTATGGTACTCAGTTCCACAAAGTCATTTAATAAATAGTTTTTCACCCATCCATTCACTCCATCATTTAATTCCACTATTCTTTTAGGCTTAACTTCCTCTAGAAGTGAAAACAATGTAAATTAACTACCACAACACGTTACACTTCCTTCCTCACCTGGCTATAAGCATTTTCACGGACTGCCCTCCATGCCTGCAATGCTCTGCCTCCTCCTCTCTGCCTCCAGGCCCATCTGGCTTCTTTCAAGTCTCAGCTAAAGTCCCATCTTCCGCAAGAGGGTTTTCCTGGTCCTCTTTGGTCCTAGTGCTTTTCTCTCTCCACTTCATCCTGTGTATCTGATTTACACATAGTTATTTGCATGTTGTTTCCTGCCTTAGACTGAGTATACTTTTTGTTCTGTTTTGCCTTCCTTAGCATTGTGCCTGATACATAGTAGGTGCTTAATAAATACTTGTTGAATTGACAACAGAAACCAAAAGAACTAAAAAAATGACAGCAAAATCTGACTTTCCAGCAGACAGCAAAGACTGCCAAAGGCAACACCTGGTTAAAATATAAACTCATTTCTAAAATCTTATGAAGGAGGATGAAGGACAATTAGGAGCAGTCATTGCAGAAAGAAGAGAGAAGCAGTGAAGGGTAAAAAAAGCATTTTAAAGATAGCCTGGCAGTCTATCCGGCTAAGCAAAGTCACCCCAAGGGCATTCAAGAAAGAAAATAGAAAGAGAATTACTAACAGCAGAAAACAGGACAAAAAACACCTCAACAAACTGAAATGGAAAATGTTTTTCTATGAAGGCTAGGGAGAACACTACACTTGGACCTTAACACTATAGTCTTTGAGTTGTTCATAGAGTATTGGGTAGATCATTTAACTTTTCTCAGTCTCAACTTCCTTATCTGTAAAATGGCAATAATACTACTTTAAAAGCTGCTGTGAAGATCAAATGATTATACATATAAAGTGCTCTATAAACAATCTTAAGGAGCAATATAAATGCTAGCTATTATTATTATTATTATTATTATTAAGAACAACAAAAAAAGAAAAGCTGCAAAATTGGACCAAGTATATAAAGAGGAAATCCATGTTAGAAATGATAGAATTATGAGGGGGTACTAAGGTCTGATGTACTAAGTATCTGAAGGTGGGGAAGATACCAAAGATGGGGGGGGGGCTGTGAATCTCAGAATTTGTTAATACTGAAAAAGTTAACTTAAAGAACTTTAACAACTATGAAAATAAATGTCTACCTGCTTCTGATTCTCAAATATTATGGTATGACGCGTTTCCAAGTGTTACACTTCCAGAGTAAATCTTAGAGTGGGGTTGGGAAAGGCAAAAGCAGGACCATGAAGGGCAGTACTATGGTCAGTGAACCAGCTTCCTGAAACCTCCCAAAAGGGTGGCCAATGCAGGAAGTACAGGAAGTAAATGCTTCCTTGCCTGAGAGAATGATCCATGCAACTCGAAACTCAAAGGGGGGAAAAACAGAGTTAAAATTGGGGCACACTAGTGTAAACATTTATGTATTCACATTAAATTGTAAACATTGATGAACTATCACAACATCCCTTTGATGAGTAGGTATTATTACCTCTATTATATGTATGGAAGGAACTGAAGCACATGGGAATTTAGGTCAAGTATCTTGATCTCTTTGGGAAAAGAGAGTATGAATCTAGTAATTATTATTTATTAGTATGTTCCCATAGAATGTGTCATTTGCGGAACTCATGTTTGGGCAGAGAGGAACCAGCAGAAAAAAATGAATAGTGCTAATGAGAGGCTATGAAATTTTGTTTTTGATAAAGCTTCAGGTTAAAGACCTTTTGCAAAGTTTATTAATGATCTCAAATTGTACTGATGCCAACTTTTGTAGATACAGAAAGGGAAAACTATAGTTTGTGCCTATGTCTATCCAATACCAATGTCGCACATGATATTTTTGTTTTGTTTTGTTTTTGCAGGGCCATGGGGGTTAAGTGATTTACCCAGGGTCACACAGCTAGTATATGTAAAGTGTCTGAGTCTGGATTTGAACTCAGATACTCCTGAATCCAGGGCCGGTGCTCTATTCACTGCGCCACCTAGCTGCCCCCGGTAGGCATTATTGTATCTCTTCTCTCCCACAGTTTCCTTTAGAGCCTCCCAGACACTGAGCTTGCTCTGGCAATATGTGTGTCAACCTCATCATTTGTGTGTACATTCCTGAAAAGTATACTGCCAAGGGAAATGAACTTATCCACAATTGTTCCACGCATGGGTGACAGCATTCTTGCATGGGTTCTGGACAATTGACACTCTCATGCTTTCCCAGTTACCAACGGAGTGAATGAAGCAAGGCTGTGTGCTTGCTCCCATGCTTTTTAGCATCATGTTTTCAGTAACGTTGTCAGACACCTTCAACAAGGAGGAAAATGGCATCAAGGTCAGCCATTGCACTGATGCTAAATCATTTAATTTGAAAAGGTGACAAACCAAGACTAAAATGGAAAGAGTATTGGTGCATGATTTTTTTGTTCAGAGATGATCGTACACAATGCAGCCTCAAAAGCTGAGATGCAGCAAAGTGTGGATCAATTCTTTGCTGCTTGTGTTAATTTTGGCCTAACAATTAACACCAAGAAAAGACAGGTTCTCCACCAGCTAGTACCAAGTGACCTTGGGCAAATTACTTAACTTTCCTGGTCCTCAGTTTCTTCATCTGTAAAAAATGAGGAGATTGGTCGAGATATACTCTGAAGCTCCTTCCAGCTCTATATCTGATCTTAGTATAGATGGGGAAGATGAAGTGAACATATAAAGCATGATATGCAGTCAATCCTCAACATTCACACATTTAACTTTTTTCGCACATTTCACACATCTAACACCTCTGACTTTTTTCACTTGTGTGACTATGGCAACCCTGAACATTCAAGGCTACGTACCGTAGAGGAAAAAAATGAGAGGCTCTATGTGCTGTGGAGCAGTTGATATCCTACTTGTCACTTTATTGGTTTTGTTTACCCTACTGTTGTAAAGAACAATTTGTGTATTCGTTGCATATTTTTATTATTTGCCTTTAAAATGAAAGTTTTGTGTGGCACCTATGCCCCTCTAAATAGAGACCTTGCCAGTCTCAGACAACAACAACTAAACTAAAAACAACAACTAAAGTTCTAGCAATCTTTCCCTTGCTTTTCAGAGTGTAGCCAAGGTAGAGAGGTTTACATTACAATGTATACTACAGCACCCTCACTGTGCCAATGGAAAGTACTATTCAGGTTTAAAAAATTTTTAATTTTAAGAATTTTATTTGCTGAACAGTATTTATAGAATTGTAGATTTTGTGTGTTATAAAAAGTCAAAATTGCCTGAAATCAATGGGATTTTTTTTTTATTGAGATGTTAGCACAAAAGGTCACAAAATTCTATGGAATTACTAGCAGAAAAAAATGTTTTGCATATTGCCAGTTTTATTTTGTGTGCTGCATTTAATGGGTTATTTCATGGTTACTATGTTAGGAAAAGTATTTATTATCAGCAATAGCGTTCTGTTATAAGGAATCTGGGGAGGGGCAGGGCAATGAGGGTTAAATGACTTGCCCAGGGTCACACAGCTACTAAATGTGGCCACCTAGCTTCCCTGTTATAAGGAATTGTATGCAGAAAAGTGTGTTTTCAGCAATCTCTAGCAAAAACTTACTGGTTTGGGTGGCCATGGGAACCTATTTCCCATAGGTTTAATGTATCAACATTCACATTTTAAAATTTTGTGCCTATTCTAGGAACTTTACCCCTGAGAAAGCTGAGGATTGATTGTATGTAGATATATATGGTTATGTACATTGATATAGAATGGGAAAATATGGTTCAAGGTGGTTTTGTGGAGAAAGGCACTAGGAGCTGGGAGAATTAAGAAAGGCTTCCTGTAGAAAGTGGTGTTTGAGCTGAGGAAAGGAATGAATGCCTTTCAGGCATGGGGAGAGACATTGCAAATGCATGGAGATTGGAGATGGAAAATACCATGTATGAGAAATAGTAAGAAGGCCAGTTTGACTGGACTGTGGAGTGAATTACATGAAATGGACTGATGTGTATTCAGGTTGAAAAAGTGGCCGGGACCAAGTTATGAAAACCTTTATATGCCAAATGGAGGAATTTACATTTGATTCTAGGGAATAGACTAAAGTTTGTTGAGTAGAGAAGTGACATTGTCGGACCTGAACTTTGAATAAAAGAAAAAAATAATCTTTATACTGAGTCAAAATCTGTTTATATCTAATTTACATCTCTAGAGCCCAGCAAACTATGCCTGAATTGTTTATGGTTTATCTCCCCTATAGAGTTATAAGCTCAGGGCAGCTAGGTGGTACAGTGGATAGAGCACTGGCCCTGGATTCAGGAGGACCTGAGTTCAAATCTAGCCTCAGACACTTGACACTTAATAGCTGTGTGACCCTGGGCAAGTCACTTAACCCCAATTGCCTCAACCCCCCCCCCAAAAGAGTTATAAGCTCCATGAAGGTATGAACCACATTTTATTTATCCTTTTACTTCCCACAAAGGACTGAGTAGATAATCAAGTGTTGAGCTGAATTACATATAAACATGCTCAGATCACCCCTATCCTAATAGGAGAGATCCCCATCCAATTTCTCCCTCAAACTACTATGCTGTCTCTTCCTCAGTAACCAAGGGATCAGTCTACAGTTGATTCTCCCTCTTCACCTCTATTCACCTCTGTCACCCACACGCCTCTAAAAAGATTGTGTTTGCACTTCTTTTAGGACTTATCATCTCTTTTGGAATATGGCTTCACATCTACTTGTCTTATTTTCATTGACTTGCACATAGTAGGAATTACATAAGCATTAATTGAATTGAAGTGAAGTGAAGTGAACAAATAGGATTGCCAAGTAATGGCCCAACCCAAACTGTAATTTCAAAGCATTTACATGTACTAGGTTGAGGTCTGACAATTTATGGGATCTTCCCAATATTCCAGAGTAATAATAAATAACTCTGTAATACTATGAAAAATATAATTTTGCCCTATTTGATTATATATTTGAGATTAGAGATTTGTCTGTCTGAAATGCCTAATGCCTTGTTGGTGATTTTGCAAGTGATAATGAAAAAAAAGTATTGGATTTGGAGTTGAGACTCCTGGGTTCAAAATTTAGGCTTTAACATGGAGTGGCTGTGTACTGATAGGCTAGTCACTCTCTGAGCTTTAGTTTTCTTATCCATAAAATGAGGGTAATAATACATGTACCATCAACCTCTGAGAATTACTCAAGCATTCAGATAGTAAGCCTTAACGCATGACACAAATATAAATTATTAACATTGTGGATCATTCTGTGCCAATAACCATGTAGCAAAAAGCAATTGAATTGGAATAAAGCAGTTCAAAGTCAGCATGGAAGTATTTCTTAACTATAGTATAGGGAAAACAAAATGGAGTAAGATTTGATTGTAATCTTAGATGACCAAACTTGATTGTGCATATCAAAATCCTTTATTCTTCCTTTAATGAAAGACAAAATACACAAGAACACAACTACAAAGCAATTGAAACTGAATGTTGAAAGATTTAGCCCCAAAGAAGAGATGTGAGACTACCCCTGCCTCTCTACACCTCCCTACCCACTTTGCAGAGAATGAGCTCCAGGAATGTGGAACCTTTAAAATAACGTCAGCTTTTTCATTTGTGTTGATGTATTTTGATGATCTTTTAAGTTTCTCTTTTAATTTTTTTAAAAAATGGTTTTTGTTGCTATATGGGACAGGTCATTTTGGAGAAGAAGAAGAAAGGGAACTCTAAATGATTTTAAAACAGAAGATATAATTAAAACACTATTTTTGAAAAACTATAGAAGTATAGCATCAAATAGGCTTAAAGTCTAAAATAAATTGCATCTTATGGGAGGTTGAACTAGGTATCCCATAAGGTTTCTTCTGTCTCTAAGCTGCTGATTCTATGGCTATTTTGTACAGTCATTTCAGTCATGACTGACTCTTCATGACCCCATTTGAGGTTTTCTTGGCAAAGATACTTGAGTAGTTTGCCATTTCCTTCTCCAGTTAATTTTACAAATGAGGAAACTGAGGCAAACAGGGTCAAGTTAGTAGTGTTTAAGGCCAAATTTGAACTCAGGTCTTCCTGACTCCAGGTCTGATGCTCTATCCATTGCGCCACCTAGCTGCCCCTCTGTGGCTATAGAATGCCTTAATTATTAAATTAAGATCACCATTTAGCTTCAGCCTCACATCAAAACAATATTCATCAAATCAAATCAAATGAGTAATCTTTTTACTTTGAGCATATGCTCATTAAGGGGCATATCAATTCTGGGAGTGGAGCAGTGTGGTGGAACCTTTGAAAGAGCCCATACTAGGTTAATAGCAGTCAGATAGCCAGTCAGTTAAAAGTCCCCAGATTAGTTATCCACAGATTAGGCCCTCCAAATTAGCCTTAGTAAGTCAAAATATTTCCGCAGTTGAATGGCGACAAAGATGGGACTTACGGTCCAATTATAATTTTTTGAAAGTTATAATTTTTCATATAGAGCACAATTATAATTTTTTTCAGATTAGATTAGCTAATAATAAATTTTTTTACACTCATCAGTCTTTTTCACTTTTGTTCTTGCTTTGAGTATACTTGATTGGTTCTTCACTGATGAAGGTCAGCTCTTCCCTTGAATGAAGTCTTCTTAATTTGAGATTGAGGAGGTGGGGTTTACAGGATTTGGTGATTTGTTTTTGGCCCAGGAGGGTATTCATGAATCAAAGAGAGGTTTGACTAATGATTACTCAGTGATTCAACTTGTCTTGGTATAGGAATTGTTAATTTTTTTCCAGTCAATCAATTCTTTGTTTCTATGTATCTGGACATGGAACATAATACTCAGACCTTCCTCATTCTAAAAACAGCAATCTGTATTGCCTCCCTAAATTGCACAAAGTTATAGACTACAGGTGAAGCCACAGCCCGATAGACTTACTAGCAAGAAAAGCTTTCTCGTAAAAAGCATACAGACAAAAAATTGGAGTCTGGCAATGAAGCAAACTGAATTGGGACCATAACTAGGGTCAGCTTTATACTAGCAGAGGAAACCTATAACTATATAATGTGACTTCAAGTGAGGAGTTTGGGATGGGAAAGTCTCTCCATCCCCAGCCTTACCTGCGCTCTAGCAGCCTTTCCATCTGTTTACCAATGCCTGATTTTCTTAAAACAAGAATCAAAAGCTCCTCTTACATAATTAGGGATAAAGAAAAATAGGAAAATACCCAGGATGAAGTGTGATAATATGACTTGTATTTACACTAAAGTGTAATTGACAAATACAGAGTTAAAGATTTTTGGAATGGCCTGTATATAATCCTTAGGGGAATAGGTTAGGAAAATACCCAATGTGAGAGGAGATACATTGACTTATATTTACCTTAAGGGGAAGTGGACTTATATTTGATCCTTTCTAGGTTCTTTTGGTGTTTTGCTGTAGGGGATGGGTGGCAGGGAAGAAGGGTATTTAAGTAAATATGACAGCATTCATCATTTGAGGAAAGGGCAAAGTAAAAGAAGGAGATGGGCCAGAATGGAATGGCTACAGAAGACAAAACAAGCTTCATGGACTTTGGAATTTTGTCTACAGCTGCCCCTAACCAAGAGGCTATTCAATAATGTCTAGAAAAGAGAGTAATTAAAATTTTATTTTGAATCACCTGGTTTCATGTATAACCCTGTCATAATCATCTCAACCAGTGATAGGACTGGAATAAGGAAGCCAGCCTCCTGTGTTTGATTTTTACTGGAACTGGTTAACTTCATTCTCTCACAAAGCCATAGAACCCGACCTTGGCAAGTGATTTCCAGAATGCATGTCATTAGTCAAAGCAAAGATTACGCAAGACAGTATGTATAAAATAGTGCTAATCTATTACTACTACGGAAAACACAATTCCAGGATGTTTCCTGTGGTGATGAATCTATCCTTGTTATGTTGAAATACAAAGGGGAGGATATTACTGACATTTAAAGGAGTTAAAAACCTCATTTAATCCAACCTTTACTGTGTCCAATGGAATGTAAACTATTAGAAGGGAGGGACTATTTGTTTTTGTCATAATAGTTGGTATTTGCATAGTGTTTTGAAGTTTGCAAAGTGCTTTACATATCAAATTTCATTTCATTCTTCTAACAGCCCTGTGAAGTCATTTTATTCTCATCCCCATTTTACATCTGAGGTGACTGAGGCTGAGAAATTTTGAGCAACCTGATCAGGGTCATCTAGCTAGTAAGTCCTGGGGGCAGGATTTGAACCCAGTTCCTTCTTACCCGAAGGCCAACACATTAACCACTATGCAATCTGGCTGCTTTTGGTCTTTATATTTTCAGAACTTAGAACAGTATCTGTTTCATATCAGGTGCTTAATAAAACGCTTGTTGAATGAATGCAATTGTGTATTATACATGAGGTGCTGGGGGGCACAAAGATGAGTGAGGTATGATCCCTACCTTCCAGAAGCTTATGATTTTATGAAGAAAATAAGACAAGTGCACAAATAATTATGCTAATTAGAGTATGATAAGTGAAGACAGGAGGTATCTTTATTTGGTTAAAGGAAATTAATTTCTCATCCTTCCATTGTCACTATTCTGGACAATGGAAGGTATAGGAACAGAATAGGAAGATGCATATTCCTTTAAAAGCTTATAGTTTATTGATGTTCATGTCTTCCTCCTTGTCCTCTTGCCAGATGTGACCAGATGCCATAACTTCTCTCTTGAGTGTCTTCTTTTCATAGCCGGCATCATTATCTTGCCCAGGCAATGTTTGTTCATTCATAATTTGGAGGTTACATTATAGATGGCTGGTATTTTCAGAAATGAAATAGTGCAATGTTTTATTCAGTGGACTTGGAGGTGGGATTTTATGTGCCAGGGGCAAGAGGAAGGAAATGAATATTCACAATTAAATTTTCATGCATCACTGTATGGAGCATTGAAATAAATATCCATCAGCAATAAATGGGTACATGTCAGGGATCAGAGGAAGGAAATGGAATACCCATGATAACATTTATATTCCCTTTTTTATGCATTATTGTTTGTGGCACTGAAATAAATATCCATTAGTGAAATGACTTTTTAGTGGATACATGCCAGAGTTGATAAGGGACTATTTATGCACCATAAAACCCTATGAAAAATGCTTATTCTACATCAGAATCTCTTTCCTCCCTCCTCATTCATCTCCAATCCAAAGCAAAATGGTATTGCCAAGGTAGCTTCATTGCAATGTACTTCCTGTCATCTTGATCTTTAAGATCAATGACTTCTTCCTTACAAAAAGTAGACTTCCCTTCAAGAATCAAAGAGGTTGGGAATTGAAAGGGGACTTTAGAGATCAAGTCCATGCCTGTTCTCCCCATCTACAACCACTTCCGGAAGAAAAACTAGAGATCCAGAGAATCGGAAAGCAGTATATACTTCAACTCCTTGACATCCATCCATTTCTACTTCTGGCTGTCATATGCTTCATTCCGGACTGTTCCCTTTCTCTATTTTGCCTTCTCATACATTCACAGCTTCTTCTCTTGAGTCTTCTTTGTCTTTACTTTTCTTCTTTAAGGAGAATGGAAAGAACACTGGATTTGGAGTGAAAAGAGCTGTGTTAAAGTGCTGGCTCAGCTGGGTAACCTTAGCCATTGCATCATCTTCTGGGACCTCGGTTTGCTCATTTTCAGAATGAGGAAGTTAGCTTATATGATCTCCAAGTTCCCTTTTAAATAGAAAATCTTATTTTCTTACACATCAACTAATAACTTCTTTTTTTATACTCAGTGGTGTGCTGAAATGTATGGAAGCTGATTGCTACATTTTCAGTGTCAGTTTTTATATCTCAAAGTCATTAAATGCTATAAATAAGAGCTTGAATTTTTGTTGATTTTTTAGATTTAAGAAAGTCATGGAGAAAATGTTAATAATGCAGATTAAACTTAAAGATGTAGCTTGTGTACATTGGAGAGCTGGGTGTTAAACATTTAGCAACATACCCCTGGTTAATAATTCTGATGAATGTTATAATATTGGTGTTAGCTAGCCTGAAGAAGTTTCAAAAAATGTTAGGACATTTTGATTTAATGTAGAAAATGACACTGTATCTACCTGATGCCAAAATATCTGGATTTTAAAGATTATTCTGGTATTTCTTCTCTAGATAGCATCTAGATGATTTTAGCAGAGATTACAACATTTTCTATTGTTGGTACAGTGGGGTAATGCTTTGTTTCAACTTCTTGGGTCCCTCCAGGAAAGAATCTCCAGGCAATTTAAGTGATCTACTTTAGAGGGAATAAAGGTTTGTATGAATAATAGAGCAGGGAGAACTTGAGACCCTGCTTAGCTTCTAGAGTTTAAACCTTTTTTTTCCCTCCCCCTCCACCCCAGCAATGAGGATTAAGTGACTTGCCCAGAGTCACACAGCTAGTAAGTGTCAAGTGTCTGAGGTCATATTTGAACTCAGGTCCTCCTGAATCCAGGGTCAGTGCTTTATCCACTGTACCACCTAGCTGCCTCCCAAGTCTAAAGCTTTGAGTAGGTAAAAATACACTTGGAGTTCCTGGGGAAAGAGTGTCTAATGGTGACTCAACCTAATATCAGCAATAGAAAAAAAATAGGAAATGTGGGCGCAAAGCTCATTACTGATTCCTGGAAGAACTCTTCTTCTTTGAGGCCAGACTTCATGGGAGCTGTACTAGAAGGGGGTGCTACTTTAGGGGCAAGCATGTATATATAGCCATGTTTTGACTTGTAACACAGTATACCATGATGGGAACTCTGAAATGCTTTTCTTCTATGGAGCTCATGATGAAGGGCTGATTCTCTAGGAAAGACAATAGACAATGCCAATTGCTTGGGACTGAGCAGGAACAGAATGTGGAGTGATAGGAAGAGCTAGAGTTGTGTAGGATAGCAGAAGAGGACCAGTGACATCTGCTGGGAGCTAAGAAGAACCACAGTCATGTTGATCTACATGGTACAGCCAGTGAAACATTGGAATGGATGTCTGGCCAGTGATGTGAAGAGCCTCAGGGCTGAGCAGCCATTCTAGAGGGAAATTTGTTTGGAGAACTACATGGTGTAAGACCATAAGTGATTGAGTCTATCTACACAAGCCTCTGGAGGACAGTTATGGAGAGTCATCTATTGTTTGACTCGTTAATGAACTTATTCATTCCTTGAGCCTTGTGAGCTCTTTGAGTTCAAGGAAAGGAACAACATATTGCTGGTGCCATAGTGATTAATATGTGTCTATTAATTAATTGATTAATGGCACATGGTGGGATATGGAACATTGTCTCCTTGGGAGAAATCCCCCAGAGAGGTAGGAAATCCTCCTAAAGTAAAAGAACTTTTGACACAGTGATTACATTTCAAAACATCCTGAAGGGAGGCCACATTTGTTACTTTTCACCTAGATTTCTGGCAAGAGAATTTATTGTTGTACATCCTTGGTTTTTGAGGAGGACAAGTGATATCATGGGATGATGTCTTGACTCACTCATGAATTGGATTGAGGTGAGGCAGAGGTGCACAAAGTCATCAGCCTCACTCTCTCTTCCAGAGTCATTAAAGTCCAGTTGGAAGACAAAAACCAGGATGACTGGGATGGCCTGGGGGGTCTTTTGGTGTCTGATCAAACTCTAAGTGCTCCACAGCAGCTGCTTCAGCTGCCTTCATGGCCACTGGAACAAATTGCTCTCATCCTCCCATTCTACTGGGGGGAGTCTTTATGTGCTTAGAGTAGACATCCCCCTAATTCACTGACAGGTCTGAGTCCTGTCAGGTAACCTCAACCTGATCATGGCTACCTGCTGAGATGGTTTTACTGGGGTATGGCCGCTGTACATGCTATAGCTCCTTAAACCTGCTCTGTTTGGCCCCACAGGATAGAACAAAGAGGGAGATTTAAGCTTGAGGTCAATTACAAACTTTCTAACCATGAAAGAGCCCAAAGTTGAATGGACTGCCTTGAGATATGGTGGGTTTCCCCTTGCTGGATGTCTTTGTGAGAATTGGAATGGCACCACCTTCTGGGAGAGAGGTTTGGGGGGGGGGGCTCCACCATGAGGAGAAGGCATGTGAGGAGAAGCCATGTGACTTTAGTGTCCGGAAGTTGCCCAGCGTCCGGAACTTACATCTATAGAAACCACCTGTTAGTTGTGTCAATCAAAGTTGCCGGCCAATTGGCTTGGAGCTATGTGTGTGTGGATGGCTCTGTTTCTTGTTGGACAGGAGGCTTCTGGGAGGAGGAAGGAGGAGTTGGTCCCTTTTGGGTTCCTGATCTTGGCTTGGATGGGTAGGATACTGGGGTCTATTTAGATAGTTAGAGAAAGTTTGCCTTTTACCTCTTTCGCTCTCTTTTCACCAACTTCTGGTTGCACTTTAATAAATGCTTAAAAGTCTAAACTTGCTAAAGCTTCTAATTTAATGCAACCACTCATTAGATTTTAGACATTCTAGCTAGAATTTTAGCCCCTTAAATCTTCAACCAAAGACTGGGTTGGGGCCACTTGTCAAAGATAATGTAGAGAAGATTCTTATTCAAGTAAAGGTTGTTCTAAATCACCTCAGATGATCTTTCTAACTCTGAAGTTCTGTGACTCTATTTTTTTTTTAATTCACAGACTTGAGATTTTATTGGTTTAGGGAATGCCTAAAGAGGAAACACTCTTGACCAATGCTACTGGCCCCTGTTCTGATGCTGACAGTCTTAAGAGAATTGCCTGGAAAGTGAAGAGACTAGTCCAAGGTTACACAGTATGTATCAGGTAGGACTTGAAGCCAGATCTCCCTGACTCCAAGGTTGGCTCTCTGTCTACTATTTTATGGCTTCTTCTTGGGATTTTATTGTTTTTATTATATCAAAAGTTCCACAAATATATTCTATATATGAGTAGGGCCTTACTACAATTAAAACTCATCAGCTAATCACAAATGGAAAGGAAGTCTATTACTGTCTTTGTCTAAGACATGATTGGAATGCCAGAGGATTCCATCCTACAAGACTCTCAGAATGAAGAAACTTGGGTCTTCAGGCCAAAGACTGAAGGCAGCAAAGAGAAACTCAATAGGCTGTCTTAATAGGTAACACTGGTATTGGGACTAAAATATTGAGGTACTGGGATACATTTCAAGGCCTCTGAGAGAGCCTGGGAAAAGTATATTATTATGCCAGGCTTTTCTGTTACATATAGGCCAGGCTTCTGAGAAGATGGGCTATTTTTAGCCTAAGGATCTCTGGGGGCTGAGATCTGGCAGGGCCTAGGGGTGATTCAATATTCCATACCATTGATAAGCAGCAACAGCCTCATATTGTAGCCATCAGGGTATAATGCAATCTCGTTTTCTCTGGGAAAGTGATTTGCCAACACTGGGAGCCAACGTGACATTGCTCACTGCAGGAGTGACCATGGGTGCCCAGCAGGATGCAGGGAGAACCTAATGAGCACTGTACAGTATATAGTATAGGAAGAAGAGGAGACCAGTATCCACAAAAATGAGTGAGCAAGAGAACAGGATCACCTGGGAAAGACTCCAGGTTCTCTCCCTTCAATGCAGGAGATAGAACATTTATAAATCGTAGAAGACATTTTAATTCTATCCCTTGTGGATCACACATTATTTCTGTACATGGCATGCTTAATAAACCTTGATGGAAACAAGATCTTGCTTGATGCTTATTTAGAAAAATCAAGGCAAAGGCTTTTATTTGAAACAGGTGTGGCTTTAACAACAGCAGCAAATTTTTTTTTTAAATAGAGGGATGGGGCAGGGTGGGGGAGGGCAGGGGTTTGTTTTGGGTTGCTTGGGGAATTCTGAGTTGTTGGAGAGCAGGCCAATCCCTGAAAGGGCAAATATGCACATAAAAATACAGCTGCACAAATCTACTTGTACCTCTTGCTGTTCATTTCAGCTGCTTGACAGAGACATTTTGTAAGGGGATTTCTGGCATCAAGACTGAAGAAGAAGGAAATAGGTCTCAATAGCTTCATATGGCTGCCATGGCTATATAGTCTCTTTATAATCAGATTAGTGCTTAGCACATAATTGCTGCCAAAATGATTATTGAATGAATGAAGCAAAGAAGCCCAGAAGTTTTTGAAAGGCAGAGCCCCATAAAGTCATGCTTGTTGTCTTTACACAATGGTGTGGTGGGAAGGATCGTTTCTCAAGTAGTTGCCCAACATTAGCTAGGAGTATTTGGGAGAATACCACTACCCACACTACTTGTATTTGACCTAAGAAATATAGGACCACAAGGAAGTACAGAACAAAGCAGGGCAAGTGGAGGAAAAAACAGTTGGAATGTGACCTTATCCCCCCGCACCCCCATCTCCTATGTTTGCCCAGGGATGATACCTGCCTATCTTCAGAATAACAAAAACCAAAAACCAAAACCAACAACAACAACAGCAACAACAACAAAAAGGATTGGAAGGAATGAAGGGGTATGCGTGGCTAAAAGTAATGGTTTCTGGACATTAACTGAGATCCTGCTTAGGACCAGGACTTGACTTAGGAAAAATTGTAAAGTTCGTAGCTTATTTCCTATGTCTTCAAACTTCATGGTTACTTTCTCTCCAGTGTCTCATTTATTTTTGTATCCCCCTTAGCACCTAGAACTGTTTTGTTTTGTTTTTTTCATGGCACATGGTCATTAAATGAACATTTATTGTACTGTTTTGGTCTTGAAATTTTACAGTATAATTAAGTAAAATTTTTTCACTAACTTTTTTTAGTTTTATAAGAGAGATTTGGAATCTCCAAAGAATTATGCTACAGAAACGTAGAAACCAATATTTAAAGAGGCTTCACATTGCATTAATGACTAAAAGGATTGGACACAGAATAGTTACTCTGATTTTAGTGTAACTGAATTGGATCAATTAATTGATTATCTTGGTTATTACTTGACAGTTAGCCTGAAGCAACTTATTCCCTTCAAATAGTTGATTTAATATGTTTTATATAGAAATACATACATATGTATATAGTCATAGATACATATATGTTTATCAAAACAATTATATGGGTTCATAGTGATTAAATTGAATCAGTTGTTAACTATGTATAGTTGACTGCTCATTCAACTTTTAAAAAACTGATTCCTAAAACTTCAATTTTGTCACCATTTAGATTTAACCAAAATTACTCTAAATTATGCTTATGTAGAAAAATTTAAACTGTATTAATAAACATTAATGATGCAATTACATATTGAATGAATAAACAACATATCTATTCTCTTATCCCTCATTTTGAGTGGACGGGAATGTTAGGTTTGCAGGGTCATGTGAAAAAAAATTACTGCTTAATTCTAGTTTATAATCCCTTTGCCTCTGACAATCCTGTTTTTATCTTTGTGTCTTCTAAATAATGGGGGTAGAGAGCTCATTAATAGCTAATAATGGAGAACATTATTATAGTGCTTTAAGGTTTGCAAAGCACCTTACATATATTATCTCATTTGATCCTCACAACAATCCTCATTACACTATACTTCATATATTTCATGGTTCATTGTGTTTAACATCATCTCGCCAATACATTTTTTTAAAACTGGACTATTCTGTTATAAGTGATGATGGTTAGAATAGATAATTCAAATTCAATAAAAATTTATGAACTGAACACCATGAGAGGCAGTAAATGAGGAAAATACAAAGTTTAAAGTGTTATCTTTCTATTTCCTCTTACTGGAAAGATAAGTACTACAAATATGATCTGTTCTTCACAGGTCAAGAGACAGAAGACATACCCTCATAAATCAGTGGTTCAAGCTAAGGCCCAAGCAGGTAAACAGAAAGCTGGGCTGAGATCAAATCCAAGTGTTCACTGAGACAACTGCTACTGAAGGTGAGGCAGGAGTCAGAAACTTAGTCGGAGAGCAAGAGGTGTAAAACTTGGGGGAAATCCAAATAGAATGAAATCCAAGAAACACCACAGAAAGAGGAAGTATTAAGTTTCAGTGTTTCTGTGAGTAATCAGCCTGAAATAGTATGGTGGAATGCTAGCCAGATACCTTCCTCCCTCAGCTGTCTGTGCATACATCTGGTCCCAGACAAACAACACATAGGCCCTACTCTCCTAGAACTTACCATCTATTGGGAGAAATCTTGACCATTCTTGTTTATTAAATCTTCCATTTCCTCTTCCTCCTATATTTAATGAGTTACAAGTTCTATAAATTATACTTTTCCAATATCTCTTGCATCTTTCCCTCTTCCAGGAGAGAAAACAGCTAGAACATTGAGCATAGATAACAATTTCTTGGCCATAGAAAAAAAAACAAGCATCCCACACTTTGTGCAGGTCACTGCAAAATTCTTCCTGCTCTTTGGAAGATCCAAAGTCCTTTGTCATTCTTTTGGAATGGAAGGAACCACAATCATTTTGCCACAGGAGAAATAAAAAAACAACAAATTATGGAAGGACATATTGAAGCAGATTATCTCATCCACTGTTGTTACTACCACTTACTTTCTTTGGATAAGAGACCTTGTAGTTTTTGTCTAAATGGACTTTTCCAATTGTAAAAATATTTGGTCATTTCTCCTTGTCTGCTACCCTTTAACAGGGAATTTTTTCTTATAATAAATCCTGTCAGTTGCATTTCAGATATCCTCCTTTTCTCCCTTGAGTGATCCCCTTTTCTCTGCTCCTCCCTCTCCTTTGAAATGCTTTACTAATCTATCCTAGGTTGCTCAGAATATTCCTGATTGACTGGCTGTTCTAATGTGGCCTGTAAGGTTATAAAAACCAAACCTATGCCTTGGAATCTGAATTTCTTAGCATGCTGACAAATCTCTTTGCTTCCAGTCTGACTTCCTACCTGTGACCCACAGTCCTCAGACCTCCCCTGACAGCTGTGCTTCTCCCAAGATGTTGAGAGAATGCCCCAGTTCCCTGAATGTGGAATGTGTCTCTGATTAATTTTTAAAGTTTCCTCTATCAAGTTGATGAGCTTATAGAGTGTAGGTCTTTGTTTTGGGGTACCTACCTCCCCAGGGGAGTTTAGTCATGTGACCTCCAAGTTGATGAGCTGATTAAGGCTCAAAAGCCTGCACAAGAGTCGATGTAAAAGGAGATGGCAAAGATAGGCACCACCACCCTAAACTGAATATGATCGTGAGCTGTTGGAACCTTGTTTATCCCACTCACCCATTTAAAGAGTTATCTTCCTGCACAAAATTGATTGTTTTCCTACATGTACCTTTTTGCCTCCCTGTGGGACACAGCGAAGTCATCCCTTTACACTCTGTCCTGCCTCATAGCTGCCTGGCCTTCTGGCTTTGCTGCCCTCAAGAGTTTGCTATTCTATTAAACCTTGTTTTGTTGTGGCGGTCATTGTTGTTATGGTTGTTTGTATAAGTATAAGAGGTTTGGTCTCAAGATAAAGATAAGCTGATTTATGTTGCATTCTGGGTATTTGCTATAAACAAGTGGACCACACAAAAGGGAGAAAAGGAAACCTGACACCACTGGCCTGAATTGTTACTTTTCTTTTTGCTTTTCTGTTACATTCCTGAGCTCTGTAGGACTCTTTTGTGTCAGGTCTCCTATTCCCAAGCACTCTGTGAGTGTGGATAAGCAACCAGCTGCAAGGCCAAACAAATGAGGGGAGCCCCATTTTTGTTTGTAATTGGCCACAGGTTGAAGAGATATGATTTTTTCCACCCTCTCCCCTCAACCGGTTATGATGCCCAAAGATCTCCAAACATAGATCTAGAAGCAATATTACTTACCTTCTGATCAGTTTAAACACCAGAAAACCCAGAGTAAAAATGAAGATATGAGACTTAGAGATAGAACCCCAAAAGGGACTTCAGTAACAGATATAAATAATTAAGCCTTTGCAGCTGTCCACCTACAAACCTCACATAGACATCGGTGTTTATGTTAGTGTTTGCTGCGGTGTTTTGGAAGATGGATTAGGACCCTCTACTCCTCACTTGGAAGCACTAAAGGAAGCCTTTCCACAGCTGCATTCTTTGCATTTAGTAGTCTCCTGAGATCTGGTCAGCTGTGCTTTAGCCTTCAACCCACCTCCCTTTGATATATGAGTTGTATGAAAAGTCATTCTTTCACTTGACTGGTGTGTCTATAGTTTTATAGCATAATGATCTGAATAATTGGGAATAGGCATGAAAAATTGATCACCTTTCTGATTCCAAGTTAGTAGCCCCCAAACCATAAACCAGCTGAATATATGACCATCTGGCATACTTATTCATTCGCTTAGAATTTTTTTAAAAATCTGTAGCTTTGGAAACAGTATCAATAAAGCTATGGTTAGGTAACATATTAATGTTAAAATATGGAAAATTAAATATGGAAAAGATCTCTGTTCATAAACTACAAATCCTGTTGAGTTTCTAGTAATGAATTATACCAAAAATAGCATTTGTTTCATATTTTATTTTATAGGCAACCTGTTTCTTTTTAGATCTTTGGCAGGTACCTTATAAATGACAACTGATCATGGAATTCTAAGTGCAATGAAAAGTAGTGAGCAAATGTGTTTTGAGACCTCATCACATAAAGCCTCATTTTTCAAGTTAGTAGGTCTGAAATTGTAGTTAGAAGGTGCTATGGTGTTTAGGGAAGAATATTGGGATAGAAACCAAGAGACCCGGTTTCTAGTTATGGTTCTGCCACTAGCTAGCTACATGACCTGAGGCAAGCCATTTAACTTCTCTGGTTTCAATATCTACAGATGATCTCTGAGGTTTCTTCTAACTCTAACTCCCATGATTGTATTAATTAGTGGGGGCAAAAAAATCCTTCTTCCCTTTAATCCTAGGAGACAACTCTTAGTTTGCCTCTTTCCACATCCTCCTCAAATATACCTGGTTTATGTTATATGTCTTGTAAGTTCTTGCTATTCTTACGGATTCTAATAAAGTTAATGCTGAAAATGATGCTGTCCTTACGGGAAGAACCACCGAGTTGGCTCACTGTGTGAGTGTTGCTATTCCTCTCCAAAGAAGACTTTGGTTTAGTTTTTTCTTTTAAAGTTTAAACTGTGGAGCTGACGACTAATCAGTGAGTTTTTATTGAGTACAGAGTGCTGGTTCTGCTTCCACATGTGGGAAATATTTTTCCTCTCCCTTTTCTCTTAACCATTTCTAGCCCAATGTAAAATAACAACAGCAGCAGCAGCATTAGGAACAACACCCAAGAGAGATGCCAGAGAATATTTTGCTAAGTATACTCCCCATACCTTTCAGAAGGGGAAGTTGGGAGTCCTAGGATCTCAGGCTTTCCTGCCTTGTAGCTGGCAGTGGGCTGGCACTTGGGAATGTCTGACCCATTCTCCACAGAAGCTGCTTTCTGGGATGATGGCTTCAGAAGCTAGGCTAAAAGTAGGATCACTCTCAGGTGTCCATTTGTGGCAGTTGGCCAGCAATTGATGTTGGTGATGGAAAAGAAAGTGTTATAGTCAATAATGCCATATGCTAACTAGGACATCTAGAGAACCTCCCTATTTATAAGAAATCTCTCTTCCACTTGAACGTTGAACTAGCCATTCTTTGTGACACTTGGGAAAACTTTGATGAATACCTTCTATTGCAAAACTACTACTCTGTGTTTTTCTTTCTTTCTGGTGTGTAAGGGCCCCATAGTTTTTTAATTTTAAAAAAAAATTATTTATTTATTTATGTATGTGTTTATTTATTTATTTTTAGTGAGTCAATTAGGGTTAAGTGACTTGCCCAGGGTCACACAGCAAGTAAGTGTTAAGTGTCTGAGACCGGATTTGAACTCAGGTCCTCCTGACTCTAGGGCTGGTGCTTTATTCACTGCACCACCTAGCTACCCACCCCCCATAGTTTTTGAATGCTATGTCAGCGGATGCACAAATTCTGACAGGTTCTCCCAATCTGGGAAGGCTTTGTGTATGGTCTCTGTGATAGACCATGTCTACCATGTTCATCTAAATGTGGACAGATAGGCTCATTACTAGTCGGTTGACCATTTAGTAAAGATATTGTCTGGTTAGGATAAGCAATGAAACAGGTAGAAATAGAAAATGCATTTGATATGGTACAGCAAAAACAAAACATAGCCTCAGAGACTCACCTCCCATTTGTGTTAGTTTCACTCAAAATTCCTTGAAAGATGCAACCACAGAAACAACTTTGTTCAATGATTCTTTTATTATCTGTGTCAAATGAAGCATATAAAATAGTTATTAATCATTTATTTTCATCTCCCTTAAGCAGGAAATGACAATAATGTAATTTTCTTCTACAAGTAGAGATGTTCTTCCAAATAAAAATCTTTACTTTTTCTACGGCAAACAAATTTTTAAAAAGCCACTAGATGGTGCATTTCCACTAAGGCATGAACAATAACCTTGCCAGGAATGCCGCTTTGGATAAATATGTCCTTTTCTGCTCTTGATTTGTTATCACTAAAGCCACTTTCAATGACAGTTATTCAAACTTACAACCATTTCACACTGCCAGAGTTGCATTTTAAAATGAGACAAGTGTCACACAGAGCAAACCAGTTACGGTAAATAAATCAAAAGTGATGCTGAGATGGGAGTATGACAAAAGTTCTGTTTTGCATTTTGTTCAGTTCTGCTCCTCATTTATATTCACAGACTATGAATAAATTCTGTGCTAATCCTTTACCTGATACTTCCAAAATGTTTTTGATCAGGGAGCAATTCTTAGCAAGCTACTAATCACAGTTCTCAAAATTATTTTTTTCCCCTCTCACAGCAATTCTCTAAATGTCTTTCCTAGATCTGGAGCAGCTGACTACAATTCACCTCTAGAAGGCAAAAAACCAGAGCTATGAGCTCTCTACATATCTATATAGAAGAGGAGAGTTAGCTTTAGTCAGACAGAAGAGCAACAGAGAAAGACCTAGTTTTAGAGCAGCTTGTCCAGGGATAATACTAGCCATACAGCAGAGAACTGCATGTGGGGCTCTGTTCAGGTGATATCAGTAGAAGATTTGGTCTCTATCCTCAAGTAACATATAGTCGGGGAAATGAGTTAATCAATCAATAAATCAGATAGTCAATCAACAAGTTACTGGAATTGCCTGAGTCCCATTTATGTCCTTACCTCTTTTGTAATTATGTTTATTTTTAAAATAGTTATTACTTGCCTTGGTTGCTAGGAGATAAATTAATTTAGAAGTGAGTCAAATTGTGATATTCCCAGAATGAAAACTCTCTGGCTAAGATTATGACCCATGAGTTTATTAAATACTTAGTATTGAATTTGCTCCTTCATTTGTATGCTTTTTTCTCTTTTGGCTTCCATGACATTGCTCTCTCTACATATTCTCCTTCTGCCCATCTCCTTTTGGGTTCCTCAGTCTCTTACTAGATCATTATCTATATCTGTACCATAAGGGGCAGATGCCCCTCAAGACTCTTCCATGGTTCCTCTTTCCTTTCTATATGTTTTCTTTTACTGAGCTTAATCATTCCTATGGGTTCAATAATCA
This sequence comes from Dromiciops gliroides, assembly GCF_019393635.1. Taxonomy (NCBI): domain Eukaryota; kingdom Metazoa; phylum Chordata; class Mammalia; order Microbiotheria; family Microbiotheriidae; genus Dromiciops; species Dromiciops gliroides. The sequence goes on along the minus strand of NC_057865.1, from coordinate 77,183,231 downwards.
GTCTTTGTGCAGATGATTCCCACCTCTATATATCCAGTCCTAATCTCTCTTCATAACTCCAGTCCCACATTTTATACTCTCTGATGGGAATCTCCACCCAAATGCATAAATTCCATTTCAAACTCAGTATATCTTAAATAGAACTGATTATCTTTTGCTTTGAATAATCCTTTCTTCAAATTTGTCTGTTTCTATTGAGGGTATCACCATCCTCCTACTCACCAAGATTTTAAATAAATAAATCTATGTGGAGATATATACACTCATACATATGTACAGATAACATACATATATACATAGATCTGAATCATTCTTTAATCTTCCCTCTTCTTTATTTGCTATATCCAACCAATTGTTAACATTTTGTTAATTTTATCCTGACATTTCTAGAATCTTTTTGTCTACATGGCCACCACCCTAGTTACCTCCTTAACAGTTCACATATTGGTTATCATAATAACCTCATAAATAGTCTCCCTACTTCTACTCTTTCCCTTCTCCAAACAGTACTCCATAGAATTGCCAACATACTCTTCCTAAGGTGCAGGTCTGTCTATATAACTTCATTGCTCAAGTAAGGACCTTTGGTGGTTCCCACGTACTTTTAGGATAAAATCTAAAATCAGTTTGGCATTTAAAACCTTTCATAATATGGCTTTAATCTACTTTTTATACTCCTCTTGACACTCTCTATGTCAGAGCAAAATGATACACCTATCTAATCTTTTAATTAAGCATTTCTTCTATTCTGTAGGAATGCCTGCTCCATAGCTAACAAAATACTCTCATCTTAAATCATTTTTCCTTCCACATTCACTCAATTGTATGGTTTTCCCTGAGACCTGCCTCCCTTTTGAGGTCACAGCATCACTGACCACTCTTTCCAATATTTTTTGCTCTTTTCCTTATACTTCCTGACTCATTGGTCATGATGGAGTAGTTGGAATAGGTCTTTCTTCCTATGGTAACATTCAGACTCTTCCTCTACCACTATCATTCAGTAACCTCTCCTCTGTTGAGGGTCTTTCAGTCCATATTTATGTGGTAAAAAGTGAAAGCTTTTAACTAAGATCTAAAAGTTGGTTAGCGATAACTGAAGGACACCAATTTTTGAAGGACCACCCTTTCGGGGAGGTGACCATGACGAACAGCTGTGCCCCTGCTGATACCGAGCACTCCACTTCCTGGGTGCGAGCTTAAAGACAAGGAGAGAACGGAAGTGGGGCCTTTTTTCTCTCACTCTCTCGCCCTGCACACACACAGGCTGACTCGGCTTTGACGCATGGTCCTTGGTGATCGGCCTGGTCCTCCGTAATAGCACGTGCTTGATGTGGTTCTCAGCCTCAGAGGTGGCTTTGGGATTTGGTGAGTTCTATATGGAATATAGACTAAGCTTAGATCTAAGACTATTTATTTGTATTTCTACTTTCCTATTTCTCTAATCAGCATCACCTTGTTTGTTGGCTAATTAATTCCCAAACAATAAAAGCTAAGTAATCCATCTCTAACTAAAGCTCAGAGGCTTCTTTCTCTTACTGGGCTGGGAGATATATAAGGAAAAGGTTTAAGGGGAGTTTAATACTCTTATATCCAATTTTAAATCTCACAGTTATCACCTCATCAAGATTCTGGTAGTTGTTATCTACCAACTCCCAGCACAATCTTCTTCCTTCCTCAAAGAGTCCAGTGTCTGGCTCACAGTCTTTATCACAGATCATAGTAGAGGACTTCATAGTAGAGGATTTCAACACACATACTGATATTTCCTCAAATACCCATACTAACCAATTCCTCAATCACTCATTTCCTTTGACTCCACCTCAGCTACGCACAGAGATAGTCAGTCCTTGATCTTGCTAGAAGCTACAGGTTTTCTACTTCTATGTTCATTAACTGAAATTTCTTTATCTGATCAACATTGTTTATTATTCCATCTCTCCCTCTGTCTTGTTCTTCATTCTTACCATGACCTCCAATCCCTTCATTCTTCATTTCTTTTCCAGACCATCGCTTTTGCACTGGCTATACCCTTCTCCCTTCTTGGTGAATTAGTTCAACTTTTCACTCTTCTCTACATGGAAGTTCCTTGCTCCCTTATCCTATCACTGATTATGCCTTGCCAAGTACCAACTCTGGATTACTCCCGTCGATTACTTTCATTCTTATTCCCATGTTGCTGAACATGACTCACAAAGCCATGATGGCCCACTACAAATTTGTTATGTAATTTCAACCAGGCCTTGATTGCACCAAAGCAATCCTTTTGCACCTCCCTTATCTCTTCACTTAGCACATAGGCTATTCTAAACCCTAGAAAGTATACTGCTAAGGTAAGTGAAGTTATCCACAACATTCAAAATTTCTCTCCACATGGATGGTGTGGTGCTGGCTGGTGGAGCATCTCTGTTTTCTTGGTGTTCTTCTTCTTCATGCCAGGAAGTGAGCAGTGCGGTCCTTTAAAAAGGCTTCTCAGACACCCAGGGGGCTATGGAATCTCATTGCTGGTTCAGTCTGGTGAGAAGACTATCCTATGGCCTGGGCCATTTTTGTTCAGGGTCCTTGACTACAGTTCCCAGTTTATCTGCACATGCTGCTTTGTCACTTGCCTTTTGCCACAGGTCAAGTAGACAAGCGAGATAGGTAAAAATGGTAAAATGGTAAAATGGTATGAGTGATGTCTTTTAACTAGTACATCAATTGAATTTCAGTGAGGCGGAGTTAGGCAGTTGTTGGCTTCACTCTCTCTTCCAAAGTCATTACTGGTGATGACTCTGGATATGATGGATGGCCTTGGTGTCTTTGATGTCTAACCAAGCTCTAAGAAACTCCATAGTGCTTGCTTCAGCTGCCTTCATGGCCATTGTAACAAATTGTTCTCATCAACCCCCACAACTCCCTGATGGTTTTGAGATCCCTTGTTTACCCTCAGCCTGGTTTAGCCTATCTGCTGAAACAGTCTACTGGAGTGTGGCAACTGAGCATGCTCTAGCTTCTTGGAGCCATAGGTGAAAGTTGGGCAAATCAAGTGGACATGAAAGGTGGAAAACTTTCTGCTTGGCTTTTAAAGCCTGTCACAACTTGGCATCTCTCTGCAGTCATAGTCTTCTTATATTTTACTCCTCTCTATGGATTATATGATTCAGTGATTCCAGTGTTTCCTAGCTAATCCCCCAGCACAATAATCCATTTTTCACTGGCTGTCACTCCATGCCTTGAAATGGAATACTCTTCTCTTGCTTCCTGGCTTCTTTGAAATTCTTCAAGACTCAGTTCAATCTCATTTTCAGAATGAGACTTTTCTCGTGCCCTTCCCTATATTATCTCTCTCATTAGATTATAAACTCCTTGAGGGCACGGATTATTATTATTATTATTATTATTATTATTATTATTATTATTGCCTTTCTTTGTATCTTTAATGCTTAGCACAGTTCATGGCATACAGTAAGCACTTAATAAATGCTTGTTCACTGACTGACATTCCATTTTCTACCTCATAGACTGTATCTTATGCCTGGATTGCCCTTTCTCTTGACATCTAATTCTCAGAATTTTCATATTTCTTCCAGGGGCAATTTAGGTACCACCTCTTATGTAAAGGTTTTTTTTTTTATCAGTTTCTTCTGTTAATGTTTTCTCCTTCCTTAAATTACCTTGAATTTACTTCTCTATGTAAATGTTGTATCCCTCATCAAAAGGTAAGAAACTCCTAGGGGGAAGGAAGTATTTTTATCTTATATTTTTATTTCCAGTGTATACACATAGCTGGTGTTTAACATATATTTGCTGGATTAAGTTATAGATGAGGAAACTGAGATCCAATTATAAGGTCCTATAGCTTAAGATTTCTCTAGCCAGCCCAGAATGATCCATTATAATGCGGTTTGCTTTGAATATATTAAACCCTTTATGTAGCTTTGTTCAAATCATCATGGGATAGCCTTATCTATACCCACAACCATTCTTTGATTTTTTTCCAATTAGATGTAAAAACAGTTTTAATCATTTAAAAAAATTGGGGTTTCCAATTCTTTCCCTCCCTTCCTTCTCTCCCCTCTCATTGATAAGGCAAATATTTGATATAGTTTATATGTGTGCAGACATGCAAAACATATTTCCATGTTAGTCATGTTGTGAAAGAAAACACAGACAAAAAAAAAGAAAAAAAAAAAAGAAAGCCAAAAAAAGTATGCTTCAGTTTTTATTCAGCATCCATCAGTTTTTTCTTAGGAAGTAGATAGTATTCATCATAAGTCCTTCAGAACTGTTGGATAATTGTATTACTAATAATAGTTGTCATTCACAGTTGATCATCATACAATATTGCTGTTACTGAGAACACTGTTCTCTTGGTTCTGCTCACTTAACTTTGCATCAGTTCATGTAAGTCTTTCTAGGTTTTTCTGAAAGCATCCTGCTTGTCATTTCTTATAACACAATAGTATTTCATCACAATCATATACCACAACTTGTTCAGCCATTCTTCAATTGATGGGCATCCCCTCAATTTCCAATTCTTTGCCACCACAAGAAGAGCCATTATAAATATTTTTGTAGATACAGTCCTTTTCTTTCTTTTTTTTTTAAATCTCTTTGGGAAACAGAGTTAGTAGTCGTATTGCTGGGGCCAATGATATATATGGTTTTATAGTCTTTGGGGCATAGTTCCAAATGGCTGTATCAGTTCACAACTCCATCAACAGTCTTTTAGTGTCCCAATTTTCCCATGTCCCTTCTGACATTTGTCATTTCCCTTTTCTTTCATATTAGCCAATATGAGAGGTGTTTAGGGAGTACCTCAGAGTTGTTTTAATGTGCATTTCTTGAATTAGTAGTGATTTAGATAATTTTTTCATATGACTATAGATAGCTTTTATTTCCTCATCTGAAAACTGCCTGTTCATATCCTTTGGCCATTTATTAACTGGGGAATAATATATTCTTATAAATTTTACTCAGTTCTTTATATATTTAAGAAATTGGATCTTTATAAAAGAATCTTGGCTATACATTTTTTCACAATTATTCTTACTGTATATTTCCTTCCATCCTTTTCCCCCCCAGTTTATCATTTTCTCTCTCTTTCCTTTCACCCTGTCACTTTTCAAAGGTGTTTTGCTTCTGACCACCATCTCCTCAATCTGCCCACCCTTTTATCAGTCTCTTCCTTCTCATATTCCCTTTCTCTTCTACTTCCCTGTAGTGTAATACAGTTAGATTTCTATACCCATCTGAGTATGTATGTTATTCCCTCTTTGAGTCAATTCTAATGAGAATAAGGTTCACACATTGTTCACCACCTCTCCATATTCCCCTTTACTGTTAAAGTTCTTTTATACCCCTTTTCATGTGAAATAATTTGCCCCATTCTACTTCTCTCTTCTCCATTCTCCCAGGGCATCCCTTTTTCTCACCCCTCAATTTAATTTTTTTAGATATTATCCCATCATAGTTAACTCACACCCATACTGACTACATATATATATATATATATATATAAAATTGCCCTAATAAAGCTAAAGTATCTTCTTCCCATGTAGTACTGTAAACAATTTAATCTTCTTAAATCCCTTATTATTTCTCTTTTCTGTTTAACTTTTTATGCTTCTCTTGTGTCTTGTATTTGAAAGTCCAAATTTCTGTTCAGCTCTGGTCTTTTCATCAGGAATATTTGAAAATTCTCAATTTCATTAAATATCCATTTTCCCCCTGAAGGATTATACTTGGTTTTGCTTGATAGGTGACTCTTGGTTGCAATCCTAACTCCTTTGCCTTCTACAATATCATCTTCCAAGCCCTCTGTTCCTTTAATGCAGAAGCAGCTAAATCTCATGTGTGAAATAATTATTAATAATCAATATATTGGGGGACCCAGAGATCTCTTCTTCTTTCTTAAGGCAAGCTGTCCTTGAGAGATTCCATCAAATCTCCTCGTCTGGATCAAACCCAACCCAACTACAAGCTTACAAAGAATTTTGGGTGAACAAATTCTAATTTTTAAGGAATTATCTTGTTCAGTGAGCTTTTCTACCTTTTTTCCATTTGTCCAATTTTTAAGGAATTCTTTTTTTCAGTGAGTTTTTGTACCACTTTTTCCATTTGATCAATTCTGCTTTTTAAGGAGTTCTCTTTAGTACATTTTTGTTCCTCTTACCATTTGGTCTATTCTATTTTTAAGGTGTTATTTTCATATTTTTGTGCCTCCTCTACTAAGCTGTTGACTCTTTTTTCATGATTTTCTTGCATCACTCTAATTTCCCCCCCAATTTTTCCTCTACTTCTCTTATTTTATTTTTAAACTCTTCCAGGAATTCTTTTTTTTTTTGGCCTGGAACCAATTCATATTTTCCTTTGAGGATTTATATGTAGCTGTTCTGACTTTGTTTTCTGCTTCTGAGTTTGTGTTTTGATCTTCCCTGTTAACATAGTGACTTTCTGTAGTCAGGATCTTTTTTTTGTTTGTTTGTTCATTTTCTAGCCTATTTCTTTATTGTTAACTTCGTGCTAAAGTTGAGTTCTGTTTCTGTGTTAGAGGAGGCACTGTCCCAAGCTTCAGGCTTTTTGTGCCACTGTTTTCATAGTTCTGGGGGTCTGTTAGTTTCAGTTCTTCCAAGGTCATATGATCTAAGGAGAGGTGTGGTCATGGCTTTCCTGGCTTGTGCTCTGGTCTGTGAGCAACTGCAAGCATTCTTTTTTGCCCTGGAACTGTGACCAGGGTCCCTGGAGGAACGGTGACCAGGGCCCCTGCTTCCCTGCAGCTGCATGCTTCAATGTGCTGGTATTCCTTCTTCCCCTGGAACTACTTGCAGGCAATGCAACAGAATCCTATACCCTGTGCTAGTGAATGATCTCCTATAATCTCCTTCTCTCCAGTTGTCCAATCCCCCTACTGTCTGTGGGCTCAGAGCTCTGGAAGCTGCAGCTGCAGTTGAAGTCAGTTCCAAAACCTCCTGCTGGCTTGCCAGACAGGGCCTGTGCTGGACTATACTCCACTCACTCCAGTGAGACAGACATTTCCTGCTGACCATCTAAGTTGTCTTGGGTTGGAAAATTGTTTTACCTAGTCCATTTGTTGGTTCTGCCACTCCAGAATTCATTTTGAAGCATATTAAAGTTGTTTGGAGGAGGGTTAGGGAGAATACATGTAATACCCTACCTTTGTTCCACCATCTTGGCTCCACTCCATTTGGGCTTCCACCTAGAACCATTTTTCAAAGGTTGGGTCCATGAGTGGTTATACTTCTGTCTGTCTGTCTGTCTGTCTGTCTGCCTGCCTGCCAGCCTGTCTGCCAGCCTGTCTGCCTACCTGTCTGTCTGTCTATATATCTATCCAAAAATACACACACACACACACACACACACACACACACACAGACTCCTTCCCTGGATGTACCATGTACATAGTAGATTAATAAAATTGATACATTTTTCTTGAATTGCATTGCATTATTGAATTTCCCCAATTTCTATCTTTGTCCTGCTGTGAATTAAAAGGGGAGTAAGATAATGGATAGAGAGCTAGGAACGGGTTCTAGCCATAGGTTGTGGCTCTCTGTCCCATAATTATACTAAAAGAGATTAGAATCTGCAAGGGACAGCTAATAATAGCTAGCATTTATATAGCACCTTTAAGATTTGCAAAGTATTTTATAAGTGTTATCTCATTTGATTCTCACAACAACCCTGGGAATTAGGTGGAATTATTTGCCTTATTTTACAGATGAGAAATTGGGAAACAGAGAGGCCAAGGACCTTGCCCAGGATTATGAATCTTGTAAGTATCTACATCAGAATTTGAATTCAGGTCTTCCTGACTCCAAGTCTGAACCTCTGTCCACTATACCACCTACCTATTTTTTGTTTGTTTTTGTTTGTTTTTTGCAGGGCAATGAGGGTTAAGTGACTTGCCCAAGGTCACACAGCTAGTAAGTGTCAAGTGTCTGAGACTGAATTTGAACTCAAGTCCTCCTGAATCCAGGACTGGTGCTTTATCCACTGCACCACCTAGCTGCCCCCTCACCTACCTGTTTTTTTATGCTATATTTACTTTTATGAAAGAGGTGTGCCTGAAAGGGAAAAGACTACGCTGCCTGGACCAAGGTTACACATATAAATTGAGAACCATGTTTTCATACTAATCAACTATGGAGGGTGCCTTTTGTCTCTTTTCCTCAGTAAGGAAGGTGGGGGAAAGACATTCTCTCACCGAGCATATGGATGGTTCTGCCAGGCTTTTGACCACATGGAACAAAGTAAAGATGATGAGACATCTTGGATGGGGAAAAGCTGATGAATGGGGATTGTGGTTAGGAGTGACGGGTGGTTTTTGAGGCAAGACAAGCCAGGAACTGCATGGAGAGCTTACAAACATAGTTGCAAGGGCAATGGGCCATAGAAGCAGGCAATCCTAAGCACAGACTCAACTTTTCACCAGTTTCTAGCCCTCTGATCCAAGAGAATATCCTGCTAGATGAGAGAAACTGAATCTATACCTACACTGAGTTCAGGGGAGCTCAAATCCCAAACTGCTTTGGGAGGAATTTAATGGTGAACATTTGCAAATGTGGCTAAGATTATTTTCTTCTGCTTTATTATTCCTTTCTGTCCCTATTCAATGTTTTATTGTTTTAGAGCTGTTCTTTACCTTGGTTTCTTAATAATCCTTTTTTTGGGGGGTGAGGCAATTGGGGTTAAGTGACTTGCCTAGGGTCACACAGCTAATAAATGTTAAGTGTCTGAGGTCAGATTTGAACTCAGGTCCTCCTGACTCCAGGGCTGGTGCTTTATCCACTGCACCACCTAGCTGCCCCTTCCTTGGTTTCTTAGTGCAGTGAGCAACTGGACATCTAAAATTCTGGAAATTCCAGAATTAATGGAGGCAAAAGATGAGTCAGATAAAGGTAAATTATTATTAACAATCTTCAAGATTTGAACCCAAGTCCAAGAGGGTCCAGTGTTCATGGAACCCACAGGCTTACTTTCTTAAGTAAGGGGCAGTGTCTCTATTTTCAATATTCCTGTGGGGAGGGGAGTGGCAAGTTTGTACATCAGCTTGGCTTAGGGAGAAATGTACTGGATTTAGACCTTAGACACGCAGGTTTTTTTGTCCCAGCTCCCACACTGTCTTCTCTGACTTTAGACAGGCCACTGCAGTTCTCTGGGCCTCACCTTCCTCATCTGTGAAAAATGAAAAAGTCAGGCATGACTTTAGGAAATCTCACCAGCTGCTAAAAGTAAGTGGGAGGAGCTGAAGGAATGGCAGAAGGACATTGAGAAGCACGTGGGCCAACTACTCTCTTCTGGGAAGCCATGGCAGCAGATGGACTTGTTCAGTGGGTAGCCATCCAAGAAGAATGGCTCAATTTCAGCCAGAATGTTCTGGAGCCCTTGAGACGCCCAGCTAGAACCATAAATAACGTATCCTGGAAGCAACAACTAACCCAGCGTTCTCATGCATTCAGTGTATCACAGAATATGCCATTTGTCTATCTGATTTTATAAGGTGTGCTTTTACAGCGACTTATGAACAATGCAACAATTTTTTTTTTACTGCTGGAAAGTAATAGAAGCAAAGAAAGTGTCAGAGAGAGCAATATTATAGCAAGTCAGTGTCAGCCCTTAGAAAAGAGATGAGGCAGGGCAATTTGCTCTAGTTTGCAGCCCATGACAGTGCCCTTTAATTCCTTATCCCTACCCTGCCAGGCGTCTCCCACCCCTTCAGCTTCCTGAACTTCTGTCCCATTCTTATTCTTACATGACTCTCAAATAATCATTAAAACAATGTTAACTGGAAAATAGTCTTTTAAAAATAAAAACTTTTAGTGGCATTGTGGTAAAAAGAGGCTTATGATAGAATCACAAACTTGTAGAATATTTTCTGAGATGATTTTTTTCAGTGCACACTAAAGGCTACATAAATAATCATACCCTTTGATCCAATAATTCCATTTTTGTGATAATTTCCTGATTGTTAGAAGAACAAACACAAAAGTACATTTATTCCAACATTTTCATAGCAGCATTATTTGTATTTTTTTAAAGGAAGGAGTTTAAATTACAATCTGAAAATAAGGAAATAGTTAAACCATGGCACAAATGTACTATACTACTATGATTGAAGTATGATGAATGTAAAGAGATATGGAAACATCTTTAAGAAATAATGCAAAGCAAAAGAAACATAATACAGCAAAAAGACTATACACTATCACCATATAAAAAGAAAAGTGGATGAGAATGAATGGATAAAGACTATTAAAAGAAAGGGGCAAAAAAAAATTTTTTAAAAGGGGCAGTCACTGAAAAGTTATGATATTTTATATATTGAAATGAATTAATTTAAAGATACAGAGGCAAAAAGAATATTTAGTTAATCAGATCTTTATGATATGATTAAGTTGAAAATATTTCTTTTAGAAATGCCTCTGCCTGATACTACCAATATGGTTGCTTGAATGGAAACAGACTACCCAGTTCCCACATGCTTACTTCAGCAAAACTATGAAGTTTACACCAAACTAAATAATAAAATACAATGAGAAACTAAAGTAAATTCTTTCTTCCACCCTAGAACTGCTTAAGAGATCAGGCAGAAGCCTGAAGGCAATAGGAAAGGATGGCCACAAACAAAGCTGTTGCCATTGCAGGGTAGCATATCAGTTTGACTAGAGAAGGGTTATGTGTACAAAGCTCTGTATACAGTAGCATCAAGAGCAGAGGGTTCCCATGAGAATGTTCCCATATGGTCGGATGGGTCTGGGGTACAGAGCTTGCAAGCTTTATATAGATGCAATGGGTAGTGCCACTGTTCAAGGCAGAACACCCCAGACCCAAGGACTTTGAGGTTCCTAAAATTCTGTCCTTAGATGCCCAAAAGGGATTTGATGATCCAGCCCTCTGCATCTCAGAGCTCTAGTAGGGCTTAATCTTGGAAGGAGGAGCTCAGTACAGGAACCCAGGGGATCGAGGGTGGGCCAAAAGAAAAAAAAAAGCCAGCCACCAAAAAACCAAAACCAAAACCAAATCAAGCCCTAAAACATAGTGTTAACTAATAATCATGATGTCAAATTAGAATGAACTGTCCCAGGGCAGGGGGCAGATCCTTAAATATGTAAAAGTTTTCAAAACTTAAATGGTGGCGTGACCCACAATTGAGAGTTTTGAGCAGAGGACACTAACTGATGATGCTTTGAACTAGATGCCCAAGGTGGCTGCCTATTCTATTATTTTTAAGGCCCTTCAGGCAGAAACTCAAGGTGGAGTTGCTGTTAGCCGTCTGCAAAGCTATGAAGTAAAGCTGTAAACGAGTTGCCAATAGAACAACCAGCTGGAGACAGACTGAATCTTTTCTCAGTGGTGGATGGTGTCAGATCATATGTCTGCCTTTGCAGCTGGTGTCATCATCATTAAAACATTCCTCAAACACCTCTTTGCTCTTCCCAATGCAATACATATTATATAGGCAGCTAGGTGGTGCAGTGGATAGAGCACTGGCCCTGAAGCTGGGTGTATGACCCTGGGCAAGTCACTTAACCCCAACTGCCTTAAATATTAGGGGCCATCTCCTGTTGTCCTGATGTATATCTTGCCACTGGACCCGATGGCTCTGGACAAGAGAAGTGAGGCTGTTGAACTTGCCCAGCCCTCCCTCACTTAAATCCAATTCAGTGCAAGTCATGACATCACCTCGATGTCATGGTCTTCCTTGAGAACGAAGGACCAACAACAACAGCAACAACATGATATATAAAGTCAATTAATTTAACCAAGTTCTGAGAGAGCAGGCAGTATAAGACAAAGCTGACACTAGTGGAGATATTTGTGATGTTAAAATGAATATACATAGAAAGAATGACAAATTATGAAGTTAAATATTTATGCCAAGTTATATATACATATATATATATATTTTGTGGGGCAGTGGGGGTTAAGTGACTTGCCCAGGGTCACACAGCTAGAAAGTGTCAAGTGTCTGAGGTCGGATTTGAACTCAGGTACTCCTGAATCCAGGGCCGGCGCTTTATCTACTGCGCCACCTAGCTGCTCCCTTATGCTAAGTTTAAGCAAAGGAATTCATACTCTAAGTGGAGTGAAGGGGAAATCAAGAGTCCTGGAAGTTGAATGTGATGCGGGAATAAGCATGATTCTTTCCATTAGTCAGGGAAGGCTTTCTGGAGGATATAGTCTCTCAGGAGTTTTCAGAATGACAACAGGTAGAGTTCTTGCTGGGTGAAGTATGGCCAGGATTAGATGGCATCTTGAGAGAAGGTGCAAAAGTAGAATTATATTTACCTAAAGGGCTGTGAAATACATTTATCTTGTAGGATGGAAAGAGTGGATGGAGAAAAGGAAGAGATCAGAGAAGGGAAATATACATAGGGCATATTCTGGTGAACGGTCTCCTAAGTAGAAATACCAGCAGAAGCCTGAATATGCTGTCCTTTGGGTTTGCAAAGACCTAACTTAAGCATTATAATGTCCATACACAAAGAACCATTAGAAAATTCAGGCTAATGATTATAACCATATAACCAAATGACACATCCTCAACTTATTATAGAAATTGTATCCAGTATTTTGGTTGTTGTTACATTTCAGGACTCTCAAATTTTACTAATATATTGGAATTCCACATGATTTATATTTTTTTCTGCAGCTCATTATACCTACCTAATATTATTACATAATAATTGGGTTTTTTAACTTATTTTTTGACTAGTTCTCTCTTTTTTTGCCTATGCTGGAAATGCCGTGGCCACTGATGCCACTACTGATTGGTATGGGAGCTTTAACTAGTTATGTTTCCAACCTGGCTTGGTTTGTCCTCCTTTCTGCAACTTAGTGGCCCCCACCCCTGCTCCCGCTGCTCCCGGGGGCTTACTATATTGCTGCAAGGCAGTGTGGCTGTCTGATTGGTCTAACCCACTGCAGCCCAGAACTCATGAGCTTAAGAAATTCACCAATCTCAACCTCCCAGATAGAAGGGATTAACAGACATATACAACCACAACCAATTCAGAAAGACACAGAATCTTACTTTAAAGTTACAAGCAGTTATCTCTCCCAACAAAACTACAAACAAGGCACTAATGAATGAATTGGCTAATAAATTCTCCTATTTATACACTTTCACCACAACCTATTGAAAGATGATATTAGGGACATATCTTTAGCAGGACATGCAGCATGAGATGTTTTCTGGTAGTGATTATGGATTTTGTACAATGATCCATTCAACTCTTTCATTTGAGTTGCCATATGGGTCAGTTCTTATAATCCTTGACACTTTTATAAGGTGGCAGCCACATTTTGTGGCTGTGGAGCAGGTTCTCCTTTGTAAAGCTGACTGACCCATTCAGGATGTGATGAAATAAGAGTAGAGTATTTTTTCATTGCTGTTAAATATAAAGTTAATTTCTAGCTGCTATCATAACTCAAGAATTAAAAGGGTAGAAAGTTCTTTGTCGAAGACTGTGCCCTTGTTCTATGACCTTTCCCTGTGTCCATTTTTTCCTCTTTCTTTCTTTCTTTCTTTCTTTCTTTCTTTCTTTCTTTCTTTCTTTCTTTCTTTCTTTCTTTCTTTCTTTCTTTCTTTCTTTCTTTCTTTCTTTCTTTCTTTCTTTCTTTCTTTCTTTCCCCTACCCTGTTCATTGCCACAATACACATAATTGCTTCAAGTGCATGACTAAACTTTAAATCATGTGCTCAAGCTCAGATTTTTTAGTTGGCTAGGCTTTCATTTAAAGTACTCTAGTTATTCTAGACATGACCTTATCATCACACCACATAGTCTATAGACACTTTAGTTTCAGTCCTGCAGGTTACAGTTTTTCATATTGTTCCACTGTGCTGCCACCCTCAAGTTCCTTCCTTTAACCATTGCTTCAGTAACTAGGAGAATTACTTTCCTGTTTAGACTCAAGTCCACTGCTAATGGGTTCTTGTTGAATACTGAACCACCTGTCACTCCCTGCACCATTTCAGCTAAAATTCCTTTGATCTTTTCCCCTCTTAATCTCTCCTCTAAGCGTCTTCTTTTCATCCTGTGTTCTTGGGCATTCACTCTGAAGCTTTTTCCTCTCCTCCTCATTGGGTATACTTATGATGGTGGTGATGATGAAATCCTTGAAAGAGTTTCTAGAAAGGGAAAACTAGGCATATGGACAGTTATTGATATTCTCTTTTTTTTTGTTTGTTTGTTTTTGCGGGCCATGGGGGTTAAGTGACTTGCCCAGGGTCACATAGCTAGTAAGTGTAAAGTGTCTGAGGCCAGATTTGAACTCAGGTACTCCCGAATCCAGGGCCGGTGCTCTATCCACTGTGCCACCTAGCTGCCCCTATTGATATTCTCTTAATTACATTTTTAAAAGGAAATCAAATTAAGTCAACAAGCCAAGTGAACAAGCATTTAGCACTTACTATGCGTCCAACATTGTGCTTAAAAGATATTTAAGGGGGGCAGCTAGGTGGTGCAGTGGATAAAGCACCGGCCTTGGATTCTGAAGTACCTGAGTTCAATATGGCCTCAGACACTTGACACTTACTAGCTGTGTAACCCTGGGCAAGTCACTTATCCCCCATTGCCCTGCAAAAAATAAAAAAGATATTTAAAAGGTCTATGATTTTTCTAAGTGTTTGGTACTCTCTCTTCTTTCCAATGTAGCAGCCATTTACAAAGCAGCTATCTTTGTACAGTGATAACATTCACTTGTTAGAGAAATGACCAAAATCAATACCAGGTTAGGGGAAAAAAAAGAATAAAATGAGAAGATATGAGGTACAATTGAAGCTACTTGTGGTGGGAACAATATCCTGACCCCTTGCCCCATGTAAGTTGGATTAGTATTTCCTTAAAATTTATTGTGCCATTAATCAAGAGTTGGTTGGCTCAGGGCACTTAGGCTTACACTCACTTCTTCATTGCCTGAATACAAATCAGATATGAGGATCTCCAGAGGGGGTGCTGATGTCTTGGGGCAAAGGGCTTTCACTCAGTAGTTCTTTGCTCAGCTGAATCAACTTGAGCTACTCTCAATGCCTTGAATAGCCTTCTCCTTCTATGGCTGAGCAAATCTCCTTTTGTTAAATGTTGAATGACTTAAAAATATCTCATTTTGTCCCACTATTTAACCTGAACCACCAGTGGACAGGCTTAACTGAGGCCTAGCCCCAGTGTGTTAGGATATTGCTCTTACAACACACCTCTAGCCAAGACTATTTAAACATTTTTCAATTGACATTCCAAAATGGAAAATGGATTAAAACAAAATATGTCGACACACATTATCATCATTTCCTGGGACACTTAACTGATATAAATCAATTGTCACAGGGAAAGAACCAAAAATACCTAGACACTTTAGCCAACAAATATTTGAACTCTTTGCCAAGCAGAAAGATATAGTTGCCAATAATAACAGCTGACATTTATATAGTAATTTAAGGTTTGCACTTGCTTTATGCGTATTACCTCATTAGAGCCTCCCAATAGTTCTATGAATCGTGTACCATCAATATCCACATCCCCATTTTACAGATGAGGAACCTGAGGGCCACAGAATTGACTTTGGTTTGTGTTTGAGATAGATAGTGTTTGAAGTAAAGTTAGTAGGATTATCTCCTTTTTGTCCTTGTCTTCTCTTTTGTCTCATAAAGAGCTATTTAAACCCTTGCCCCTTCACTCCCTAGCATAACCAGGCTACCTGAACATAGTTCAAAGCATTCCCTTGTATTATCCCATTGATTCATAGTACCCATATTCATATTAAAAGTGATTACTATCCACCCATGGGGAGACCTTACTGGCATTATTTACAATATTTAAAAATACTTAAGTCCTCTTGTTAACATTTTAACACAGGACCTCCCTGTCTGGGACAATCTCTGATTCTGAGATATCTTTGGAAGAGGGGGTATTTTGCCACTGTGTGAAAAAAACTCATGGGGAATGAACCCTTGATTTCATGAACTAATTATCCAGAAAAGGCGATATATGTGGCCAGCAGCACTTTCAAATCTGAAATTAACCAGCATTATTATCTATGAAATGTCAATACTCTCAAGCCACTTTTCAGTATATAAAGGGTTAAGTCATTGGTGCATTTAGCTTAAGGCATGATTGGATATTTTGGTGAAGAAGGAACTGTTTTACACAATTAAGCCTGAAAAACCTCTCATGGGAGATTAGTTTTGAGAAAAGATTGTGAAGAGAATTTAATACTGGATGATTAAATTTCAATTGAGTTTAAGTTTTAAGACTTAAGGCTCCTATATTAGTGAAAACAGTCTTAGAGATGCTTGGTGTGGGAGGGGTATGTTCTCAATTATATTAAAGAATGAAATATCTAATTGAACTTTTTTGTTTCTATATAAGCCTGTTCATTGTGATATGGTTCTTTGCCCAAAGCCACAGTTCTCTATTTGTCATTTTAAAAAATAAAAATAAAATTAATCATCTAACCACAAAATATTCTCATCCTGTGCAAATGTGCACAGACACTTCTGTGGTCACATTTCTAGACTGTACCCACAGATGTTGAATTATTTTAGCAGTCCGTTGCCTCTAATGCTAGTTGTATGTCATTTACCTTCTAATGTCTTGAAATGAACATCCAGTCAGCCACAGCAAGCATTTATTAAGTATTTGCTATTGACCAGGAATAGTGTTGATATCAAATGTAATATTCTCTGCCCTTCTCTCTAAATAATCCTAGTAATGTCCTTGCATTCTTACTCTTGAGGCATTTACTCTGTTAGGTTGAGCTGAGGCCCACCCTAAGTCCCCACTTGAGACCTTATTTGTAAACAGATCTAGCTTAGGTTAGCCACAGATAAGGAATATCCTTGTCCCTTTCATTAAGAGTTATGGTGGGAAAATAAAATACCTCATACATTAAAAAAAAAACAAAAAAAACCAAACAAACAAACAAAAAAAAAAAAGAGTTATGGTGGGGGCAGCTAGGTGGCGCAGTGGATAAAACACAGGACCTGGATTCAGGAGTACCTGAGTTCAAATCCAGCCTGAGACACTTAACACTTACTAGCTGTGTGACCTTGGGCAAGTCACTTAACCCCAATTGCCTCACTGGGGAAAAACAAAAGAAAGAAAGGCAAAATATAGTCCTTGCCCTCAAGATGTTCACATTCTAATGAAGGAGACCACACATAAAATCTAGGTACATTCATATGTATGTGAAATAATCTGAAAGGCCAAGGAAGGTATTAGCAGCTGAGGTGACCAGAAAAGACCTCTTACATAAGGTGGGTTTGGAGTTGAGTCTTGAAAGAAGTCAGAGAACCCAAAAGGTAGAAGTTGGGGACAGGGCATAAAGCATTCCAGGTATAAGGGACAACCATTGCAAAGACCTGGATAATTACCCCTGAACACCTTGGCAGCTGAATGAAGGATGGATTGGAGGAGTAGTGACTTTGGGCTGGGACACGGGTTAGAAGGTTGTTGTAGTGGTTCAGGCAGGAAGTGATAAAGCCTGAATTAGGATCATGGTTGGATGAGTCAAGAGAAGGGGACTTATATGAGTGCTACAAAATCTGGCAATGGGTGAGTGAGAATAAGTAGGGAATGACAGAGCTTTGGGGACTGAGAAGATGGTGTCCTAGACATTAATAGGGAAGTTCAGAAGAGGGGATGGCTTTAGAGGAAGGATAATGAGTTTTGATTTGGATATGCTCTATCCATGTAACCTCCTTGTGGGAAGGGACTGTTTTTTCCTTGTTGTCTTTGTATCCTCAGTCATAGAGTCTGAAATACAGTAGGTGCTTAATCTTTATTTAATTGAACTGAATTATATGTTTCTGGAAGGCAGGGAACTGGCCATATTGAATCAATAAATATTTATTGAATACTTCCTATAAGCAAATCACCGTATTAAGCTCTCTATTCCTCATAGTATCTAGCACAGTGTCTGGCACATAGTAGGTGCTATGCAAACATATGATGATTGATTTTCTATCTGTATTATAACTTCTATTATAATATTGTGCATTGCTGTTTCATGCCTCTACTCCATAACAGAGAGGCACAATGGATAGAGCTGGGCTTGGAGTCAGCAATTGCTGAGTTCAAATCCAGTCTTAGATACTTACCAGTTGTGTGACCCTGACCAAGTCACTTCACCTCAGTTTGCCTCAGTTTCCTCATCTGTAAAATAGGGATAATAGTATCACCTGCCTCACAGGATTGTTTTGAAGACCAAATGATGTATTTGTAAAAAGTACTTAACAATGTCTGGTACATAGTAGATGCTATATAAATACTTATTCCCTTCCCCCATTTCTCTTGCACTTAGGCTAAACTGGACTAGTTATCATTGGCCAAATGTTCCTAGCACTAACTACAAACATTTACAAATATTTAATCAATGCCTACAATATGCAAGTAACTCTATTAAGGACTGGGAATACTAAGGCAAAAACTATAGAGTCTCTTTCCTAAAGGAGCTTACAATTTAATAGGGAGGATAGGGTTACAACATGCATACAAAGAAGTATAACATGATACAATATAATATTCCAAGAAAATTTGAGGATGAAGAGTTTGGTTATTTTCAGCTAGAAAGATCAACAAAGGCTTTTTGATTGTGATGAAAGAAGAGATTGGGTTTTTTTCTTTTTGTTGGTTTGTTTTTGCAGGGCAATGAGGGTTAAGTGACTTGCCCAGGGTCACACAGCTAGTAAGTGTCAAGTATCTGAGACCAGATTTGAACTCAGGTCCTCCTGAATCCAGGGCTGGTGCTTTATCCACTGTGCCACCTAGCTGCCCCCAAAGGTTTTCAACATAAAGTTGGTTTCCCCTTGATAATATCCCTTTGAAGGCTGACCTTGAAGGGCTATTTGAGGTAGTTGCTAGCTTGTCACTAAAGGGGCTTCCGGCAGAGGGTGGATGGCCATGTATTGGGAATGCTCTAGAAAGGACTGTGGCTTGAGCAGGCATAGGGATTGGCTTAGATGACTTTTGAGGTATCTTCTAACTCCTGCTGTGAAAAGGGAGAAGCAAGTAATTGGCAAAGTGGATGTTGGTGAATTATGGGATTATTGTTATGGATCAGTTTCCTTTATATAAAAAACCATGGCCATTCATAAATTTAGTGCTCAAAGGAACCTTACAGGCCATCTAGTCTAATGCCTTCATTTAAGGAATAAAGAAACTTAGGCCTAGAGATGTTAAAGATTCATCCAGCATCACTCAAATAGTAAGGAGGAGAGCAGGGGACTGAAACTAGGTCCTTTGAATTCCAGTTCTAGGACTCTTTTCAATAAAAAGGAAAATATATGTTAAAAAATCAAATACAGAGGGGCTTTTCTTGGGTCCAGCACTTCCCTGTATATACATGAATATTTCATTATTTTTTCTTCTCCTCATGCTAGTCTGTGAATTTATAAAAATCTCTTGGCACATGGATGTCATTTCAAAGCAGGTTGAGGTTCTTCTAGAGATAGTTCTGTAATGAAAGATCTAATGATTTCTAAAATGCCGTGCCAGTAAGATGTGGAAAATCAATTGACATTTAACTCTCAGCCATTAAACTGAGAAGAAAAGAACCACAGGGATATTACAAACCTACAAATAAGCTGGAAACCTCATTTCTATCAGTACAAATTTCAACTCCTTCCCTACCAAACCTTTTTTTTTTCTTTAAAAGAACTGCTGACAAGGTAGAGGATTAACTGGGTTGTTTCGCCTCCTCCTTTTATTTTCTCTGGCTCATTCAGTTGAGCCAGGGCAAAAGAGAGGAACATTTGCCCAGAGGCTAGCAACAGAAGAAAGAGCAATTGGGAGGAGGGTTATCAGAGACACATCCTTGTTTTTTAAGGCATCTCTTTCCAGCAGGCTTTGAACTCAAGCCAAGTCAAGCCATTTTTCCTTTTCTGGGCCAGTTATTTCTCCCACTTTCAAAGTCATAATGCCATATCTTATAAAGGTCATTGACAAACTGAAACACATCCCCCAGAGGGGAAAAAAAAACCCACACAGCAATGATGAGAGGATTGAGAGCTACACCCCAGGAAGATTGAAGGATGCTCAGTCTGGAAACCAGAGGATTTGACAGGGGACATCATAATGGTCTGTCTTTGAAAGCTTGTCCTGTGGAAGAGGCATTAGACTTGCCCCACTTGACCCCAGAGAATAGAAAGAGTTGCAATATGTGGAAGCTGTAGACATAGATCTCTGCTCGATTTAAAGAAAATTCTGGTCAAGTAGTTTTGTCCCAAAGTGGAATGGGCTATTTCAGCAGCTAGTGAGTTCTCTCTTACTTGAGGTCTTCAAGCAGAAAGACTGATGCTTAGGTTAAGATTAGGATTGAAAGAGATAACTTCTGGGGTGTCTTCCAACTCCAAGAATCTCTTAAGGAGGTGAAGCAGGTGACAGACAAACTAGATGACATATCCTAGAATTGTGGAAGTATTATCAGGGATGTTGTTTTTAAAGAATGGTGAATTTTCTTTCTGAGACAGCCTTCCCTGGGATATAGATGGTGATGAAATAATGTATATTGCTGTAGTCAGACTTCCCTGTTTTCCCATATAGCTAACGTTTAATTATAACATACTTAAACATGACAGAGTAGATAGAGTGTTAGATTTACTGAGTTCCCACACTGAGACCCACTTTGTGTGACCTTGGGCGAATCACCTAACCCCTCTCCATCTCAGTTTTCTTGTCTGTGAAATGGGGCAAATAATAGCACTTGATTCACAGGGTTATTTTGAAGATAAAATCTGATAACATGTAAGGGGCTTTGAAAAAATTAAAGTGCTATATAAACACTATGATTATTATTACTATTTGTAATTTTCAAGGATCTTTGAATTCATCACCTCGTTCAAGCCTCCCAACAACGGGCAGTTACTCAGGGTGAGATAGTTCTGCTTCTTGATGTTAAGAAACACTTGAAAGTAATATCTATATAATTGACCCTGTTATACAACCACCACCACTCCCAGGGCACCAACACCAACTACAACTGAAAGTACTATATGATTGATACCACTTTGTTGGTTGACCACTAAGACTGTGACTCATCTCTTCCCTCATAGCTTTTGCATATATAAAGTAGAACCATACCTACTATTCATAACCCCCAAACTACATGGAATGGAATGGCCTTCAGCCATAGAGATGTAGCAGAAGATATCAAAACCACATGGGACACAACAAAGTATGTATCACCCCCATCATACCGTTTATTTACTGGAGTAATTTCAAAGATACTTTCGAGGATTCTATAGATGATCCTGCAATCCCAATACTTTCATTCAGTCACCAAAAGACATGCTCATTTCATAAACCTTTGAAATAATTTTCCAAACCCTAAACAAGGAAGAAGAATACAGTGGGATAGAGACTTGTAGCAGGATCATTTCCACCTGATCTTTATCCATAGAACATAATCATAAGAAGAATGAAATAGGAACAAAGATAGATATTTATTTAATGCTTTAGGGATTGCAAAGTATTTTACATACTTTATATTAGGGGCAACTAGGTGGTGCAGTGGATAACGAGCTGAACGTGGAGTTAGGAAGACTTGAGTTCAAAACTGACCCCTCTGAGTTTCAAAGAGGTTAAATGTCGTAAATACTGGAGGACTGAGAGTCAGCTCTTTCTGAGCCAGATCGAGCGCTCTATCCACCACCCATTTACCCACCCTTGTAGAATCTTCTTTCCCCCTACTCCCCCTACACTCAACTTCCCTTGATGCTAATAGTAACATGTTTTCACTTATATGAAAATATTAGGGGTGAGGGAAGTGGGTGAAGGAGTTGAATACAGACTGTGATTTCTTGCCTCTTGGAAAAAAACCCGGTCTCAATTAGTTTAGAAGAAACATAACAGGCCTGTACATTTATGGTTTCCAATTTATGGTTCCTCTTTTCTGCTAATCTTACTCCAAAGTGACACTGGATGGCAGCAGAGATCCAGATGACTGGCTACTGGCCAGAAGCATGAAGCACTTGCAAAATTGTAGCCAGGATTTCCTACTACCCAGATCTAACAGTAACAATGCTAGCTGTGTTGATTCATATTAATGGAAACAAGGTCAAATGCTAATCACCTAATTACTTCACTAGCAGGGAAAAATCATTCCTACACAGCTTTTACTACCACTATTTCTAAGAATTTTCAATGGAATGTCTCCCAAATTGTAGCAATTTTCAAAGATTCTCTTTTGTCTTGGGATTTCTTGGAGTTGAATCATTGTGACTAATATGCCTTATCGGGTATGAAGATCTTTGCTCTAGTTTCATTGAGAACAAAACAAACAAAAAGGCTCTTTCAGACCCCGAGTGGCTAATTCATATCCTTGCTCCTAATTGCTGGGTTAGCATGTTCTTAATTTCTTAGGGATGGTATGGCATAGACTCTCTGTACTGAGGCAATGAAAAAACACACCATAATAACATTGTTTTCAAATTTATCCAAACTGACTAGGTAGCATTTAGGAATGTAGCCACCAAAGATAATTAAAACTATGTTTGCCCAGGCAAATTTATGTAAATGTGGGAAAATTCAGTCTACTATATTCCAGATATTTGAATTTTTTTCAATAAGAGTTTATGACCATTTTCAAAGTTCTGAAATTTTTTAAAAATAGTATTTCATGATTAATATTGAAATAGAATTCTATGTGTTTCATTTTAATCATTATCCAAAACACTTGAGGTCTTCAGGCACAGTGGTATAGGGAAAGGAGTATTGGATTTGAATTCAGAGGACCTTGGTCTGGATATTATCTTTTTTTCCTTTCTTCTTTTTTTTCCTTTTTCTTTTTCTTTTTGTTTTTTGGTGGGGCAATGAGGGTTAAGTGTTTGAGGCCTCATTTGAACTCAAGTCCTCCTGAAGCCAGGGCCAGTGCTTTATCCATTGTGCCACCAAGCTGCCCCCTGGATGTTACCATAACCACCTACTACCTGTGTGAGATTTGACAATATGCAACCTCTTTGTGCCTCAGTTTCTTGATCTATAAAATGAGTTAGTGGAAAAGAAGACTTCTGAGGTTCTTTCCAACCCTCAATCTCTGAGGGTAGGAGGCACTTACGGAACATCATTTTAAGGTCACTGAGAAGACCTCTCCCAAGATCCCAGTCTATCTCGTTGGCTTTTCCTTGATGTTTAGTTAAACATAACCCTTAATGACCTTGGATAAATTCACTTAATTTCTCTGAGCCTCAGCTTTCTCTTCTGTTTAGTGGGACTAATAACACTTGTCCTAGATATCTCACAGGGTCATTGAGAGGAACAATTGAGATGATAGATGTGATAATTCTATCCTACAGGAATATAAACCACTGCCGATGTCAGACTTTTGTGCTTTAAACTGGGGTAAACTTTACATAGGACTAAAATGAGTAACTGGAATTTGCAATTTGTACATAGCTCGAATCTTGAAAGGCATAGGTACATAAATAAAGGCAAAAAACAGTACCTGTCTTCAAGAAACTTAAGCTCCAATCACATCAAACTGTAGTAGCTTCTAGCTCAAGATCCGGTGCCACTGGCACAACAGAAAGAGTAAATCCACAAACCAAGTAATCTAACTTACTGCACTTCTGAGAAAGTCAGCCTTTATAGAGAAGGTTCACTTCACATTGATCTGCATGAGAAAGAGTCACATACGTATGTATAGAATTTTGGGAGAGTGGTTCTTAAGTGTACAGCTCTTCTCTACTTCTCAAGAAGACATGATGATACAGATCATCCTTACTCTATCACTTATTCCATTTCTGTATAGCAATGACCTATTTTAAATCTAAATGAAGGAATAAGGAAAGTTAAAATGTAAGCACAGATAAACATGTACATGATTATTGCAAAGGATTGGTATGAAATCTAAGCTTTAGTGCTGCCTTGATCTTCAAAGGACTGTAAGTCAACAGCCTTAGTGTGAATCTCAATATTTGTAGGCAATTACAAGCAATCCAAATCAAGGTTATGGGAACCCCAAGTGATAACATTTCAAAGTTACTCAGAATAGGCACATCAGCCTAGATTTTGGATCGCAAAGGACTATTTTCAGATATTTTCTCCTGAATTCTTCATCAACCAGCGAGAGCAGTATGATTCAGTGGAAAAAGCACTAGACTTAGAGGCAGAGGACCTCTGTTCAAACCTTGACTATTCTTTAACACAAGCTCATTGGACCTCAATTTTCTCATTTGTATCTGGATTCAGGAAGACCTGAGTTCAAAGCCATCCTCAGATACTTATGTAACTCTTGGCAAAGTCATTCAACTATTGTCTGTCCCAGTTTCCTCAGCTATAAAATATATATAATAAAAACATCTATCTCCCAGGTGTTGTGTACTGAGTTAATATTGGTAAAGAGCTTATCACAGTGCCTGACTTATAGTAGTCCTTAATAAATGCTTATTCTTTTCCTCTTCCCTCCCTCTTAATCTGCACAACAACCTTGTGAGGTAGGTGCTCTTATTATCCCCACTTACAGATCTTTTCTGTTTTTCTTCTATTTGTTGTCCTCCTTCCAGTTTCATCCCTAGATGAACTGGCTTTAGGGTGACTTTGCTTATGTGTGTCATTTTCCAGGCATTCAATAAAGTGGTTTCATATTCCATTGATTCTCACTGTTTTATGAGGCAATATTGCCCGTAGAATCACAAAATCACAGAATTTTCAATTTGGAAGGGACCTCAGTGACCATATATTCCAAGCCATACCGGAAAAAGAATTGTTCCCCCTCACAAATAGTCCTCCAGCTGCAGAATGAAGCTTCCCCAGAGGAGGAGCTTTACTGCATCCTGAGGCAGCCCAATACTCTTTTAGGTAAATCTCATTAATTTTCCTGACATTAAGCCCACGTTTTCTGTTCAGAATAGAAAGTAAGATTAGTCTCATGTCACCTATTTTTATCGAAGACATATTGACTCTTTGGAATCACTTTTTTTAGAGATACTCTCTTAGCCAGCTATTTAATAATCCATTCTACAATTTCACCAGGAATTGATGTCCAAAACACTGGCCTACACCTTTCAAAATCCATTCTCTTCTTTAAAACACACATGTCTACACACACACACACACACACACATGTGCACACACATTTGCCTCTATCCAATGTTGGGGTACCTCTTTCATTTTCCATTATCTTTCAAATATAACTAACAGTGACTTAGCAACTACATCTGCCGTTTCTTTTAAGACCTGTGGATATAGTTCACCTGTTCCAGGTGATGTAATCAACGGCAACTAGGTGCTCTCTTTGAGATTTAAAATTGGATACAAAAGCATTAAACTCCCCTTTAACCTTTCCCTTATTTATCTCCCAGACCAGTAAGTGGAAGAAGCCTCTGATCTTTAGTTAGAGCTTTTATTGTTTGGAAATTACAAGATGATGTTGATTAGAGAGATAGGAAAGTAGAAATACAACCAAATAGTCTTAAATCTAAGCTTAGTCTATATTCCGCATAGAACTCACCAAAACCCATATAGGACTCACCAAAAACCCAAGGCCACCTCTGAGGTTGAGAACCGTGTCAAGCACATGCTGTTACAGAGACCCGGGCCGAGTCGAACCTGAGTCAGCGTCTGTGTGTGCAGCACAACCAGTGGACGAGGAGAGTGGAAAAAAAAAGACCTCACTTCCGTTCTCTCCTTGCCTTTTAAGCATGCACCCCAGAAGTGGAGTGCCTAGCGGACGGAGGTGGAGTGCCTAGCGGACGGAGGTGGAGTGCTTAGCAGATGCACGGCCGTTCGTCACGGTCTCCTCCCTGAAAGGGTGGTCCTTCACAAACTGGCGTACTTTTTACCACATCTCTTACCTATCCTTGTTTATATTGGCTTCAGTTTTTTTTTTCTTTGGTGAGGCAGTTGGGGTTAAATGACTTCCACAGGGTCACACAGCTAGTAAGTGTCAAGTGTCTGAGGCCAGATTTCAACTCAGGTCCTCCTGAATCCAGGGCTTAGTGCTCTATCCACTGTGCCACCTAGCTGCTCCAGCATCAGTTCTTTATTAGCCAATTTTATTCTGTACTTTCTAGTTCAAAGATCATTCTTGTTGACAGAGAAAACAAAAGCAAAATTAAAATAAAGTCATTTAGCGTTCTCTCTATTGCCTGTTATCACTGATCCATCCTCTTAAACCTAGTATAACTACCCTATGCTCCTTTTGTCATCCTTAGTTTTCCTTGCCAGACTCAGCTTGTTCTTAGCATAATGCTTTATTTTATTTTATTTTTTTAGTGAGGCAATTAGGGTTAAGTGACTTGCCCAGGGTGGCACAGCTAGTAAGTGTTAAGTGTCTGAGGCCGGATTTGAACTCAGGTATTTGAACTCCTGAATCCAGGGCTGGTGCTCTATCCACTGTGCCATCTAGCTGCCCCAGCCTAATGCTTTATTGAGAATGTCATAGTCTGCTTTTGAATTTATCCCCTATTATCTATCTTTCCATCTTCTGCACAAATCTTGGTAAAGTCGAATTTAGTTCATGAGTGCTCTGTGCATCCACTTCAGTGTCTTCAGACAATTTCTCCTCAAAACTCTTTCCTTTTATGTATTCAAAATTTCATAATTTAGTGTTTCCCATTCCTCTTGGGCTGAATTCTTCTAAAGTATGTTAGTCAATGGGATCCCATTTATCTTTCTTCTGAACCTTTTCAAATCACTCCTAAAATGTAGGGTCCATGTTAGTCTATGTTTGGCATTCCTCTCCATCTTTATCACAAGCTCTAAGAGGCAAAGGTCACTTTGCCCCAAGATTCCCATCATTTCCAAGCCAGCATTCAATTTGTCATGTTATTTAGAATCAAATCCAGAAGAGGATTTCCCCTTGTTGGTTATTTCACATTCTGAATGATGAAATTGAACTCTCCCAACCCATGCCTGAAAAATAATGCCTTCATTATTTTATTTTATTTTTTTTTAGTGAGGCAATTGGGGTTAAGTGACTTGCCCAGGGTCACACAGCTAGGAAGTGTTAAGTGTCTGAGGCTGGATTTGAACTCAGGTACTCCAGACTCCAGGGCCGGTGCTCTATCCACTGCACCACCTAGCTGCCCCCAACCTTCATTATTTTTGATAAATATGTTGTACGTGCAAGTATTCAACCTTTCCTTCAAAAACTCCAGTGGTGGGAGGACCTACTAGCACATGAAGCCACAGTTCCTCCAACACAGACTATATTTATCTTTGATCATTTTCCACAATTTACTGTGTGGGAAATCATAGTTATTTTAATTTTCATTCTTCTTATTTGTGATTTGAAGAATTTGCCAATTTATACATAACTCAAATCCTGAAAGGTACTAGGTGTAAAAAAAAGGCAAAAGACAGTCCCTGTCTTCAAGAAACTTAAGCTCTCATAACATCAGGGGTAGCACTATCTTCATAATTCTGATAAATTCATCTTTTGTGATCTTTTGGTCCCTTTACTTTGTGAGATGTGACAACCAGACCTTTAAGAATATCCAAGGTCTCCACCTTGATTTCACACAAGGGAAAGATTATGCTTTGTTTTGTTCCCAGTACCTTTCCTGAAGATGCCTGTTTTTTTTGTTGACCTTTTCGACTGCGGTTGCATAGTTCTACTTCGGGTTTTGGCCATAAAACAGGAATTTCTTATGTTAGCCTTTAAGACAAAAACACTGCTAAGTTTGGTAGTTGAAGATAAGTATAGCTTTGTAGTAAATCTTGTTTTTCTGCTTTTCCCAGTGCAGTACTTTTGCCTGAACCCTGTTCCTTTCACGAGTTACTCAATTTTGTATTGAGAAACACCAGAGTAATACTTTCTCCAAGGAATACATTGCCAAGGTACATGAGGTGAGAACTTGGCCTTATTTGTTAGTGGGTTTTTATATGTCCAGTATTGTTCATTCAAAATAGTCTTTTCTGGAACATGTTTCTAACTCCCTCTTCCTCTTTAGGTTTTTTGTTTTTGTTTTTTTCTGCCCTAGTTAATAGGATTGAATTTTCCGCTTTGGACTGGTTATGTGGACAAATGTATTTGCTCCCTAATTTGTTGGATTGATAGGAATAATAAAAAAAAAAACAACTGAAGAAGAAAGTCAGTTAAGCAATAACTCAAGTTAATCAAAATAATCAGCATGTGCATACAAAGGCTGAATCACTTGGGTAGGTGATCTGCAAAATATATGGCCTTTCAGTAGTAAATCTGGTTGTGCTGAAAATAATAACATGTGAGAGGCAGCATGAATAGTGGAAAGAGACAAAGAGTAGAATTAAGAAAACTGAGTAGTAGTCTTGGTTCTGCCACTATAACTGTATGACCTTGGACTATAGCTTCATCCATGTGGTCACCCTTCCACAGATGCAGAACGAGTTCTTTCAGCATAGTCTGAATTAAAAAAAAAATAATATTTCATGAGGGAGTGAAGGAGAGATAAAAATTGTTAACCAAAAGTATAAATAAAAATGTTTATTACTTTTTAAAAAATGAAAGTGTTAGCCCCAGGCTCATTATAAGAAGAGACAGAGGGCTGCTCTAGTTTGGAGGGTTAATTCTAGCCTCATTGCGATGGGCTGTACTAGTTTGGAGGTGGTGAACCTTGCCCCCAGGGTGAGAGACTCACTGGACTTTCTTAGTGCCCTTCCCTTTGTTGTCCCTGCTTCCTATCGTCTCCAGTTACTCCTCACCTTTAGTTCCTTTCCTTAAATCTGGCAAATTAAAAAGCCCTATTACTTTTATCATCTGCTGACTTGCCTAATTCTTCTGCAAAGCCCTTTTGGTCCCAGGAACAGTCTCTGCCAGGTAGCTTTTAAGAGTTTCTATGGCCCCAAAGTTCACTACTCTATGGCCAAGCTGGTGATGATCCTCTTTGAACTTAGTCTGGCTGGACCTGGGACAATAGCTCTATCAACAGGCATGCACTGTTATCATGGTAATATCACCTTAAGAGTAGAACAATTGAATTTTTAAGACCACAACTTTAAAATTTAGGTCTTCCACTTTGTCATGGTTCTTTTTAACCCTATCAGAACAATGAATTGACATGCCTGTGTGGGGACCAATTTTTAATTGGGGAGTGCTAGCTAAGCAGCTCGCCACAATATTGGGGCAAGGAAGGAGACTGACAGCCTCCCTCAAAACAGAACAAGATTTATTCTAACAAGAACTTAAAAAAAAAAAAATAAAACACAAACAGGATCAGTAGGATCAAGGGAAAGGAAATAAAATGGGGAAAGGGAAATTATAATACCTGAAAAAATACCACCACCCAGGAATCAGCCGAAAATGCACAGCAGAATGCCTGTCGCTTTCCAGCTTCCACCTAGAATGCCCAAATCTCCTCCCCCAAACCTAGAAACACCCCACACAGCCCCAGCCAATGGGATGGCGGCTCTGACGGTCACATGACTACCCTCACTAGGCTTCCAATCATTATAATTTTGCCAGGGCCATGTAGGTGTTGGCGAGTGGTGATGACATGAGGTGCCAGAGCCCTGGCAATGGCTACAACCAGTGGGTGGAACACCATGCGGTTTGCGGAGCCCCAGGCCAGTGTGCGCTGAGGCATAAAAACCTCAAATAACAATTAATTCTTTACACCTGATTTCCTATTGCTGTGCCTTGTGATGAAATCAACCTGTAGCCATTTTGGAGACAAGTCACAGCAAACAGAGAAGGCTACATTTTATGGATTTGATCTAGTTCATCCAAATAGAACTAGCTCATTCAAGCCATAGACCTAGCTATTGAGTGACTAATGGTCTTGGGCATTGATCCTAAGAAGACTGGAGACTTCCAGTCTGAATTTTCTTTGTGTACCCTGGCATATTTATGGTGTCTTTCACCATAAGGAAAGTTAGTAGGTCCTTATCTTAAAAGGTACCAAAAATTTATTTTTAATAAAAGAACATTTAAAGTTATATATTAAGGTTCAGGGGTCTTTTCTGTGAGCTCGTAGGTGTAGTGAGGTGAAGAGAGCTGAGAATAGACAAAGTGGTATTTGAGCATTTCTGTTTCATCCTAAATACAAAATCCAGAAGTTTATCTTTAGTTTGCACCTCATCTACTCTTCAGCACTCCCCTCATTTCTTTCAATTCCCTAGACAGCTAATACCCTTATAATACCTGTTCCTCATTTGTGCCCCCCTCTAAATGTGCAAGGCCCTCAAACCTTCCCATTTCAGGTAACACTGCATATTGCCAAACCTTTTCTGATACCTGTCCATTCATCAACATTTATTAGACCTTATCCTAGTTCCCCAAGGCCATACTTCCTCTCAGAGACAGCCGATCTGATAAATGATTCTGTATCAGGAAAGTATACTTCTCAAATATGTGTAAATTCCAACAAGGTTTTATCTTTAGGAATTTCTGGTTTCATGGCAGATTAAATAACACTTTGGGGTAAGCAGGACCTTTTGCTACCCTTAAAATTGTACCATGTGGGCATTATTCAGGTAAGACCAAGCCTATATTTCTGTTGTTTTCCCTTATGTTGTAAATGAACCCGAGGACAGGGAGGGAGGGAGCCCCCTCCTTTTCCTTTGCCACCAAAAAAAGAAAAAACCCAAAATAAAGTCTTGGCCAGCCATTGGCGTCAGTTGTTTGTGCCACTAGTGGAAATGTTTATGCAAAGTACTCAAATTCTAGAAATAATGAGACTTTATTTTCATTTTTACTTGGAAAAAAATGGGGAAACTGAAGAGGAGGACAATCATTGGATAGCTATTTTCCTGGGTGGCTGTATAAAAAGTTTTGTTTTATTTTGGGTTTTTTTAAAGACTACAAGCACTTCAAAAGGACTCCACTACTCCCCTATGGCTTGACTCCCAGGAAAATATGTACTAGATGAAGTAAATAAAGCCAAGAAAAAGATTAGTGCACTCTAGTAATTCTCATGGCAGATGCATTTTAAGATGATTGAAAACAATCACCAGGAAAGATTTTAGAACTCCAAGCTATGCTACTAGTTGGCCTCTCAATGCTATGTAATTTTCCTCTTATTATGCTGATTAAAGAAGATTACCTTTAATAATATAATTTTTTTCTTTTTTCTTTTTTTGGTTCAACTGATTTGTATTTTAAGCTTGCCTACAGCAATGGGAAAAAGAAAATATCTGTACCTGTGCTCATAAAGAAAGCTCTACAGAAACGACCCCACAAACATGTGTAAAGTGGAAGGTTTATATTTATTTTATTTCTATATTTACACTTTTATATAGCACAGCGTATTTCAGATGCCATAATTACAGGCTTATGCTCGTTAAAGATGACACCATTCTTAGTATCACACAATCGATTGAAAAATGGAGAGAACATGAAATCCCTCTGTGCTTATTATTTGTGGACTATTTTTAAAAAAAGCCATCAATTTAGTAGAGCAGAATACAAAGGCTTTCTCCCTACATCCAAACTGTACAAGAATGCTTAAAAATATAAAAGCAGGAATAATCATGAAAGATTCAACGAACCCTTAACTATTAATATCAGATAAGATACAAAACAAGGAGCTGCGTGCTGACCAAAGGCATTCACTACTTTCGCAGAGGAAGTCCAACACAGAGTCCAAGTTGGTGAGGGATTCTTTATAAATGGTGAGGTCCTCCAGATACTGATTGGATCTGGCCCTAGAATACCATAGAGTTTCCTGCAGGAGAACCATAATCACTCCAAAGATTTTGGTCTAACTCTATCCATACAGAAAAAGACAAGTGGATAAAGAATCACTACTGTCCAAATGTTGATGTGTTGTAGGATGGATAACTTATAGAGTTTGTCCTCCAGAATAAATATATCTGGGACAAACATTGCAAATGGACAATAGTATTGAATGATGTTGAAATTCAGAAATCAGCTTCATGAATTAGACCATATTATCTATAAATTAACTATAACAAAGTTGATTCATAGGAGTATACGCCTATGCTACCCCAAAACATGAAAGCATATATGAAAATATTTATAGCACTTCCTAAAATTGTCTGATTATCTGTCATCACAACTCTGTGGCCATTTTATGCATGGGTCAGCTGAGGCAGTAAACCTTGATGTGACTGACCAAAATCACATCGGCAATATATGGTAGACTTGGGAATTGAATTTACTGTATTTGAGCAATTGATTCAATGCTGAATCAGTTGAATGACAGGTCTTGATGGCAATCCATCAATAATTAATAAGGTTGGTTTCTCCTAGCATACCTACTTCTGTTTTCCTGTAGGAAATAATTTTTACTTAGGAAATAAAGGGTCAAATGCTGTCCATGGGCATGTACACACAATTTCATTTGGGGAATTGTGCAAATCGAATCCAAGGGCAGAATTTTACTTTAGACTTTTCTTTTTTTCTGTTCCTTGATTTACCTTAAGTTTCCAGACAGTGAAGTTTTTCTAAGATTTTTGTTTATGAATACTGAGTGCACTAATTCAGAGATAGATTGGGCAGTGTGGTTTAGATCAAACTACAGCTTGCTTTTAAGTCTGTTGACTATATATATACATATATACATACATATGTAAATATATATTCACATATATGTGTGTATATGTACACACTCAACTATTTGTTTCCTTGACATCTTGGACTTTCACTCTTAATAGCACCAAGCCTATTTAATTACAACTGGATTGAAATATTGGAAAGCTCTGTGATCCACCTACACAGATTGAAAGGGATAGGTACCTTATCAGTTAAGTCCCAGGGAGTTTCCTGTGGCATATAGAGATTAAATCACTTACCCAGGATCATACAGTTTTAAGTATTGGAAACAAAATCTGACTTGGATATTGCTGACTCCAAGCTCAGAACTCTACCTACCAGGCAGTGCTGCCTCTGATGGTAATGACATCAGAATATGATTAGCTACATACAGAAAACCTTTTGAATCTCATGTGCTTAACATCTCATCTGCTGAAATAAGTAAACATATTGGTCTCCTTTCTGTGTACAAGAGAAACCTTTGTCCTGAGGACTGCTCTCCTGATTGGTCATTCCCTAGCTCAGACCACAATTTTATGAGGGGGTGGGGGTCTCAGCCACACTCACTTCATTCATCATTTAATTCACTCTCTGATTTTTTCTACCATATCAAGCCCCTTAAGAAAGTACCCAGGGGATACTCTCACCCCCTCCTACTTTCTGATTTCCTTTTATGTATTATCTTCTCCCATTGGATTGTAAGCTTCCTGAGGGCAGAGACTCTCATTTGCTTGTTTTTGTATCCCTAGAATTTATACAGTTCCTCGAACAGAGTAAGCACTAAACAAATGCTTTATATATCTCTCCCTCTTGTTGCACATATGCACTCTGCCTTCTGTTATGGTTATGTGTGTATTTGATTCCCCTAATCTATGTAGGGTAAGGATAATGCTTCTTCCATAGGACCTAGTACAATGTCTTGGACCCTGCAAGCTGTAAATAAATACTGAAATAGACCAAGTTCTTGATCTCTAGAAGTTATATTCCAAGGCTTATCACTAAGGATTATTTTTCTCTTGTTTAAAAAAAATGTAGTTCTCTTTTCCCAATGAATTTAGGTCTGCCTCAGAAACTAACAGAGGGTCACAGGCAAGCGAAAAACAATTTGTGATGCCTCAAAGAAGTCAGACTGTCAAATAAAAACAAATATAAATTGGTTATGTTCTCCTTAAGCAGTGGGAGCAGACTTTTTTAGGCAACTGATGTTGACTCTAATCAGAATTTTCATTGTTATGATACTAGGTGTGGAAAGAGTTGACATAAATGTGTAGTCAATTTACCTTTCTCCATATATACATATTTATGCATATGTATGTACGTATTTATCTATTTTGTGGGATAAGAAGGTATAAAAGAGTTTCAGTTTGCACTTTGGTTCTGTTCTCTCTGCCCAGGAAAGCTTCAGTTTTATGGATGGAAGGGATAGAACAAAAAAGGCTAATCGTGAGTTGATATACAGTGTAAATAAAGAGATAATAAGAAAGCACCTGATTGCCCTCAATGAATTCAAGACACCTTGTCAAGATGAACTTCATTTTTGGGTGTTCGAAGATCTGGATGGACCACTCTAGTAATTTTTGAAGATCACATTTCTTGATACCCACCCCCCCACATACACATACACTCTGAACAGCTACTAGGACTACTAGTGTAGTCCCCTCATCTCCAAATTACTATGTATTTAGAACATATATATGTGCATATATTGTTTATCACAGTGGAATGTGGAAAATGACATATACAAAGATAAGTAAATGTAGAATACATAGGAAAATATAAGGTTGAAAGAGAGGGAAGGCACTAGTAATTAGAATTAGGGATTAGTGGATTAGGAAAAAAAAACTTCATGTAGAATATGATGCTTGAGTAGAGTCTTGAAGGAAATAAAGGTTGGGAAAAGGACACTGCAGGACTGGAGAAGGGAAAATGTCCTGGTTTTCCAAAGAAAGAATAGAATTTGCAGACTCTAAGGTAACAAGCTTGACTTCAGTTTCTGACATTATTTTAGAAATTGATGTTAGAAAAATATCTGGCATGTATAGGATACCTGACTTTTGCCAGTGATCTTTAAACAGTCATGTTCCTGATGGAGGGAGACATGGAATATACAAAAGGGTGGATTGGGGTAAGTAGTTGGGATGAATGCCACATCTCGCAACATATTTATGTAAGTGAAATCAAATTGAAATGAATATGAAAGATATCCTTCAAAGTGTGATCAAAGACATAGAAGGTCAGTGTGATGGACATATGAAGAAGGGGGAAAAGAGATAGGATAGTCCTAAACTCATTATCCTGGTAAGACAGTAAATGTAGAAGGGAGGTCTAATGTGCTCTTTGTTTTAATTTACATGAACATCAATTCTGTTTTAGCACTAGCTGACAGAGTCACCACCTTCTTCCCACTGGCTGAATCCCTGAATTACTGCCTAGTGCCAGCGATGGAAGGAAAAAACAAAAGGAAGCAAGGAAGGAAGGAAGAAGGGAGGAAAGAAAGAGGGAAGGAGGGAGAGAGGGAGGGAGAAAGTGAAGGAGGGAAGTGAAGAGGGAAGGAGGGAAGAAGGGAAGGAGGGAGGGAGTGAAGAAGGAAAGGAGGGAAGGAGGAAGGGAGGGAGGGAGGGAAAGGAAGGAGAGAAAGAAGAAAGCATTTATTGACTACCTACTATATGCCAGGACATTCATAGTACAAGATTTGAAGTAATTCCCTTGAATTGTCATATTGAAAAGATGGTTTTCAAAGAGTGTGTGTGACGTAGAGGACCAGCCTTGGAATCAGAAGTACTTGGGTTCAAGTCCTGCTTCTAATGCATACAAGCTATATGTTTTTGGGCAAATCACTTAAGTTCTCAGAGATCCTGTCAACTCTAAAACTATATATTGCAGATGAGCTGATATTTTGTATTAGTGTGTTGCTCATGGTGAAATCATGTAGGGCTTAGATTGCTTGAATTAGAGGCAGGAAGATCCAAATTCAAATCCAGCCTCAGATACATACATGTGTGACCCAGGGCAAGTTACTTAAGTTCTCTGTTTAACTTTATTTGTAAAATGACTGGGTTGACTCAATTGCTTTTCTGTTTCCTTTGTTCTAAATCTAAGATCCTATGATGTCTCTGAGCCTCAGTTTTCTCATCTATAAAGTTCGGGAGTTGACTAGATGACCTCTAAAGTCCCTTTAGATATCTCTAAATCTTGATTTTTAATCCACATCTCCCTTAGTCCCCACTGAAAAAGTAAGGATAATTTCTTTCCCCCATCAGCCTGCCAAAATGTCTGAAATTTCTACTAATTACTCATGCCGATCTAGACATTTTACAACCCCCATTAAAAGCTAAATATTAGGAAAGGAGATCCATCACATTTCTAGTGGCTATTAACATCTCAGCACACATTAGTTTGTCAGATTAGCTGTTAAGGAGAAAAGGGGTCAGCGGGGATGGGAAATGACAAGGCTCAGATTTCATGAGAAGAAGGAATTTAAGGGTTTAGGGAAAAGGCAGTGTCTGTTGGAGTTTCATAGACAGCCATGAGCAACCAGGGGGAGTTGGGCCAACCAAAGGAAAAATCCCCTCCTTGCTGAAAGGAGGATGGAACCAAAGAGGAATTTAGCTTATTTTTCAATATTGCTCCTGGCAGGACCTACCAATACCAACCCTTTAAATTCCATCCCAATCTCCTACCTCCTGAGACATATATTTAACATATAATAATTTTCTTAGTACACTTAAATTTAATGCATGCTTTAACAATAAAATGTGAGGCACAGTGACAGTATGAAGGATTAATCCCCTTATATAGACTTCACAGAGGGGTGAAAACTGGACAAAGTAGAATATTTCAATTTCACTGCCTCGAGTTTCCTGAGGGAAGACTTTCTGTTTTTTATTTTACACACTGTGCCCTTTAACTAATGAGTCTAATCTATTCAGTCAGCTCTACTCCATCCATCTGGTTTCGGAAGTGCCAAGTTTTCAGTTAAACATTTCTCTTTTCAAATGGGTCTGGCCTGAGAGCAGATCAAACATTTGGGTGATGAGAGTCTCAGATTCATTCTTCCCCTCACCTCCCCCAACCAAAAAAATCCTTCTCCAAAAAAGAGCAAAAGGAACAGAAACCTTTCCTAGACTAAAATTATAAGAGAGCATCGCTAGCCTCTGGAGACTTCACAATAGTGCCTCTCTTCCCTGTCCCATAACCCTGTATCTTGGAAAACTATCATTCTTGGAAAGAAATTAAAGGCAAAGGGGAGCTGGCAGCTTCTAGAGATGAGCTTGTGAGAGGCCTGGAAAATGATCTCACACTAACATTATGAATCCACAT
The DNA here is from genome assembly GCF_019393635.1 of Dromiciops gliroides. Taxonomy (NCBI): domain Eukaryota; kingdom Metazoa; phylum Chordata; class Mammalia; order Microbiotheria; family Microbiotheriidae; genus Dromiciops; species Dromiciops gliroides. The sequence continues at coordinate 77,146,497 of NC_057865.1, read as the reverse complement.
GTATTGCTTTACCCCTGTTGAAGATCCCTGGTTAGTCTATGGAAAGAAGCCATAACGAATTTCCAAGATTTCTCAGAAGGTTACTTAATATCTATGCCCTTTCTAAGAGGGAGAGAGCTGATCCTCTGAGCAAGCTGCAAGGCACCTGATTTATACCAAGAAGATCTAAGATATCAAAGACGAAGAACTCTAAGTAAGACAAGAGGCATTCCCGATTCAGCAGTGGCTCATACACTTGGTTTTCAGTTCTAACAGCAAGCAATTAGTCTAAATAGTAATGTCACCAAGGGAAACATAACTTAGTTAAAATTTACATTTAAATGAGATCATTTGAAGACTCAAATCCAGGGCAATCTGTTATTTTTAATGTAACGATTCATAATATTTTCCTCTAGTAGGTATTCTGCACAATGTGATTTTATTGCTTCTTAGTATCAAAGCATAATTGTGCATACTTGAAGAGTTTTGTGACTTCTATGAAATGTCATTTCTTATCTGATACTTATTCTTTGTAGGATTAGACAGTATTGCTGAGTCAGATTTTTCCATGGTGTCAATCAAACCCTTTAAAAAAAAAAACCCCAGTGCTATCATAAAGAATATACCAGTTCAGCTGATGTTAAATTGGATGAATGATTGAAAAAACATTTTTAAACAATCATTACGTGGTAGGTACAGGAAAAGTGCCAGGGATACAAACAGAATAGTGAAATCTTCCCTGCCCTTAAGGATTTTACATTCTTATATGGCAGATAGCACACGTGTGACTTCAATTCTGCGTCTATGGGCAGCTTTGACTAAATAGAGCAATCTCTAATCCCAAGTGGTCAGTGTCTATAGCTAGTATCTGTTTCTTTGGTGCTAGAATGGTGGGCAGAAAAGGGGTAGCCTCTGGCTCAAATCTCTCCACTGTCCTATGTCTCTCATAGGCTAAGGAAGTCTTCTCATCCTTTCCAATCCCTAAGGTGTATCCTGAATAAACTTTTTCTTCATCTGGATTATGATTCCACTATGTGGATAAATGACTGGGTGCCATTGTTCATTTGCAATTAGTGGGTCAGCACATTTGGGGCCGTATTCTTCAACTGTTCTATGTTTCTGTCTCTTCATTTGGCTAACACCCTTTTGTGTAAAATGTGGTTGTGATGCAATTTGTTAGTCAATAAGACAGTACCTGAGAATGGTCAGGTACTGTCTTATTGTCTAACAAGTTGCCTAGACTTTTTACCACCTGGTATGGAGTGACTTTTCACCAGGCTACTACCTTCTGTTTCCCCAACACATTGAGTTTCATTACAGGACTCTCAAGTAGAATATCACTGGTTATTATTTGTGTTTTTTTGCCCAACTCCATATCTAGGCAACAGGGCTCCTTCAACAATTCTCTCGATTGATTAATATACTAATTGTATTTCCACATTTTTCCTGTCTTCAGAGAAAACGAAGCACAGGTCAATAAGCCATTGTGGCTCTTGCCCAAACACCAGCAGGTATGAAGTAAAACCTGCAATGGAAATGATAGAAAACTAGCCAATGGGACGAAGGGAGAAAAGCGACAGCTCTGTCCAGTAATTTGTGAGAGAGAAAGAGAGAAAAGCCAGAGAGAGAGTCTGACATGTACTCTATATTTATGGAAAGAACATACTTAAAATGTTAAGAGAATGAATAGGTAAGAGTCCATGGACTAAAATTATATAGAATAAGTAAATCCAGGAGTGAAGGGAAGTTCTCAGGAATGAACTTTTCAAGACACCAAGACATATTTCAGTTGAGGAGGAAAAGGGGAAGTTGTTTGTTTAGGTAACTAATTTGGGCTTTTAAGACCATGTATAAAAGATCAAAGTAAGGGAGCAAAACAATTAATTGTTGTTTGTCCAATAACCCCACAGAGTGACGTCTTGACTCATTTGTGAATTGGATTTAAGTGATACAGAGTTGCACAAAGTCATCAGCCTCAATCTCTGTCTTTAAGAGTCATTGAAGGGGGCAGCTAGGTGGCGCAGTGGATAAAGCACTGGCCCTGGATTCAGGAGGACCTGAGTTCAAATCCAGCCTCAGACACGTTACACTTGCTAGCTGTGTGACCCTGGGCAAGTCACTTAACCCCCATGGCCCCACAAAAAAATTAATTAACGGCCATATAGCTATCAGTCAAGACAACTGGCAATGGCCTTGGATGTAGTGGATGACCTTGGCTTCTTTGATGTCTGGTCAAGCTCTAAAATTCTTCTGGGGGGAAGTTCACATGCTTGGGGTAGATATCCCCCTACCTCACTGATAGATTTAAGGCCTGTTAGTTACTCTCAACCTGGGTTAGCCCATCTGCTGAGATGATTTACCAGGGCGTGGTCACCGACATGCTAAAGTTCTTGGAGCCATAGGTGAGAGTGGGGTGAAGGTAGACACCAAAGCTGGACGAACAGCCCTGAAAAGGGCTTGAAACCCTCACACCAGAGGCACTAGTCCTCCCTGAGCAGCCTATACACCTCAAAGAACAAATATAAATGTGTCACATGGTCCTATGACATACTAAAGTTAAAGTATGGAATTTAAGGACAACACAGAAGGAGTTTTTCGGCTTCTCGTTTTTAAGCTATGTAAGGGATAGAAGAAGTGAGGTTATCATTACTCCAGGCAGATGGAGAAATGATAACGGACATCCAAGAGAATTTGAGCTATCTACTTCTTTTGCTTCTGCTTTAGACTAGAAAGGGAAGTATAAAAACTTGCTAACAGAGAATTAATATTCAAGGTAAGTAGGAACTTAGGGACAGATCATCTGCCTTTAATAATTTTAATTCAGAAGGTCCAGATGAATTGATCCATATCCTAGGAGACTGAAAAATATGGCAGATAATGTGCTGCAAAGATTGTTTTACTCAGTTAAACTTTTTTCCCTTTTAATTTTAGCTGCATCGTTTTTGTTTGTGCAAAACCTTTTAAATTTTATGTTAAAAATTGTCCATTTTTAGGGGGCAGCTAGGTGGCTCAGTGGATAAAGCATCGGCCCTGGATTCAGGAGTACCTGAGTTCAAGTCTGGCCTCAGACACTTGACACTTACTAGCTGTGTGATCCTGGGCAAGTCACTTAACCCCTATTGCCCCACCCCCCCCAAAATTGTCCATTTTTATCATCTTTGATACTCTCTATCCCTTGTTTGATCATGAACTCTTCACCTATTCACAGATTGTAAAATATTTTTCCTTGATTCTCTAATTTATGATGTGAATTTTTGTATCTAACTCCAGTTTTTCCAACAATTTTTGTCAATGGGTTTTCATCTCTGAGACACTAACTGCCTTTTTTTAAAGGATTGTGGTCAATAGAAGACGTAGCTTTTGTTGTCTCTCAAATCACACCAGTGTTATAGGTGCTTTCTTTGCTTATGCATAAGGCTAATTTTATTACTCTGACCAAAGGGTCTATGTGGGATTTAATAATAGGAGAATTTGAACCATAGCATATTTTTGATATTTCTTCCTTTCACATTGTTTGAATTTCCCAGTTTGACTATTTTCCTTCTAAAATTTTAATGACTGGGGAGCAGCTAGGTAGCGCAGTGGATAAAGCACTAGCCCTGGATTCAGGAGGACCTGAGTTCAAATCCAACCTCAGACACTTGACACTAGCTGTGTGACCCTGGGCAAGTTGCTTAACCCTCATTGCCCCACAAAAAAAAATAAATAAAAAAATTTAATGATTACCTTAAATGCCTAGATAATGAATTACTAAAACCAGAACTAATCCAAATTAATACTTGATTCCTGTCCCCCAATCCCACCTGCCTTTAAGATTTAATGAACCCTGCCTGAGCACACTGAGAAAAACCTGCTTGGGCAGGGGTAAGAAAGAGTGGGGCTTGGTGACAGCAAGCTCAAAGTAACAGCCAAGTGCTGAGGCCAAAAAGTGATGTAAATTAGTACAAGTTTGGTCATTTTAAAAGCAAATCCCAGACTCATTATTCATTCCAGATCAACGCTGTAAGTTCCAGCATAATAAAACAGGATTCTAAGCAGTCTCATTTTGACATGTTTATGTGCTCCTGGTACACTGCCTTTCTCTGTTTCAAAGCCTCATTCTGGCCTTCTCAAGAGGAGAGCCAAAGGACAGATTCCTTTGGAAACCAAAGCAGAGCACTATCTCTAGGCCAGGTCAGAGTTAAGGGCCACTTGTGGGGCACTGTGTTTTAGGCACATGAAACATTTGCAGCACTACTGTTTTATATCTTCCAGAAAGAAGTCTTCAGTCTCTCTTCACCTAACTTTTTTCTATATGCACGAAATGTTTCATACTTGGAAGGAAAATTGCACAAGAAGCCCAGGTAGGCTTAAAAAACCCTTTTTACATTTATGATTTTTTTTTGGGGGGGTGAAATCTAGTTCATTCTTTTACAAAATAAACAAAACTATTCTAAGATCATCATAATGACAATCTTCCCCATTTCTTAAGAAATTAACAGAAAATTAGTTAATCAAAATACACACATGCACACACATGCACATGCACACATGTTGAACACCCAGCATGCCAATTCTACCATCCGCCAAGGAAGGGCAGTATGGTACTGTGGGTAAGGAAGACTAGGATTCAAATCCTGTTTTGGAAACTTACCAGCTATAACTAATGTAGGTATGTGACCATGGATCAATCCCTTTATTTTACAGAACCTCAAGTTACCCTTTCCAAGCTTTATTATAGCATTACATCAATGTCAGCTCTTTCTACTGTAATCCTAGATTTTCCAATGTACATGATGTTGTATGAACTAAAGACATATATACCCACTAATTCCATTACCCAAGGGTTTGTATGTTAATACAGATCCAATTAACTTTGTAATAACACACGCACACATCATTGTCTTACATGCATTAGTGAGGATAGCAGAGAAGCATTGGAATATAGTGGGAAGTGTGCTGATCTCGGAGTTAGAAGGCCTAGCTTTGAATCCCAACTAAATGACCTTGGTAAGTCATTTAGCCTCTCTAAGTTTTGGTTTCTTCATCTACAAATAGATAATAATAATGACACTCCCCGTTTTATATGATTGTTTTGAAGACATTACTTTGTAAACTTTAATGTGCTATATGGGTAGGATTACTTTGGAGAATAAGCCATTGACACACAGGTCCTAGGTTCACATATAACAATGCAAAGGAATAAACTGAATTCTTATGTTGGATGCTAGGTATTAATTTCTCATTGAGGTAGATGGCTTAGCCTCCACAGTTTTTTTTACTAAAATATTTGTTTCCAATTTAAAAAAATTTGTCATATATAGTGATTTCCTGTCAAAAGTCAGTAGCCCTTAATGACGAGGCTTTCTGTTATGGACTGTGATTGACTAGTTGGCAGATCTTTAATCAATGGGGGATATCATGTAAATCATAAAATTGGAATCTTAGAGCTCAAAGGGGCCTTTGAGACCATCTGGTTCAAAATCCTATCCGATAAAGAAACCCTTACTACAAGATCAATAGCAGATGGATATCTCAGCTTTACTATCTCCAATGATAGATAACTCATGACTTCAAACAGTTCATTTCATTGCTGGATCATTCTAATCATGTAGAAAGTTCTTCCTTAAATTGAGCTAAAATCTCCCTTCCTGTAATTTTCACCCATGTTAATTCTGTTCTATGCAACTATACAATAAATCCACTTTCTTTTAATCCTTCACATGGTTGAGGGCAGCTTTCATGAACTTCAGAGGTTGTTGGTACCATTCACTTACTCTATGTGGCAAGGACTTAACCCTGGTGCTCACTTGCCTGCAGCATAAAGAGTTCTCTGCCAACACCAGTACCTAGTGTTGTACATTGTCTGCTAGCATGTTCTAGCAACTGGATCAATGCTAGCTGATGCCTGTGGTTTACTGACTGAATAAAAAATAGGGGTGAGGGCAGCACACATATAAGTGCAATGTATTTTTATAGATTTCTCAGCACCCAAGCTATTATCAAGATGACTACTGAGGCCCAATTCAGATCACCCAGGATTAAGTTTCTGATTCTGTCCTTATAATGAAAACTAAAACAGATGTTTTATTGAACAGTAGTAGCAAATAGTAGTGTGCCTGTGTGTTTTATTCTGGATGCTGTTTACATAGGAAAAATATATAGGGCACCTGCTGTGATTGGATTGAAGGCAGTAATTCGGTCAAGGATTTTGCTGACATTGGGAACTCTATTGTAGTTCACACCATTGAATATAGACTCAGGATTGAATTACAGCTCTTGCATCTATTGAATTGCATGTATTGTCATTCATAATGGAAGAGGACAACTCTCAAGTTTAAAAAATGGCTGCATTTGAATAGAGCCAGAATATTTACCAACTTGTCACCCCAAAGGAAATTATTATAGTCAGACAAGCAAAATTTCACTGAAAGATTTAAGTGCCTAAGGATGGCAAATGGACTTCTTATTTGAAATTACCCTGGCTTATGAGCACTAAACCTTTTTTTACACTATTTTCTTGGAATAATGATAATATTTGATTATTAAGTCACATTAAATCAGTTTTCAATCACATTAATACTAAGCCAATCAGTCCTTTATTAGTAATAGTAGAGTAAATGAAATTCAAAGGATGAAAATTGAGAAATAAGCATGAATTAACTTTCACTGCAGGGTATTTTTCTAGGGATTTCTTTATTTTATTATTTCTCCATTTGCTCATCACTTAATAGGCATTTTTAATACTGCCACGTGTACCCTAGTTGGTTTTGTAAAAGAAATGATCAATCAACAATCATTTATTAATGAGGCCTAGATTATACAGGAGATGGAGCAATGGACTTGGAGTCAGTAAGACCTGAATTAAAATCTTAGTTCTTATGCTCACTAATTGTGTTAACTTACATTCACGATTTTTCTCTTCCTCTTATATTTAAAATCTCCACCTCCATGCTTAGAACTTTTGAGAGCATAAAAACAAATTGAAGTTCTTACTCTTACAAAGCTTACATCTGCATTATTCTATCTGTACTCACTGAGATGAGGGGTTTGAATCTGAGGATTTCTCATGTTACATACCAAGGAGCTTGGAAAGGTTGTGGCCAGAAGATTCTCTCTTAGAGAAGGCCCAGAAATGTCTGGCTGGAGATGTACAATGTTGAGGTAATCAGAGGCAGATTGCTGACTGTGGATCTGAAGCATGAGTTGGTGTCAGAAAGGTCTGCTACTGGGAGAGCAGAGGAGGTTTAAATTCTGAACAGAGTTCAATATAATCTGTAGCACTTGGCAGGGAAGGTTGTCTGCAGCCTTAGAGAATCCCTAACTTGGGGGGCCAGCTTGCATATTCTCTCCTTCCCCCAACATGGCTGGGTAGAATCAGTATTTACTGTTTGTTGAGGGTGGAGGGTGGTGAGTGGGCCGGCAGTGAAGTAGACCAGCAGAGTTTTTACAGGAAGAAGAAAATCCAACACAGACCTTCCTGTTGGGCTGAAATCTATCTGCTTGTAAGTTTTAGCCATTTATTTATTTATTTGTTTGTTCATTCATTTATGTATGTATGTATGTATTTATTTATTTTTGCTGGGCAATTGGGGTTAAGTGACTTGCCCAGGGTCACACAGCCAGTAAATGTTAAGTGTCTGAGGCCGGATTTGAACTCAGGTCCTCCTGAATCCAGGGCTGGTGCTCTATCCATTGCGCCGCCTAGCTTGCCCCTTAGCCATTTATATTATTCCTACTTTCTTAGGTCAAACAAAATAAACCTAATCCCTCTTTTGCATGTCAACCCATCAAGTATTTTAAAATAGTTATCATGTTCCTTTTGAGTCTTTTCTTCTCTAGCCTGATCATCCCCCATTCCTTCAATTTATGGTCATTGAGTCCCAATACCACTCTAGTTATTCTTCTTTGCTTCTGTTTCTTATTATCAATTTTCTTTCTAAAATGTGTCTATGTGCAAAACATAGTATGTTGAACATTCAAATGCTTTACTTTTAAAAATGGTTTAATTTTTAAAAAAAATAAAGGTAAAAAACTTTATTCCATAACAAATGCTACATAAAAGTGGGAGGGTAAGGAACAGAGTAGGTAAAGAAAGAGAAGGAAGGAGAGGACAGGGTTTAGAAGAGAGAAAATGAAATATAAGTGAAATATAAGGGAAGGTAAAGGGCTCCTTCCTCCCTACCTTTAGAATAAAGACAAAGAGGGACCAACAAGTAGAGAAATGGGGAAAAACAAAAAACAAACAAGAGTTAACTTGGAAAAATAGTGTGACTATCCCAGGGATATGAATGGTGATGGGGAGAGTAGGTAATTGAGAGAAAGTCAACAAGTTATAGGTTATAACCTGCCCTCAGTTTTCCCCCTCAGCTTCCAGGGATACCAATCATGGTATGATAGAAAAGCATCAAGTAAGGACCTTGGAGGTCATCTAATCCAAACCCTTCATTTTAGTGATGAGGAAATGTAGGCCCAAAGAGGTTAAGCAACTGGATCGATGTCATATGAGTAGTAAGTGACAGAACTGGAATTCAATTCCAAGTCTCTTGACTCTGAAACCACTGATCTTTCCATTGCATCTCCTTAGTAGTTCTAAAACTAGAGGATTCCATAGACATTCATCAGCACATTCTGAGTCTGGGAAACTAGGTGTCACAGCTATGGAGTCATGAAGAATCTCAGGATGAGGAAGAAGGGGAAAAGTCTCCCACTTTGAACAAAGAAGGTGATAGCAGTCAGGGAGCCACGTGGTAAGACAGGACTTGTAGGGAAGAGCCTCCATCAAAGGAGCTCTCATATGTGGGACTGTGATTGTGAATTCACAGTCAAGTCAGTTCTGTTGTAATGCTTGTTTTGACAACGCAAATTTGTTTCAACATAATTGCTATATTAGGGAATATTTTAAACATAATATGAATTTCATGTTTGCTTATGTGGAATTTCATCCACTAGAAACAACAAGAATGCAGAAAATGATGCCATTTCACTGTAACTCACAAGCTGCAACTCTTCAGACACCTGCTTCCACAAGCAAACTTCAGATATTTTTTCAAGGTAAAGTACCATATTTATTACACATCTTTTGTTGCAGTGGTGGGAGCAGTGGTGGAGGAAGGCTGGTTTATATTCATACCCCTTAATCCCCCACACACTCTGACGTTGCCACCCAAGCCTGGCACTTACATACTAGAGTTGCAACTCATAGCCAGGTGTTAAATCTTCCACAATCTTACAATGTTTTATAATAGAGGAAAAAAGACAAAAACGGGAGGCAGAAACAGCACAAGGGCAATGAAATCAGAGGCCACCTCCTGGCCTGGATAAGTGGGTCTCTGGACTCCTCCTCTACCAGGAGGCCCATAGTAGTTCTTGCCTCACTCACCACCAGGAAGGAAAAACAGTGATGGTGTCTTTTGCCATCAATTCCAGCTTAGAAGCCAACAAAAGGCCTTTTCTGTATTATGCAGAAAGGAAACTGACAGAAAAAAATGACATCTACTTTCAAGAGTAGAGCTGGCTTCCTTCATTACATGTCATTATAAACTTCCAGAAGCAGATTCACCAAGTGTTGCATTAGGCAGGTCATCTTCTAAGAAGTGGGCTTTCATTGGCTAGTTCCCCATTACCTGCCTTAAAGAACTTGGCCAGAAGAATTGACAACAGAGCAAAGAAGGATGGGAATGAGGCTGCCTGCTAATGGACTGTCTCCAGTTTACCCTTGTTCAATATCCAAGTCTTTTGGGTAGACCTCCATATGATGGACTGCATTCCTTAATTTGCAGAACCTTCAATATAAGCATTAGAGCTAAGTTCTGATTAGTGCAAATTATAAATTCCTAGTGGACACATTATTTGAATTCTTACTAGGTGAAGTTAAAATTTCATGTAAATTATGGTCATTGGTTCCAATTCAATGGAAATATGCAGTGTGAATTTGAACAATGTTACCACTTCATGGGATTCATTATTCACACTAATCAAGACCTAGCTGCTACGAAAGAGTTTGAATCCAATTTTGGCAGCAAAGTAAAGCCCACTGACCAAATATCTCAATTTTTCATTAGTGAAATATGCTCTATTTCTAGGGTACATGTTAAGAGGTTGGCAAACTCAAGCCAATGACTGGAGGCTTCCCACTTTCTATTTTAAGCCTTTCTTGCTTGAATTAAATTAAGGAAGAAATGCTTCAGGAGGTAGGGACCAGTGGGAATGAGTGAAAAGAACCTTTGTAAAGGCGAGAGAATAGGCCCAGAAAGACTACATAGAAATGGGAACAGGAAAAGGAAATAAAAAGAGGTATAAGAAACTCCCTGGGTTTCATTTTCCTCATCTGCAAAATATCAGGGTTGGTTATATTATCTCTAAGGTTCACTTACGTCTAATATGAGTCTGAGGTTAATTTGAATGGAAGGAAAGAAGGAGGAAAGAAGGGAAGAGGGTGGCACCATAAAGACAGATGCGCTGATGGAAGATCCTGAAATCAGGTATAAGTAATTTCAAATGAATATTAATAAATGAATCAAAGGAAAATAATATGTTTCTAAGAAAAACAAAAGATCACACAGATGTAGCAACTTTGCAAAGGAAGAAATTATTTTCTAGCCTGCCCCTCATATGAGTTATGGCTAAATATCACATTGGTCTGATGTAAAAAACCTATTTGGGTCAATATTCTACATATATGGGTACAAACAAGTTTGACTTCATTCAGTGAAGGAATGAAAAAATCACCTGAATTTAGTAATCAATGCATTTTTATTGTCTTTTAAATTTTGTTCTATATATCCAAGAATAGGAATAATAAAAAGAATATCAGGTAGGGAATTAGGAGACTTGGATACTAATAATAAATCAGAGGATTATAGATTTGGAGCTAAAAGGAACTTCAGATATCATCTATTCCAACCCCCTCATATTATATAAGAAGGAAAAGAGGCTCAGGGAAGGTCAAGTAGTATTAAAGGCAGAATTTGAACACAAGTCTTCCGATTTCTACTCCTGCCTTGCTCAGCTACTAGTCTGCTGTGCAACCTTGGGCCTTGGTTTCCTCAAGTGAGGCATTTGATAGAGATGATTTCTACTTGTCCCTTTTCGCTCTAATATTTCATTACAGATAACAACTTTACTTGATTCCCCCCCGCCCATTTTTTAGTCAATTGGTTTGGAAATGTTATCAACCGTCATTAGACTTTTGTAATACTCACAAGTCACAAAATGGAGATGCCTGAATCATTTTATTTTTAGATGTAAGTTAAAGTGTTAGGTCTCCAAAGTCCAGTGCCAAAATATCTAGTGTGGGATCTTCCTGTTCCCTTAGCAAATACTATAGGTAGCAACTGTGTTGGGAATGGAAAACCCATCTGAATGAATAGAACTACAGAAATAGTTGTCTCTCTTTAGAATTTTCTTCTCATGCTGCTGATTTCTTGATGTTTATGGTGTTTGGGGCTGTCTAGGTGAAGTCCAAGAAAGTAGAAGCAGTGGCTATGTAATGTTTTTGATCCCTAGCCATCTATATACCACATACAGACTGGTGCTTAATACGTTATGTTTGGTGGTGCTTCAATGGGTAAAAATAGTTGATCTTGATCTCTGTTAGTTCAAAGTTTTGTTGCCTTTGGGACATCTGTACTTCTAAAAGTCATACATCCTAGAAGGTGGAAAACAATCCCCTGCCTCTTCACCCAACCCCATGTCATTTTCTTCTTTAATGTTTGGGAGCTCTTGATATTTCTCATATTTATTTTTTGCTCTTACATTCAACTTACTGATGTCATCACTGAGGTAAGCCCTCAGGCTAGAAATCTGGATGAAATCTACATTTTCTTTTTTTAGCTGTCTATGTCATTCCAGACATAGCATGCCTTTTATTTCAAACTTTCTTGGTGAAAGATCAGTAGGTTGGGAGGGGGAAAAAGCCATTCATTCCCAGATCAAATCAGGTTTAAAATAGGTCAGATTCAGTTCTAGTGTAATTGTATTTGACATTTACACTTTAAACAAAGCTACACCATTGCCCACAACTTAAACAAACTTTACTCTTTAGAACTGTGGCTGAAAAATGTCACCAGTATCTCACTGTGTGGGTGAAGTATACAATTTAGGTTGAATTCTCTAACACAAAGAGGATGGAGGAAGGGAGGAGAAAGACTTAGAAAAATAAAATAACAGCTAGACAAATGTTTATGTGCACCCTGAGCTGTGAAAGACCTTTGCTGGGCTATTGGGTGACAGTCTTTTTTCTTTCTTTCTCTAGTTATGCTATTGAACTTGGGTTTTCTATGACTACCCATCAGTGGCTTAGTTCTAAGGAGAGTTATTCCTGTAAGGTTATTTTTTTAATCATCAATTAGTGACTATATTCAACTCAATTCGACTGAATTCGCCTTCTGTTTGCATAAAATGTGTTAGGTGCTGGGGATATAAAGTTTAAAAAGCAAACATTCCCTACCTTCAAGGGGTTTACAATCTATTAGGGGGGGATGTACATGTAGAAGAAATATAAGGGACAATGCAAGTATGAAAAAATGGGGACAAATGAGTTATTCAGCTCAAGTACTACAGAAATAGTTGAGGAAATAGAGGATATTATTAAGTTGGGGGAATCAATGCAAGTGTCTGGAATTGTCAGTTACATGGAGTTCCAATACCTAGTCAAGAGAAGTCCAAAAGGAACTTATGGAGGATATAGAAGAATCCAAAATAATTCTCATTCTTAGAGCCACAACTAGTATGGGACAATTATGACTTTGATCCAGGCATGGTTGAATTTAGAGGGTATCATTGTCACTCCAAGAATAGGTGCAGTGACTATAGGTCTTCCTAAGGGAGAACAGGGAGGGACAGGGGTGGAGCTGGCATCCAAAGCCTTGCATTCTCCATCTAATGTGGTCTTCCTACCTGTGCCCCTCTACAGGGTGAGGGAAAACTTCATCCAGGAATTTCTTTCCTCTGATAACCGTAGCGCCATTGCACGGGTATGTCCCATCTAAGCCAGTGCTGGGAGGGGGATCTGGGAACTGGAGTGGCTTCTAAGCTCCTAAGAGCTTTTCTCCTTTTGGCCTGGAGATGGCTAGGTCTCTTTCCTCTTGAAGTCAGGTTTCCTCCACAGTAGGAGAATATGACAAGTGTCCAGGATCAAGTATGGACTGTGGGAGCCATTGCCTTTGAGAACCCACTCCCTTCTGTCATCTGCCCACATACATACTCACACACATGCATACACACAGGGAATGATATTACCACTGGATCAGACATCTCATCACTCTAGGTCAGGGGAGAAGATGAATTTCCATTCTTCTCTGATTGCCCATTTATAACAACAAGCAGAGATTGGTGATCAGGTTGTGGTAGAGGGGAAGAGTGTGACTGGTGGAGAAAGGGATGGGATTTCTCTTTTTCACATGCCACTTCCAGTCTATTCCAGCCAGTTAGTAAGAAGAGTCAAAATCAGCAGCTATCATCCTATTTCAGAAATCTTCCCTTTCACAGCCAAACTCCATTTCTTTTCCCTTTGCTCACTTCTTAACCTCTCGTAATTACATTTGCTCTCACTACTAAAACTCAAACTGGAACTGCTCTTTCCAAGGTTACCAAGTACCTCTTAATTGCTAAGTCCCATAGCTTTTCATTAGTCTTCATTATTTTCTTTTGTTTACAGCTTTTGATACTGTTGATCACCACCTTCTTCTGGATATTCTTTTGCCATCGGGTTTCCTGACATTGTTCTCTGCTGAATTTCCTCCTGTTTTTCAGATCATTCCTTCATTTTCTTCAGTCAGTCATCATCAATGACTCACCTCCAAACCAGTGGGAACCTGGATTTTTAACTGTAATGCTCTTTGCACTTATCACACCGCCTTCATTATCTGTGTATGGGCTTAATGTCATTCTCTTGCTCAGACATCTTTTAAGGTCCCTACCAACAAAATAAAATTTATCTTCTTTATCTTGATATAGAAGATGCTCAATAAACTGGATCAAGCCTACCTTTCCAAACTCTCAGCACTTTACCTGACTAAACCAACATCCTACCCTAATCACACAGGTTCATTTACTATCTGATTATCCCCTTCCTTTATTTGGACACTTTCCATCTTGCCATTTCTCCCTATTCCTTATATCCTCCCTTTAGCCAATGGAAATGCCGCCAACTCATAGGAAACTTTCCATGATTCTCTTTCTCTAGTCAGAAGTAACTGCTTCCTCCTTTGAACTTTAAAATTACTATCTACATCACTTAGTCATTTACTGTCTTACACAGTTTATTTTTTCATATCTTCATGTCTCATCTCTCTGACTATATGGTAAATTCCTTGAGGGCAATGACCATGTTTTGTATGTGTGTGTTTACATATATATTTTTTTATTTTTTGTTTTTCATAGAACTCCTAAAGAAGAATAGCACAACTCTTACCCCAATCTGTGTGACCTTGTCAAATGCCTTATCCTCTTTGGCCTGCAATTTTCTCATTTGCAGAATAGGCATTAACATATTTGTGCTTCCTGCCTCTCAGAATTATTGTAAGGCTCAATTAAGATAATGCTTGTAACATGATTTGTAACCATAAAGCTCCCTATTAGTGTCCTTGTTATTATTACCATTATTATTATCTGGGCATTAAGGTGAGATTGCTTTTAGGGTTGTGCCATCTTTTCCAATGCTTTAGAAATCCAGGAATTTGGAAAATTTGTTCAAGCAAGTCTGAAGAGAGGCTCTTAGGGGTGTGTGTGTGTGTGTGTGTGTGTGTGTGTGTGTGTGTGTATTAGAGATGGGCATTCACCTTGAAGACAGATGTGCATTTGGATTGACAGGCACAGGAGAATATACTGTAATGTCACCTATTCATCTCTTCCCAGACAGAAGTGCTGTCGGACTCCTTAAACCCATAGGCCCCACCCAGGCTAGACTGATTCATCCTCTTTCCCAAAGAAGATAGAGTATCATCTTGTGGTTTGCAATGTGGGAGTCTGTCAAAGAAGGATATTACTTCTGGAAAATAAAGATTCCATCATAGTTCCTATAATTGAAAAATATTTATATAATCATCCAGATTTCTAGGACAACCCCCAAGCCCCCAGCATTTTTGGGAAGCTGAGAATCTATTTCCTATAAAATATTTAGTGTATCATTGTACAAAGCCCTTTCGGGCCATGTATATATGTGTGTATGTATATTCCACATGTAAAATTTGAATCATTTGAATAAGAATCATAAAACCTTAAAAATTTAAGGGACTTGTATAGAGGTCATCTAACACAACTACCTGACCATTGCTTGAGTCCTCTTTTCAATATCCTCAACAGATGGCTGTCCAGCTTCTTCTTTAATATTCTAGGCATAGGGAACTCAACTCCTTCACTCGCTCCTTCAATTGCTTCTAGGTGGTCAGTGGATAAAGTACTGGGCCTGGAATCAAGAGGACCTGAGTTCAAATGTGGTCTCAGACACTTCCTAGCTGTGTGACTCTGGGCGAGTCACTTCACCCTGTTTGCCTCAGTTTCCTCATCTGTAAAATGAGCTGAGGAAGGAGATGACAAACTCCTCCAGTAACTTTGCCAAGAAGACTCCAACTGGGGTCATGAAGGT
Organism: Dromiciops gliroides; assembly: GCF_019393635.1. Lineage (NCBI taxonomy): Eukaryota > Metazoa > Chordata > Mammalia > Microbiotheria > Microbiotheriidae > Dromiciops > Dromiciops gliroides. The sequence goes on along the minus strand of NC_057865.1, from coordinate 77,130,950 downwards.
GCGACTGAAATGACCGAACAGCCACAATGGCAACACCTGCTTCCCAGTAACTTCCATCCATTGGTGTGGGTAGGTGGTTCTAACCCAATGGAAATATGTCTGATGAATTTGAAAAAACATGTGACTTGGTGGCATACATTATTTGTTTTAACCATTTAGTTCAGTAAACCTCTCCCTTTACAGGTCTACAATATTATAATTATAATTGTATCCACCATTATTTTTAGATATTATAGAGGAAGCATGGGGTAGTAGATAGAGAGTAGTATCCTAGGATTCAGGAAGGTCTTGGGTTAAGCTTGGCCTCTGACACCCATGGATAGTGTAACCGTTGCTTAACTTTAATGACCTAGTCACGTTCTAGGCCAATAAGTTGAAGAGCATTTGCTTATTTGTATTGGCAGTTTCCTCAATAGGAATTCCCTATACCAATGAATTCACAGGTCTGTTCCTTCTTCTCAAGTTTACATTTATTATCTAAATAAAGTTGTGTGTGTTTTCATGTATGTTTGTATACATGTGTGTATGTGTGCATTGTGTAAATGTGTATATGTATGTGTATATAGGGCATCCCAAATGTCTTAGTACAGTTACGAGCTTTAATAGATAAAAGTTTGTTTTAATAACATTAAGACTTTGATGACACCCTATATATCTACCTCTTTGTCGATTCCCATACGTTATATATAGTATTTCCATATATTAGAAAGATGTATGCACACACACAGACACTCAAAATTTATAGTCACTATGACACTTCTAGTTATTGTAAAAGTCATCTTAGTGATTGAACTAGTGCCAGACATCTGTTTGCTTCAGTCCAGTTGTACACCACTCGGGCTGGTTCCCACAGTGGGCACATTTCGTTCTCTCAACTGATGAACCCATCTAACAGAGGCCAAACCTGGTGCTCCGTTGGACCTGTTCTGTGCCTGTGTTTTCCTGCAGGCTGACATGGCCAGGGATTGGACCCTTCTCTGATCTCCACAGCTGGAAATTATTTTTTCCTTCTTGAAACTTTCATAGGGCTGTGTGCCTTTCCCATGTAGATATCAAATTGTAATTTCTGTTATGATTATTTGTATGTCTATTTCTCCTAGTAGAGTATAAGCTTCCTGAGGGCAGAGCCGTTTTATTTATCCTTGCATGCTCACCCCCTTGCACATACTAAGTTCTCATAAAATAATAATATGTTATAGCTGGAAGGAACCTCAACACAGTGCCTTGAACATAGAAAGTATTTGAAAAAAATTGTTGAATTGGATTGAATACAATTCAAACCCTGGTATACTTTGGATTCTGGTCAGAAATTCACTCTTGGGCAAATGAGCCCCAGCCCACAGCCCAGTGGAGTATATTCCTATACTGATTCAAGTCTGGTGAAGTGAACAGAATTCTGGACTTGGAATCAGGGGAGACTTGGGTTGAAATCTTTCTTTTAACACGAGTTGTGTTAATTTGGACAAATTGCCATCACTGAATCAAACTCATTGGTAAAGATAGAAAATAATACCTATGACTCATAGGGTTGTTAGATTCAAATGATTATTAGAATGTAAGTTCCTTGAGGGCAGGAACTGTCTTTTGCCTTCTTTTATATCTTTCACAGTGTCTGACACATAGAAGGACTTAATTAATGTAAATTGTTTGGTTGATTGTTAGAATTGAGATAATGCCAACTATTACTTTTATCAGTAGGAAGTAACATTGGAATGAGCAATAGGGCAGAATTTGACTTACATTCCATTACAATCCCCTTCAAAAAATTGGTAATTACAATAACTCTTTAAGTTTCAGTGCATGTCTACCCTCGTTTCTATAAACATGCTTTCTGAGTCATAGTGTATTAATTTATCATTTACCTTGTTTTGTTTTTTTAAAAATATGTAGAATTTTCAAGGTTATTTTTTGACAATTTAAAAAAAAAAACACGTGAGTTCCACTAGAAAAATATGGCAGGGTGAATAAAGAACTGGCCTTACATATGGGAAGACCTGAGTTCCAGTCCTGTCTCTGAGACTATGGGAAAGATCCTTATTTCCTCAGTGCCTCAGCAACTCTCCAAGTTTCTATGTTGCAGATGAATTGCATTAAGTAGCATCCAATGGAAAGAATTTCCACATCATCATTTCCGTATGCTGATGAAATCATAAGCATATACTAAGAAAAGAATTAAAATCCTCCTAGACTCCAATCTTCCCTTATCTATATAAGAAAAAATATCTCTCATTCACCACCTTTTCTGTTAGGGAAACTGGAGCTTGGAGAATTGAGCATTGTGAAGGGTAGAGGGGTTGGTTATGAACAGTGGCTAGTGTTGGGCCAGAAGTCAGGAAGACTTGAGTTCAAATTCTGTTATTATTAGCTGCATGACCCTCAACTTGATCCATTACTTCACTTCTCTCAGTCTCAACCCAGTTTCTTGATCTGAAAAATGTTAATATTAATAGCTTCTATCTCACTTGGTTGTTGTGAGGATCAAATGGGTTAACACATGCAATATGCTTTGCAAACCTTAAAATGCTTTGTAAATGCTATTATCATGACTTAATGAAGATTTGTGAAAATCCGTAATAAACAGTTAAGGAGATACTTACAGGGACCCAGCCAGGACAAATATCAAATAGGTCAACCAAATACCAAATAGCTAAGCACTACTCATCTGGAAGCTCAAATACTCAGGGTCATTGGTATTAGGCCAAATGGAAATGGGGCCACTAATCTGGGCATAATGATCCCTGCCAGTGGCATGTAAACTTCATTTTACAATGTAATGTTATCTATGTTTTATTGTATTTTTATTTATTTTGTTAAGCATTTAAACCTTGCTCTGGTGGCACTTAGGACCTGGGGAACACCTCTGCTCAAAGAAACTCATTTCATGAGTTATATAGACTGCAATTTAACTTTTAAAAAAGGTACACACCAGAGGTGACAGAGGACTGTAACAATTCACATTGATTTGACACTACAAGGTTGACAAAATATTTCCTCACATTGCCCTTGCAAAGGAGGTAGCCTCAGTATTATTGAATTTGTTTTTGTCCGGCTCTATAATTTTATTTGTGTAAAATGAGCTCCAGGAGAAGAACTGTTGGCCAATGAAATTTAGCACCTGCTCAGCAGCCTAGTCTCAGTTGTCGGCACTGAGAGACTAAGAGATTTGCCTAGGATCACACAACTAATTTGTATCAAAGCAGGATTTGACCCCTGGTCTGTCTGTCTCTGAGGTGTATGGGCTTTTCAGGGAGGACTGCCACTTCTGGTGTGAGGGCTGTGGAGCTGCTTATCCACCTTTCACCCAACTCTCACTTGTGGCTCCAAGAAGCTGTAGTATGCACAGCTGCCACACCGTCTCAGCAGAGGGGCTAAACCAGGTTGAGGGTAACCCAAACTTCTTCCTCAAACCTGTCGGGGAGGTAGGGGGATGTCTACCCCAAGCATTTGAAGACATCCCTGGAGGAACAGGCAGATGGATGGCTGGAACAATTTGTTCCATTGCCCATGAGGATGGTTGAAGCAGGTGCTATGGAGCATTTAGAACTTGGTCAGACATTGAAGTCTCCAGGGTCATCATTACATCCCTGGCCACCCCCAGTCATCCTGACTTTTGCCTTGCCAATGGACTTCAATGACTAGAAGAGAGAGTGAGGCTGATAACTTTTGCAACTCTGCCTCACTTAAATCCAAATCACAGGCAAGTCAAAACATCCTGATATCATTGGTCCTTTCTGAGAATGAAGGGCAAACAACAACAACAACAGTCTGTCTCTGAGACCATATCTGCCTACCTACTCCTACACACTACGTCTCTAAATGTTATTACTGATGCCATTAGCAGACAAGGAAACTGAATCTCAGAATCACTGCGTGATCCATCCCATAAGTAGTCAATAGGAGAACCAGGACAGGAACCTGGGTCTCACCTGACCCCAAGGACCCTCAAGATCTAGTTTCAGCTTTACCATTAAATAATGTCATGACCTAATATACTTCTTGGGCCTAAATTTCCCCAACTATAAAATGAGCAAGTCATTAAATTAGCGGGGTCAAACTCAAATAGAAACTGACACATATTGACTTAGAAAACTACAAATTAATATTATCTAAGTTGTATTATTATTTTATTTATTTTGTTAAACATTTCCCAATTATATATATATATATATATATATATATATATATATTTAATTTTGGTGAGGCAATTGGGGTTAAGTGACTTGCCCAGGGTCACACAGCTAGTAAGTGTTAAGTGTCTGAGGCTGGATTTGAACTCAGGTCCTCCTGAATCCAGGGCTGATGCTCTATCCACTGCGCCACCTAGCTGCCCTCCAATTATGTTTTAATCCGGTTCAAGTCACCCCTTGGAGTTTTGCCCCATGTGGATGCAAGTTTGATACCTCTGGATGTGATGGATGACTAAGTTCATTCTAGCTATAAATTTTTATTGTGAAAAACTGCTAATTCTGGGAGAATTAAAAAGCTATGTTTTTTACCAGGTCTTGTATCACTCATTATCCATTTCCCCCCTTGAATCGGAAATTATTTAATATTTTTATGCTGATCTCTGAGAAATAATACCAGTTTTTAACTGTTTTCATCAATATAATCATCATTATTATCATGACTTCTTCCAAGGCTTAAATGGAAACTGTGTAACAAGCCAGAAGTACTCATGCTTACAATATCCAAGTTATTGGCTGAATCTTGCACAGAGTACATGAATTTCAAATGGAGGGTTTGAAGATTTAAAGCATTGTCTCCTTAGGCCCCTGTGAAGGAAGTGGGCCTATGACTTTGGTTCATTGGAAGAATGCTTACAACCAAGCAGCCTCATCATAAAAGATGTACACAACAGCACTTTCAATTCATTACTAATAATTTACATTCGATTTATAATTAAAATGAAAAGCCCAAAGATACGGAGGAGGCATCAAATATAAATGATGTGTGCCAAGCAACACAGTTAAATTTCAGAGTTGGAATGAGGTCACATATTAACTTTTGTAATATGCAAAACCTTGGTAAGTTCTAACTAGAGGCTGTTAAGATGCTGAGATTTCAACTCAGCTTGATTGTATACCAGCAAGGATGAGTAAAAATTGACCTTATTGTTCAAAGACACAATCCTAGTCTCCCATGTTTGATACATTGGCAATATCCCTCTCCCTCATCCCTTAGATCCAGTGAGTTGCTAATTATTGTTATTCCCCCCTCTACAGTATCTCTATCACCTGTTTCAATCTCTCCATTAGACAACCTCTATCCTAGTAAAGAGTCTCATAACCTCTCTCCCCAACTACTATAATAGCCCCTTAATTTGTCTTCCTGCTTCTCTTCTTTCTTCCCAATCCATTCTCTCCAAAGCCGGCAAAATGACAATTCTGAAATTAGGTCATATTTAAAGCCCTCCACAATCTGACTTCCATCTACCTTTCCAATCTTATTTCATATTACTCCTTTCACACGCTCTCTGGTCAGATCAAAATGATTCATTGGTTGTTCCCTGTATATGACATCTCATCTCCCACCTCCTTGCTTTTGCACAGGATAAACCCTTGCCTGCTTCCCCCAACTCCCTCCCTCTTTAGTTTTATTCCCTAGAATCTCTATCTTCCCTTCAAGCACAGTTCAGGGGTCACCTGCTTCCTGAGATCTTTCCTGATTTTCACTTCCCCCAATTTCCCCCCACTTCTTGTTAGTTCTTTCTTCCTCTTGTAATTTCTTTTTATTTATTTGTGTACATGTTTTCGCTCCCAGTAGAATGTGTTTTTTTATTTTTTATTTTTTTTAAGGGCAGGAACACTTTCTTTTTCATTGTTGTGCTTCCAATACTTAGTTCAGTGCCTCTACATGGAAGGCTTTTCCTAAGTAGTTTTTATTCAATTAAATTGAATTAATGCCTCTGCTTTCAGCTTCATTTTACTGGTGTTGGTTTACCCTTTTTATACCTACACTCTCTAGAGCTATGCAGAATTGTGACATAGGGTAGTTTGTATCTGGCCTCTCCTCTTTTACCAATTCTAACATGACTGGGCATTTATTGTTCTCATGTTGCTCAGGTTGCCCCTCCCATCCCATTTTGGTTTCATTTCTAAGACTGCCCACCCCTTTGTGACCCATACTTTCATATCTATCCTGCCTGTCCCAAACAAAATAAAACTAATCTATCCTGTGTCACATTGCCTGAAACAAGGCTCTCCGCTAGTTTTCCTGATTAAAACTGATCATCTGAACTAATTTCCTGATAAGGTGTTATAGTTCATAATATCTTCCTTCTTCTAGGGCTAACTTGCCTTTTAATAGAGAACTAAGCTATTAATCCAAAGAAATGATTTAACTAATTTTCCAAGGAGGGAGAGATTTAGGGGCATATAAGGCGTTAGTGCCCCCCAAATCATACCTGTTAGCTTTGTACTTGCATGTCACTGCCCCCTAGCTTAGCAATATTCTAATTTTTTGTTTCCCTGGTGGGCCCCAAAGTTCTTATTAACCCGGGTCTACAACCTATTAGCAAATGGAAACTGCATTAAGGAAGAGTCCTTCAAGGCACCAGATCCTTTGGCATTTGCCAGAATTGCCAGATGGCCAGACTGCCTTCATATTCCAGGGTATACTTCTCATTAACCACCTGGTCCCTGCAGGAATCACTGCAGTCTCCATATTTTTTGAAAATATTATTCTTCATCTGTGCCAGAATAGAAACAGCCACCATCAGTTATAACCATAATTAAGTACTCAGTGTGGCATCAAATTTTTTTTGCTTTGCTTAAACCCCAGTGTTTTATTTTTTTTCCCCAAGTTATCCATAACATTTCCCTAGTTCTGTTCAAAGGCACATACATTTTCCACACAAGGTAAGTTATTGATCCTTAAAGTCATTTTTACACAATGCAAACAGAGGCTATGACTTGACCCTTCTTTTCCTACTTCTCCCACCCCTTCTATTTCTTTTAATTTATCTACATGGTATTTGGTGAAGTAGAGTTGAAAATATCTCTGTCTAGTAGACTATAAGGTCCTTGACTTTCATTCTTCCCTTTGTTAGCCCAGCCCCTAGATCAGTACAGCATTTTTTTTTTTGGTGAAGCAATTGGGGTTAAGTGACTTGCCCAGGGTCACACAGCTAGTGTTAAGTGTCTGAGGCCGAATTTGAACTCAGGTCCTCCTGAATCCAGGGCTGGTGCTCTATCCACTGCGCCACCTAGCTGCCCTGATACAGTCTTATATTAGATGCTCAGTAAGTAATTGTTGGATTGAATTAATCCAATAATTTTCAATTATAGTGGCCTTAGAAATGTCTTCCAAGGGATACCTTATTATGGAACTATTTATATCCTGGGACACCTTCTTTGACTCTGCACTGGGTTCCCTTAGTGGACCCCAGTGTCAGTATGAGTGTCCTAAGTCTATAGATAGTTCTAATGCTAATTTTAGGATTCATTCTCTTAACAATGTTTGGGTGGTTGAAAATGTGTGTGTGTTGTGGGGTGGGTGGGGGAGATAGAATCCATGAGAAGTTGCAAAAAGTTCATCCTCATAATCAGAGTCTCAGAGTTAGAAGGCACCTCTGAGTGCAACTACCTAATTCATATTTGAATGAGAATATCCTCAACAAAAGATCATTCATCAGTGTCTTAAAGTCCTTTGCAACCACTTCCCAATGCATCCCATTTCACCTTTGGATCTCTCTAATCATGAAAAAGTTTTTCCTAATATCAGGCCTAAATTTGTTTCTCTGAAAACTCCATCTAGTTCTCCCCTCTAGGGCTGAGCAGAACAAATCTAATCTTTCTTTCAAATGACAATTCTTTTTTTTTTAAAGTAATAAACTTTTTTCTTTATGATTTTGGGTTCCAATTTTTATCTCTCCTTCCCTCCCTCCCCTGTCCCCTCCCTAAGGCAGTAAGCCATCAGATATAGGCTATACATGTATGATTAAGTAGAACATTACCATATTAGTCATTTTGTATAAGAAAATGAATAAAAGAATAACGGAAACAAAGTGAAAAATAGCATGCTTCAGTATGTGTTCCATCAATATCAATTCTTTCTTTAGAAGTGGATAGTATGTTTTATCAATAGTTCTTTGGGATTGTCTTGGTTCATGGTATTGCTGAAAATAGTTAAGTCTTCCAAAGTTCTTCATCAAATGATATTGCTTGCTATCTCTGTGTACAGTGTTCTCCTGTTTCTGCTCACTTCACTTTACAACAGTTCATACAAGTCTTTCCAGGCCTTTCTGAAATCATCCTGCTTGTCGTTTCTTATAGCACAATAACATTCCATCACCATCATATACCACAGCTTGTGTAGTGTAACGATTGGAATGATGCCACCTGCTGGATACTTACTGTAGAAGAGTTCTGCCCATGAAGCGAAGGTCTTTGAGGGCAAGACCAGGAGCCTTTTCTTTGGCGGGAGGAAGTGACGCGGACTAGTGGGAGGAGGAAGGAAGAGACTGGCGCTGACTCTGGGGCTCTTTCATCTGGACTCTGGTGGAGAGCAGAGCTAGAAATGTGCTCTCCCTTTAATAGATAGGAATCTAGGCCTTTCTCTCTCTTTACCAAATTCTTATTCTCCTTAATAAATGCTTAAAAGTCTAACTCTTGCTAAAGCTTATAATTTATTGGCGACCACTCATTAAATATTTTAGACAGTTTAGCTAGAATTTTAACCCTTAACAGATGGCTGACCACGAAGAGGAAAGCTAACCCTCAGTCTTCTGATCTGCTGGTTGGGTAAGAAATTTCCCCTCCCTCTCCCTTTAACTGCTAAGTACTGGCGCACTGGCTGTGTTTTCCTTTAAATTTTTTCGAATGGACCTTTTAAACTCCCTAATTACCCTATTTTTGATTTTAGTCTGTTTAACCAGACAAATGGGAGATAAGATCATGTTAATGCTTTGTTTTTGTGGATTTTCTATTTTTCTTTTTATTTTTGTTAAAAGAGCCAGCAACTTACTCACACAAGGAAATATCACTCCCTCTCCCAACCATGCTTTTTCAGAGAAACCTGAAGAGATTCCTGCAGCTTTTCCCAATTCTAACACTAATTGTTGCTCTAATTTTGCATGCCTGGAGGCAATGACCCACCCTCTAGAAGCTTTTAATCCCCTAGCACCTGGAGGCAAAGTGGGGGAAGAGGAATCCAGGCCTGAGTTCAAAATCAAGTCTGATTCAAATTGCTCTGGTCCCTCCCCTCCTCTCCAGACCCCACCCTCTACTCCTCCTATGGCCAAGCCCATAGCTTCCCCTGCCTGGGAAGTCCAGAGATCTGATGCGCATGCTCAACTTTTTCTACCTGCATTTGCAGCTTCAGGCTCAGCCCTTCCCTGGCCTGGCTGTGCTTTTGAGACAATCTTAGAAAACTCTTTAAATTCCAGATATGCTCGTTTTGTTCATAATTTTGCTAACCTGCTTTTGTCTTTAATTAGTAATCTTATAAAGCATTTGTATGGTGAAAAGCCCGACAGACAATATAGAGGGGTTAAAGAAGAAAAACTTAAGCTGAATAAGAATGACAATCAACATAGTTCAAGACTCTGCTTCTTTTGCCATGGAAGGGTATATATTTTACAGAAATGTAGAAGTAAGCAGCAAGGTATTGATATGAGTATTGGGGATTTTAGATATTGGAATCAAGAGTGTTCTGAATTCACTCAGATTATTAATGTCAGTTCAGAGGTTACATAGGATTTCTATGCTATTACATATACATTTTGGAATTAATGGTATAGGTTTATTTTCATAGAGATTTTAATGCTTTTGAGATTGTGTCTTATACTTAGTTTCTAAAACAAGGAGAATATTTGTAAAAGCTTTTTATAGTCATGCGATCAAGTTTATATTTTGTAATACTCATTAATATTAAGTTCATGCTCATTTAGATTTCCTTAGTTTGAATTTCACTGTCTTTTATTGTTCCATGTGTATTTTCTTCTATACATTTATCTAATTTTAAAAAATTGCAAGATGGTTTTGATTTCATAATACAATGTTAATTCTAGGAGTATTGTGCTCCCATATTCTGAGTTGTTTGTTTTTGTTATTTTTTCTCAACTGATTATTTGATCAAACTCTTCAAAGCATTTCCCTGGCAAATTGGTTGCCATGGCAAGTGTAAATTGATTCTAGAAGTATTATTTTTGATAAGCATATTCAAAAAAAAAAAAGAGGGGAACATTTGTAAAAGTTTTCTTTTTTCAAAAAAAAAGTTCTTTGAGATTCTGTTGTGCTTTAACTTGTATTTAAGTATGTTCTGATTTTTCACAAAAGTAATTGTATACTAAGTAAAAAAAAAAGGGTATTATTTGAAATTGTTGCATAATTATATATTATATTTTGAGTCAAGATGTATTCACATTTTTTGCAATCATTTATTATCCTCAATTTTAAATCCATATGAGACTTGGATTATGGGAACTTATCATTTAAGACATTAATTGCCTTTATTCTGAGTTATCAGATGCCAGTTGGCCAAGGTGCCATCCAATCACAAGAGGAATACATATTGCTCAAGGAGCAGACACTGAACTGTCACATGAGGGGAGACATGCATGAAGTCAAGGTATGGCCGAGGGAACGGCTTTTGACAAATGTTGAGGTTGGATTCTCTTGGTTTAATATTTTATACTCTTTTTTCCCCACAATATTGTACAGATGGCTGGAAGTATTGATCCCACCCATCTCACTTCTACACCTGGCTTCTATGCTCCCTCCTATATGCCTGATGCCATGGACATCTCAATCCCATGCATCTGATTAAGTCTGACTCAGTTTCCTCCAATATGTTCGGTGGCATGGACGTATATTCCATCCACCTATTTTAAGCCTGGCATACTGTATGGGCAGTATATATTGCTCAAGTGTGGGAATGCTCATATCCCATCATTTCTCTGTTCTTTTATGGTAACCCCCATAATTATCTCAGGTGTCATGATAAATACAGTGTTGAATTTGGCCTTGACACCTGTTACCAATTATATTAGATTTTAAATTTCTCATAATGGCATGAGGATAATTAGGCAGATGATGCAAAAAGTGATAAAACAAAGATAAAAATTATTTTTATTAATTAATATTGCAGCAATTGTCTTCTCAATTACCCTCCATGAGGGGGGACTATAGTAAGATTATAATTTTAAAGAATGTTTCAATTTTTGTTTTATTATATGTTTCATGTGTAACAACTAAGATTCTGAATTCCCTTAGACATGTTTTTGAGAACTTTCATTGTTTGCTTTGATTATTGACAAAGCTATTTTAAAGCTGTGTTAAGCTCAATTTTGTAGGAAATTTTCCTGGCTGATTACCAGCATCCACACATCAACCCCTGAAAAGACTTCCATTCCACGACTACACCTAGAGGACATCTGAGAAAAGACTTTCAGAGACTTTAAATGAACAGTTTTGATTTGTTGTTTTTGTTGTTTTTTTTCTCTTTCTGTTATAATATACACCATCTGTAACATGTATTCTCTGCAGAGGCCCTCCCTTTGCAAGACTAATGTCAAAGCGTCGGTTCATGAGGACAAAAAAAAAAATCGCCCCTCTGGACAAAACTTTCCTCTCTTCCTTTTCTATATTGTTGTTCACATATTATTAGTTAGCAATAGTTATTATATTGTTTTTACTGTTCCATCAAGGAAACATTTTGTTTCTTGAGGAACAACAGGGGGGACTGTAACGATTGGAATGATGCCACCTGCTGGATACTTACTGTAGAAGAGTTCTGCCCATGAAGCGAAGGTCTTTGAGGGCAAGACCAGGAGCCTTTTCTTTGGCGGGAGGAAGTGACGCGGACTAGTGGGAGGAGGAAGGAAGAGACTGGCGCTGACTCTGGGGCTCTTTCATCTGGACTCTGGTGGAGAGCAGAGCTAGAAATGTGCTCTCCCTTTAATAGATAGGAATCTAGGCCTTTCTCTCTCTTTACCAAATTCTTATTCTCCTTAATAAATGCTTAAAAGTCTAACTCTTGCTAAAGCTTATAATTTATTGGCGACCACTCATTAAATATTTTAGACAGTTTAGCTAGAATTTTAACCCTTAACAGAAGCCATTCCCCAATTGATGGGCATTCCTGTGATTTCCAATTCTTGATCATCACAAAAAAGAACTGCTATAAATATTTTTGTACAAAAAGGTCTTTTTCTCTTTTTGGGGATGTCTTTGGGATATAAACCTAGCAATGGTATTTCTGGATCAAAGGGTATGCACAGTTCCATATTCCTTTGGGCATAGTTCCAAATTGCTGTCCAGAATAGTTGGGTCTTTTCACAACTCTAGCAACAGTGGATTAGCATCTCAGCTTTCCCACATACCCTCCAACATCTAATATTTTCCATTTTTGTTATATCAAATGATAATTCTTCAAATATTTGAAAGGCAGCTATCTCCAGGTTAATATCCCCAGCTCCTTCACCTCTTAATTGTCTCTCTAGGTTCTTTGCCATCTTGTCTGTCTTCTTCTAGTTACTCTCCAAGTTTTTTTTTTTTTTATGTCCTTCTGAAAATATGGTGTCCTAAACTGAACATAATTCTCCCAATGTGGTCTAAACTAGGGCAGAGGGGAACTAATACTGTTCATCTTCCCAAAACTATACCTCTTAATGCAGCAAACGGTTACAATAACTTTTTTTTTTTGCTGCTGTAGCACACGGTTGACCCATATGGAGCTGGCAGTCTACTTCAACCCCCACATCTTCTTCAGATGAACTGTTAGATAGCCATACCACTCCAATCTTGTCCTGGTGACTTATTCTCTTTCCCCATACTCACCCTCTCCTGTAGTTGCCCATCTAGCTTTGAGGAAGTGCTCTGTAAATTCTTCCATAGGTAGATCTGAGAATTGGGGCTGTTAACATGAGCACACATGAAATTTTGCTGTTGTTGTTTGCATGCAAAACATAGCAGTTTGAAGCAAACCTTTTACGGAAATGTTTCATTGGGTAGAGTCACATCCACCCCTCCCACTCCCTGTGAAGAAATGCAAGTTTATCCCACGCTAAAATGTGGGCCAGACATGTGATAAATAAACAGAACTGTAGTTACTCTCTGTCCACTGACAAATGAATCAATGGCAAATTCCTACTGGTTGGATAGAAAAGACATGTTTCTCTTAATTCTTCCTTTCAGGCTTTCCCCCCTTTTTCTTTCCTGTGAACTTGCTTTCAGTTTGTGACACAGTTCTTCAGCACTCTAAAGGTTATGTTGACAAGTGTCTCTTTTCCACCATTTTAATTTGCATCTATTTATAAATATGAATCTTAATCCGTGTCTAAGCTTCCAAAGGCAGCCGTTTCCTGTCAACAATATTTAAATAAATCCAAATAACTTCTATTCCTTCTCAGTGTGGCAGAATTGCATTTAAACATCTCTATGTTATGGCACTTTGCAATTCATATATACAGTAGCAATGTCAATTTCCTCTCTCTGAGCAAAAAGGCTTTCCACTTTCTCCGCCACGATTTTCTGCACATTTCTAAGACCATAGTAATTATGATGATAATAACAGGCTCCCTTATGCTATCCATAGACAAAAATCCCATTGAAGACAGTTTTTCAAACCCTTTGAAATCAATAGGCACTTGAAGGAGGATTCTTGAATACAGCCAAATAGCAATATTAACAATTTTTGTAATTTATAATAGCATTTTTATTCCAATGAGTTCAGGCTGTTCAAAGATACTAAAAAAGCCTGATGCTTACTAAAGGGATGGATGTCTGCCCAAGTGTTTCCAACAGTATTGTTGTTTGGTTCAAGCCATAATGCCAGAACATAGTAGGGGATCAAGATATGCATATTCATTGACGTGTTTTCTCTCCTCTACCCTGACTTCATTGCTGGCATCTTCCAATCTAGAGCCCGAGAGGAGGGTGAGGAGGGGCTGTGTTAGGGGGAACTTTAAGGAAGGGCAGCATAAGGGTAGTGGGGAAGAGGAGAAAGAGGAAATTAGGAGATGACTGAGAAATAGAGGAGGTGAGAAAGCCTCAAAGACTTAGAAATCTTGCCTAGGACTCTCCTAGCCTTCTCCTCTGGGTCAGGTTAATCATGAGGACCTCAGGAACACCCTGGCTGCTGCTACTTCCTTTCAGAAAACAAGCAAAACCTGGGTGGAAGAGGAGGAGGAGTGCCCTGCCCTGCCCTGCCCTGCCCTGCCCTGCCCTAAGGGACTAGAGTAGATATGGAGAGGAGTGGGGGTGTGCTAGAGCCAGCTCAGACAGCAGTGGGAGCATTCATACCTTGGAAATACTATAAGTCATGACTTGGGTTTTGATTTATTGACGGGTTAGACTTAAGAAAGTGATGGAGAAAATGTTAATACTGCATATTAAGCTTTTGAAAATGTGTCACTCTTTTTTTGTCCATAGATACAGTTGTTTTTGGTTTTTTTTTCAGGTCAATGAGGGTTAAGTGACTTGCCCAAAGTCATACAGGTAGTAAGTGTCAAGTGTCTAAGGCCAGATTTGAACTCAGGTCCTCCTGAATCCAGGGCCGGTGCTTTATCCACTGTGCCACCTAGCTGCCCTGTAGATCCAGTTGTTAAACATTTATCAGCACATTCCTGGAGAAGAGAGGAGAGGAGAGGAGAGGAGGGGAGGGGAGACAGGCAAAGATGGGTCATGAGAGAAGAATCAGGTTTTCTAATATCTATACATCATTACTGTTGTCTTTGCTGTCCATAGAGCTTAAAGTGTGGTGGGGGATTACACAGATTTGTGCTCTAGAGCTTAGCTTCTTAAACTGTAGGTTTCAACCCCATATGGAGTCACATAATTGAATGTGGGGGGCACAAAAAATTTGGCAGCAGTTAAAGATTATGTATACCTATTTTATATACCTTTATACCTGGGGTTGTGTAAAAATTTCTTGGGTAAGAAGGGGTCATGAGTGGAAAAAGTTTAAGAAGCCCTGCTCTAGACAACATTAATATAGAAATGGAACTGGAGAGGTAAAGGGGGAGCCCTATCCCACATACTTTCCCAAATCAATTACCATCTCTTTCTGTCTCTTCTTCCCAACCTAAATGAAATAGGAAGTGATACCTTTTTGTATGTGGATATCATAATGGCACAGAGCCTTAACTTATACCAAAATCACTTTTTGGCCTTAAGTTTTTGGAGAAAGGGATACCTTTTAGATGCTCAGCACTACCTCCCTCGAGGCCAGTGCCTCAAAAAAGATAAAGTACCTGGTCTACTTTCATCCTGACAGAAGTGGCAAAATCATGGAATTAAGCTTAGCAGGAATTAATTTTTTGTTAAATTCAAACATTCTTTTCCTTTCCCCATTTGAAGCCTTCAGGTCCCCTTAGTTTAAAGGACCCTAGACTATATTAAGAAAAAAAAAACATTTTTACATAAAGGGGAAGGAAGTACCTATCAGATCTCACTGATTACTTTGCCTTTGGAGGGTTCACAGATGTTCTAAGAACTGTGCCATTATGCTCTTTGCTGCAGTGTATAGAGAGAACTGAGGGGGATTAGGTTGTAATGTGTTGTTGTGGGGAAAAAAAAAGGGAGTAGAAGTAAGACAAAGGTCAAGCAAGAGTCTTTCAGCCTTTTCCAGGCAGGACGTCTTTTGCTATTTTCCTAAGAGAGAAGAGCATGATGGTAGGAAAGTTAAAACAATTTCCTCCATGAGTTACCAACTCAGTTCTTTTACTATTTGAGGAAGAGTAGCTTTGGGGATCCTTATTTCAGCTAAGGGATAGGATAAGACCTAACAACTAAGATGCATTTATGAATATGTTAAATGATAGTTCAACCTAAGGTCAAAGAAGGCAGGAGAGAAAATGGAGGTCAATAAAAGAGAGAAAACAGAAGTTCTGCTCGGCAATTTCTTACCCCTTGTCCTTTCCCCAATCATCACTTGCCAGTCTTCAGACTTGGACTGCTCCCAATATTCACTTCTTTCACTCCTATTGACAGGTTACTGAACAAGTTTGGGGTAGGTCACAAATGAGTGACAGAGTAAATTATATATTTTTTGAACTATTTTTTGTTTGTTTCTTTCTTTTTTGTGTGGGGCAATGAGGGTTAAGTGACTTGCCCAAGGTCACACAGCTAGTAAGTGTCATGTCTGATGCCGGATTTGAACTCAGGTCCTCCTGAATCCAGAGCCAGTGCTTTATCCACCGTACCCCCTAGCTGCCCCCGGAGTAAATTATAAATTCATGTTATCCAACTTCAATTTTGCCCTCACTGCTGCAAGTCAGTACTTTTCGCCCCCACCCCACCCCTAATTGATTTAATCTCTTGCTCCCAATAGAAGCTATTTCAAACTTTCTCTTTCCCCAATAAGCCTCCCCATCTCCTCCTAACCCCAGCCTCTTTTCTGAGGACTTTCTCTTACTTAACTGAGCAAATTTAGGCCATTTGATACGAGCAACATCTTTCATCTTTTTCATCTTTAAACCCATTGACATCACTCATCCCCAAACACTCCTCCTTTTCTTTAGTCTTTGACAAAAAAGCAGCCATTTTCCTTTCAAAATCTAATCCCTCTACATATGTGGGGATCTCTCTTCCCATCTTCTTCAGCTGAATGCAACCTCAGTCATTCCTCCTTTTGAATCTCCAACTTCTCTCAACAATGGTAGCTTTCCTTTTGCCATCAAACATTCCCAAATATGGCTCATCCCTACAAAATATTCACTAGACCCTACCATCCCCTCAAGCTACCATCTGCTATCTCTCCTTCCTTTCTCAGCCAAATTGCTGGGAAAAGCTCTTATATTTGTTTCCTCTGCTTCCATTCTTCTTAACCCTTTCTTAACTTTTTTTTTTGGCGAGGCAATTGGGGTAAAGTGACTTGCCCAGGGTCACACAGCTAGTAAGTGTCAAGGGTCTGAGGCCAGATTTGAACTCAGGTCTTCTTGAATCCAGGGCCAGTGCTCTATCCACTGTGCCACCTAGCTGCCCCCTCTCCTTTTATTTCTCACTACTCCTCCTCAGTCTCACTTGCTGTCTCATCATCCATCTCATGTCCTCTCTTCTGAAGCCTACATATTCTCTAATCTTTAGAAGATGGCTGTAGCTCATTGGAGAAGCTATTAATTATAGCCTTGGAGGCAGAGGACAGTGGCAGTGAGGCATGAGAAGAATCCCCATGCAAGCCCAGGAGGATGTGTTTTCTAAGAAGTATTCCCCTACCAGCATCAGGACATAGGAAGTTGTACCTTCTGTATATGGGGGCTGTTGCCACAGATTTTATTATTTGATTATTCGTTATTTTGCCAGTTTGTCTTAATAAATTAAAGGCCGCTGTTTAAAAATGAATTAGATAGGATTCACCCATATTTGCATAACTATAATTATCTAAATAAGACACCCCACACTTAACCTAGGATAGTCACCAGGGAACCAAGTTACATGAGCATTTCCCGTGTCAGTGTTGGAACCACAGAAAAGCCCAAACACATAAAGTAGGACTGGGAATGGAAA
This sequence comes from Dromiciops gliroides, assembly GCF_019393635.1. Taxonomy (NCBI): domain Eukaryota; kingdom Metazoa; phylum Chordata; class Mammalia; order Microbiotheria; family Microbiotheriidae; genus Dromiciops; species Dromiciops gliroides. The sequence goes on along the minus strand of NC_057865.1, from coordinate 77,113,503 downwards.
AAGCAGCAATACATCACTGGGTTTTGTTGTGCCTTTACCAAGAGAAAAAGACTTTCATCCCAGAGATTCATGGATAATCAGGGTCTGTACAGGCAGTTCTGTGATAACTCAACATATATATTCCTCCAAAAGCACCAAGCTATGTAAAAACATGCAATAAAAACCACAGGGCTTATAGGGAAAATAGGACTAGCTAACTTGGTTTGGCTAATTGGTAAAGGGGAGTTCCCTATATAAATAAAATCACAAGTCCAGATTGTGAGATTTAAAATTGGATATTAGATCATAAATCTCCCCTCTTTAACCTTTCCCTTAATTTATCTCCCAGACTAGTAAATGGAAGAAGCTTCTGGTTTTCTAGTTAGAGCTTTTATTGTATGGTAGTCACAAGGTGATGTTGATTAGAAGGATAGGAAAGTAGAAACACAATACAAATCGTCTTAAGTCTAAGCTTAGTCTATATTCCGTATAAAACTCACCAAAAGCTGAAGGCCACCTTTGGGGAGAGAGAGACCGTGTCAAGCGCGTGCTGCTGCTAACTGCGAGCTGGGCCCAGTCGAACTCTCATCAGCATCAGCCTGTGCAGCGCAGTCAGGAGACCAGCAGAGCAGGAAAAAACTCCCACTTCCGTTCTCTCCTTGCCTTTTAAGCTTGCACCCCGGAAGTGGAGTGCTAGCAGGCAGTCTGATGTGCGAAGCAGGTAGACTGGCATGCATAGCTCATGCCATTGGTCTCCTCCCCGAAAGGGTGGTCCTTAAAAAAAAAAAAAAAAACTGGCATCTTTCAATTATCCTAACCGACTGTTAAAAAACTTTCATATTTTTTTACCACAAGATCAAAGATAGAAGTTTTAAAATGAACGATTTGGATTGAATGACTTCTAAGATCCCTTCTCGAACAAAATCTATGCATTCTACCTTTTGTGACTTTCTGACAAAAAAGTGACCCTTTTCCTTTTGAAAGGAAGGGAGGGTTTAGCTAACTAGGAACTAGAGGCACAACATTCAGAAACTATCAGTGACATATTTAAAAAAAGATAGGAATCGAATTAAGAAAAAAAAGTAGCATAGTTTAAAAAATGTTAAATGGTTAAGAAATACACAAATGCTACAATAAATAGTGGCCCCATACTCGACCTCTGGTTGTGCCAGTTCCAATGGAGACCAGGCAGTCTCAATGCTTGGCCTTTGGCCCAGAGGTCATGATTGAGGGGTTTGGGGGTATTCTGGAACATCCCTTCTCCACTCAAAACTGCTATGGCAACAGAAGAAATACAATAAATATAGCACTTTACCTTGAAAGATACCGGAAGTTTGCTTATTGAAATGGGCTCCTGAGGGGTTGCAGCTTGGGAGTTACTGAGATATGTTGCAGTTCCCTTCATTCTCATTGTTTTTCCAAGAATAAACACAGAAGCGAACATAAAATCTGCATTATGCTCACTCAAAATATACTATAGAAGAATATGGTCAGCAGTGTCAAATGACACCAGCCAAACTATCATCCTTATTATACTGAAGGCTGATACCCTTCTTCTAATACAGCTTGGGAGGAAATCCTACAATCTCCCCCCACCCAAAAAAGTATTACTTCCATATTTTGGAGGTAGCATTTCATCTCAGTGAAAACAGGCCCTCAATGGCTGATCTCAGAAAGTGAACTAATGATGAGACAAGAAAGGTAAAGCATTAATTTACATTGACTGCAAAGTATCATACTTAGATTCAGTATTTTGAAAAGCTTTAGGGGCTGCCTAGAGGGCAAAATATGCTAAGGAAAAGCCATTCCACTATAGTACCTATCTCATCTTGCTTCTTCCCTGGAGTCAAGCTCTTTTGCATTAAAGATGGCAAGGTGCCCATTATCTGGGCCTTCTCCAGAGGGATTTGGGTAGGCTTAAGGCAAAAAAAAGCCACTGACCTCCCCCTCCCCAATTTTTATATGGATTTAAAGTACGTTAAATGAGGTTAAACTTCCAGGGAATCTGAATAAGAAAGAAAGTCACAAAAGGTAGAGTACATAGATTTAGTTCAAGAAGGGATCTTAGAAGTCATTCAATCCAAATCATTCATTTTAAAACGTCTATCTTTGATATGGACTTTACCAATACAAAACAACAACTGTTATACAATTTGTGGTGTCAAGAGAGTCTCCTGGAGAGACCAAGAGGTCTAGTGACTTGCACAAGGTCTCACAACTAGTATGTCAGCAGCGGTCCATCAACCAAACTCTTCTTGATTCTAGGATCAGCTCTCTATCCCTGTTACTTTGCACCATCATTTTATAAATGAGGAAACAAAGGCCCAGAGATGCTTAGTGATTTGCTCAGGTCACATATACAGTTAAGTTATAAAGCTTGGATTTCAGTCCAGGTCCTCTGGCTTCCAGATTCAGTATTCTTTTCAGATTGCTCTGCAAGAGGGATAATCAGACTTACTTTGGAAAATGGTGGAGGGAGAGGATGTCACTGTGCTACCCTAGATAAGTAACTTGACCTCTCTAGGCTCAGTTCCTTCATCTGCAAAGTGAGGGGGTAGTGTACTGGATGGAATCAGGAAGATTTGGATTCAGATTCTGCCTCAGATACTCACTAGCTGTATGAGGGTCTGGAAGGGATATATGAGGATAAAAAAAGTTATTACTGACCTTTGTCATCTAAACCCAGGGTTTAATACCCGCTTCAAACCTCTCTGGTTTAGAACCCCTAAGCCATCACTACAGAAGAGGGAGTCACCACATTCTCATTGCCTTCTCTCCTGCAGGCTGCAACAGCTGGGGCTGATTCAGAACACTGGCACAGCTAGGGAATTTGAGGAAACAAGATTCTGCCCATTATTTATATGGAAAATCAAAAGAACTATAGGGTATCAATTGAATTTCTTTTATTCTGCTTTCTTGCTTTCATTATAGTTTTAAGGACATGTGATAAGGAATCAAATACAGAGTATGTAGATACTCACATATGTACTTAAAGTAAGTTAACAGAGGTAAATGGGATTTTCTTATTGAAAATATTGAAAAAAACAATTTAATTGATATCTTTTCTTTTTATATCATCATTTCCCAATATATCCCTTCCTACTCCTTCACCTGTGAGGGTAGAGGCTTTCCACCCAGATAGCCATCCCTTATAACAAAGAAGAAAAATAAGCTAGATCAAGGGAAAAAAAACCAACCCAGGGCTAAATATTTTAGTTAACTAGAAACTAAGTTTAGTTGTTTCTATGTGCAGAAGGAATATAGTATTCTGATTCTCTAAATATCAAATAAGTGAATGAATAAAAAGTATTTATCAAGTTCTTACAATGTGAAAGCAATGTGTTTAACACTGATGATACAAAAGAAAAAGCAAGCCCTGACCTCAAGGAACTTACTTTTGTGTGTGTGTGTGTGTGTGTGTGTGTGTGTGTGTGTGTGTGTGTGTATGTGTATGTGTGTGTGTGTGTGTGTGTGAGAGAGAGAGAGAGAGAGAGAGGCAATTGGGGTTAAGTGACTTGCCCAGGGTCACACAGCTAGTAAGTGTCAAGTGTCTGAGGCTGGATTTGAACTCAGGTCCTCCTGACCCCAAGGCCAGTGCTCTATCCACTGCACTACCTAGCTGCCCCAAGGAGCTTACTTTCAAATAGGGGAGACCACATACCTAGGGGAATGGTGGTCTAGGAAGGTAGGTGTTGTCATTGTTTGTCATTTGTTCCCTAAGAGGACCATGATGTCTTGAAGGCGATGTCATGACTTGTAAGTGAATTGGATTTAAGTGAGGGAGGGTTGTGCAAAGTCACCAGCCTCACTTTCTCCTCCAGAGCTGTCTGGGTTCAGTGGCAAGATATCAATCAGGACAACAGGAGATGGCCCCCTCCCCCTCCATCCCCACAACCTCCTTCCTTCTCCCCGGTCTGGGGAAGGGTGCTTTGGTCTGAAGAGTTGTAGAGATGATGTCTGGGGCCATAGTGGAAAAGATTGTTGCAGCTCATCTCAGAACAATGGCAGAATTGATTTGACCATAGTTCATAGTTCTAGACCTGCAGAGAGTAGAAGAATTTCATAGTCTTTGGTGAGACCAAGGCAGGTAGAAGGTGGCTCTCCAGAACGTGGATAGAAAGCAGGGAATGCAGAGAAGCCTGGCTGAGACTTTTCTGAAATAGTGGTCTAGGAGAGAGAGTCATCAGGCAGGAGGAAAAAAGTGTTCCCTCATAGCCCTGAGGGCACTTTGAGCTATTGTGATTTTTGAGCCAGAAGAGGCACTTGAGTCATGCCTGAGTTTTAAGAAAGATGCCCAGCTTGTGAGGGAGCAAACTTAGAAAAAGGAGAAGAAAGACAAGATTCAGAGCCCCCTCTGGGGACATAATGAGTTGAACATTGGTGGAACAGGGTCAACAAATGACAGAAGTAATCAAAAGAAATGTAAAGGGGAAACAGAGAGCAGAGCTGCCATGAGGAAGGGAGAGAATGGGGTGATCTATCCCGCCTTTTGATGCATCTTGGGCTGAGATTCTCCAGGAACTGAGAGAAGTTCAAAAAATAAGTTTGTGATTTTCCCATCTTTTCCTCCCCATGTCTATCTCCTAACAGACACCATTATAATCTCTGCTTGCTTCTTTTACCTCAATATTTCCTCTACTTCAATCTTACCTGTAACATTGGGAGTCCTGAATTTAACTGGAGATACTCTAAAATTTTAATTAGGGCAAAGAGTCAAACTTCTATCTGAATGTTAGAGATTTTCCTGACTCGGGGTTCTGAACTCTTATAATACTTTAAACTTACCTTTTTGTCTGATATAAAGCCATAAAATAGCAGACAAAGGGACCATATGGACCCAAAAATCATGTTTCTTCCAGGCTAGAAAGCAAGACATTGGTTTTATTAGGGCATGACTGATTAAACCTCCAGAAAGGGGGTAGAAAGGAAAGAGTGATGGCCAAAGAAAATATCATTCCTCAAAATACCCTCTTACAGAAGATATAAGCATGTGCTGGGAAGGGTTTAGCTCTGTCTTTATCCATCAAAGGATGTAATAGAAATGGTTGAGAAATATCTAGCTAACTACACACTCGACAGTGATATCCAGAGGTGTTAACTCACCCTAGTTTTGGCAATGTTGAAGAGAGCTAAATATAAACTCCTCCATTTAGGTTTTTTTAAAAAATCATTTGCACAAATATAGAATGCAGTACATGTTGCTAGACAAAAATTCATGTGGAAAAAATACAAAAAAAGGTTTTATTTAACAACCAATGAACTCTAAAGGAGTCAACAGTATAATGTGTTGCCAAGAAGGCTAATATGATCTTAGGTTGCATTAATTGAAATATAAAGTTCAGAAAAAGAGAATAATAGTCTCACTGTACAATGTACAGGTATTTGTTTCTGAGTGTCACATCTTAAAAGGGACAGTGACATGCTATAAAACATTCAGAGTAGGGCAAAGGAGATGGTAAGGAGCTCAAAATAGGCAGAGAAATCAAAAGAACTAAGAGTATATAGTTGAGACAACCCAGGGAGGACATGATAATTGTGTCCAAAATATCTAAAGGACTGATTTGTAAAAGGAAGATTAGGTGGATTCTATATAGTTCCAGAGGAAAAAACCTATCACAAATGGGTAGAAATTTGGGAAAGATAAATTTCCCAATATAAAGGAAAGAAAAGTAGCATTAAAACTGTCCAAAAATGAATGTAAGTTAATGAGCTCTTTAATATCAGAGGTGTATCAAAATTTTAGATGGATAATACTAATAGTAATAACAATAGCTGTCATTTATATAGCCCTTCCTATGTGCTGAAGACACCGCTAAGTACTTTACAATTATCTTCTCATTTGATACTCTCAAGATATGTGCTATTTTTATCCCCACTTTACAGATGAGGAAATTGGGGCTAATATAGGTTAAATGATTTGTCCAAGGTCACATAGCTGGTAAGTGTTTGAAGCCAGATTTTAACTCAAGATTTCCTGACTCTAGGCCTGGTGCTCTAGCCACTGAATTATTATTATTATTATTATTATTATTATTATTATTATTCATTATCATTATAGAATTCTAATAATAAATGTATATCTTATGATTTATCAGAGAATCTACCTATCTCCTTTAGTGAAAGTGTTTCATAAGCCTTAGAGCTCTGAGTGTGTTACAATAAAAAAATTTAAATTATGCAGGTTAAGCAGTATGAAGAATGTCATAAAATTGAATGTCCCCCCTTCCCCCATCCCCTGCCCAATCACATATCAAGAGGGAAATGAACTGAAAGAGGTCCTGCCTGCTCCACTGGTATCCTTACAATGTCAAGTAAAGGTTCCTGGTATATGTAGAGTAGTATATACATATGTCCCTGTCCTGTCCCACTTCCATGTTGGATTTCTGGAAGGATATGAATGAGAATCCCCAAAGATAGGCAGGCATGGATAAGTCACTTATCTGCATCACTGGAGGGAACACCCACATTGCTGAGGCCATAGATCTGTCGTAGAATTGGAGTATGAAAGCTAGGACAAAGAAAGAAAATTAAACTGAAAATTGAACTTTGCATTATCTCATTGCCTCATTCCAATCTATCATTTTCTGTAGTGTTAGCAAACAATAGTAGGAACAATAGTTTCTGTTTTGTCCCATCTGCATATCTGATGCTTATGGTTATTACCGGAAGACATATGTCATTTGCCAACAGGCTCCATGATGGAATGTGTCTGGCGGCAGAATCTAAACTTCAAAAGCCTAGGGACATATTTTCCTATCCCCTTATGCTCATTTGCATCAAGAGGGGAATCTTTCACCATTAGGTAATGCCTGGTGATGCCTGAAGATAATTGCGAGGACTGTGGGACCTAAGCAGCCAGCAAGATGCTGCGTTGCATGCCCATCAGGGGTTAAAGAAAAAAATTCAATTGCCAAGCCTCAACACAGCCGCATTACCCAATGGGTTCACTAGGTGTCAGCCTGTTCCTCAGAATTGAAGCCACTTTTCAGAACAGTGATGTTCGCCATAAAGATTTACTAGAATTAGTAAATTAGAATTAACCATAATTTCAAGGAAACCATCCCTTCTAATAATAACAAGATGATAATTAGTGAGGAAAGTGACATAAAGTTCTATCATCACTTTGGTGCAACTATGATTCCAAACTAGACTAAAAATAATTTTCTTTTCTTTTCTTTTTTTTTTTCCTTGGGGGGGGGGGCGTCATTCGTCCACAATGCCTGTTATTTTCTTCTTCCAATGAAAAAATTTGACTTTGGTAAATAAAATGAATGGATTTGGGGAACCTTAACAACACTTGTTCTGCTCCCTTTGTCCTTTGAAATATTCACAGTTTTTTTGGAGATTCGTGTTAGATGGTAGCTAGAATGGCAGAGAGTGAAGCAGATACTGACTTTTCATCCTCCCTTTCCTGTCTATTATTTCAGGAAGGTCCTGGAGAGCAATTGAGCTAATGCCTAAAGACTTGATTGCAATTTAGAAGTGTCTGGGAGAGGGACCCACCTCACCTACCACCCATGCTCTAAATTCGATTAGACTCTCCCCTCCCAGGGGGTAAAAGGATAAATTATCTACTGCTATGGGCTTGTATCTCATGCTGCATGCACATTCGCTGGATCCATCTTATTAGTTCTCATGACTATCTATGACTACATATCTCCCTTTTCCTCCTCTCCTCTTTTATCCTACCATACACACACACTCAGATCTCAAGACAGTCACTGACAGGATCGACAAAAGTCTATTGCACACTAAAATTACTTAGGATGATCAGCAATAAAGAATGACCTTAGCGTAGCATACAATAAGCATTTATTGATCAATATAATTCATCAATTCAGGCATTTATTAAGTTCTTACTAGGTGCTGGGCATAGGGCTAGGCACTCGGAATGCAAAAACAAAAATGAAAATGGAGCCTGCCTTCAAGGAACTTGCAGGCTACTGGAGAACAGGTAAGTAAATACAAAGTAATTATAGTGAATGTTGGGGATGTGAGTGGAAAGAACTGCAGGGATCAGGAAAGGCTTAGAATAGGAGATGCAACTTGAGCTTTGAAGGGATCTGGGAATTCCAAGGGAAAGAGGTTCATAGTTCATAGATTTATAAATTATTAGATTTAGGACCAGAAAGGACTTGAGCCCAACTCTCTCATTTTACAGATGAAAAAACTGAGTCTCAAGAGTTTCAGTGACTTGCTCAAGGCCACACACATAGCAAACATTGGCACGTAAGTGAGTTCTCTGTCTACAGATCTATTATTGTAGGGGGAAGTGCACTCCAGGCATGGAGTTTGGAGATAGATATGATATATGTGGAACAGCGAATAGGACAGTCTGGCTGGAATGTAGAGTGAGTGAAGGAGAATAATGTTAAAAAAAAAGAAGTCTGGAAGCTGTATCTAGATTGTGAAAGGTTTTGCATTCCAAAGAGGTGAGCCTGTATTTTATCCTAGAGACAATAGGAAACCATTGACGTTCTTTGAGAAGAGGAGCTATGTTGCCAAGCACATGCTGTGTGGAGGATGCATAGGAGAAGGAAGAGATGGGAAGGCAGGAAGTCCAGGGGCTGGTGGCTTGATCCAGGTGGTGGCTGAATGTGAGAAATGTATCATCAGATCATAGTTCTAGGACTAAAAGGAATCTCAGAAAACACTGAATAAAATCTCGTTTTTATAGATGAAGATACCAAAGCCCATAGGAGAAAATAATTTGCCAAGGTCACATAACACATATGTAATTTTGTCATAGTGGGAACTCCATACTTCTCTGACTTACTAGGTAAGTTTTAGGGGTGGCATGCAAGCTGCATCTCCTCACCTCTACTACAATTCTTAGTCTCTTCCCTTTAATAAATGCAGCACAGTTGTGCAGTGGGCAAAGCACTGAGCCTGGAGTCAGAAAGATCCAAGATCAAACCTAACCTCAGATACTTATTAGTTGTGTGATCCTGGGCAAGTCACTTAACCTGTTTGCCTTAGCTTCCTTAACTGTAAAATGGGGATTTAAAATCGTGCCTACCTAGCAGATCTGTTCTGAAAGCACTTAGCACAGAGTCTGATGCATAGTAGGTACTATATAAATGCTTATTCCCTTTATATACAGAAAGAATAAAACGATACATATATAAAATTATCTATGTATACATGTCTATTTCTCCTCCACTTAGAATGAGCTCCTTGAAAGCAGAGGCAGCGTTGCTTTCCTATCTGTACTCTCAGTGTGCTAAGTACAGCATGTGCTTGGCACATAGTAAACAATAAGTGCTTTTTCCTTTACTTATAGCATGGGCTCTGTACATAATGCATGCAGCTGCCTGGTACAATGGGTAAGAACACAGGGCCTGCGGTAAGGAAGACCTAAGTTCAAATTCAGTCTCAGATAGTTACTAAATGAGAACCTCAGTAAGTGACTTAACCTCTGTCTCCTTCAGTTTCCTCATCTGTGAAATGGGGATAATAGAATTTACCTCCCAGCATTATTGGGAGAATTAAATGAGATGATATCTGTAAAGTGTTTTGCAAAGCTTAAAGTGCTACACAAATGCTAGCTATTAGTATATAAATATATGCACATATGCCCATCAATACTTTACAAATCCAGAAAACATATGCCCAGGACTTGACCTTTTAAAATGACCAAAACTGAAAATAATTTGGAAAGGAAATGCAGGGAGAAAAAAAATTAGCTTCTTTCATAGGAAAAACAAAACAGAAGGAAAGAATAGAGAAGATCTCTTGGCTTATCTTTCCAATACAGCTCTGTGTTGAAAAGAATATCAGATTCATCATTGATGATTGTAGCAGCAGCCTGTTTTGGAAACACCAAATAGGATGTTTTCAGGACCAATCATGATAAAGTGTAAATGAGTTAGGGACAAATGTCAGTGTAGAACAAAGAAAAGTGTGTGCTTTCCTTTCAGTTTTTATCAGCCAGAAAGCAAAAGTAGATAAGGCTGGGCCTCCCTCTGTCATTGCTTCCCATGCTTTTTCTCATGAAGAGCCTTAATACAATTTCCCTGGACAGACTCAGTGTCTTGCTCACTTAGTTCATTACATAATTTACTTTGCCTGGAAAAAAAAGATTATTCTTAGCAAACCTGCATGAAGAATAGCATAGGGAAGAGGGACTGGTGTAGGGAAAAGAGCACTGAATTTGGAATCAGAAGGTGTGGATCTGAACTTTGGCGTGTGACTTAGTTTTTCCGATCCTCAGTTTCCTCATCTGTAAAAGGAAGAGGTTAATCTAGGTGATCTCTGTGGCCCTACCAGCTCCAAACTTAACGACCTATTTATAGATGTTGGCTCTGATTCTTGCAATCAACTCCAGCTTCCAAGTGTCTAGTTCAATTAACGTCAAGAAATCCCAGACACAGAGAGGTGGTAGCAAATAGTATAAGTCCACTTTGCTAAGATGCTTCCTTTTCAAGTCATCATGAAAGACTTACGGAGGGCTTCTTTTATTATGGGATACAGAGTGTCTGTACAGTGAGCTGGAATTTCTTTTGAAATTCCATTCAGTTGGTCGTTGCTATAGGTGGCACCACATTCCTAGGAATCAAAGCCCAGGCATCATTAGAGCAGGTATTATTTTGTGTTTAGTAGAGCACTAAATTGATGATCTATAGTGGTGATTCTGCTGGTGAATATCCCTGTTGCCATAGCAACAATATTATGTCATGTTAGCTTGTCCTTGGTGTTTCTGAGAGCAATGAGGTCTTCATGAGCTCCTCATTTACTTTGGAGACGCAAATAGGCCATTTTTATGTGTGTGGAATAAAATCGGGCTTATTAGAGACACAGATGCCACGTGTGCTGAGAATGCATTCATGTCTATTATTTTGTCAATTTGCTACAGGTTGGCTCAACATTAACATTAAGACAAAATAGGCAATTAATGAACTGCAAATGACGAATTTGCAGACATTGTGCAATTTTGCCCTTTCAGTGTCAAAGTCCTTTGTAAAGACTCCCCAAATTCTCCAGAGTCAGCCATTAACCTCAGGGGTTAAAAAATGGGCCATATTTCTCTCCCACCAAACCTCCCAGAGGGAGAGAAGGAAGCAGTCCAAGATGGAATCATATCTATTCTACAAGAAATGTCTCTTGCAAGTTTCACAAAGAGAGAAAATTCAAAGGAAAAAAAATACACATCTCTCTGGAAGAAAAAACAAAAGAGGCAAAATTGGTCTCTGGGAGGATGGGGTGGGGATTGGAAAAGGGAGAGACAGGAGTGAGACAGGTTAATAAGGGATTTACTTATCTAGTTACCTTTGTGCTTCTGATGGACCCATTCATCATAGTATGCTTTGATAAAGACAATATTGGAGGAAGAATAATAGAAGGAGTATTAGGGACTGGTGAGCTGTGTATATGTGTGGGGTGGGGCTGGGGCTTGGGGTCAGATTGAGAGAGAGGGAGGCATGGACCTAGGAAAAGAACCTGAAGTTTCCTATGAAGAAATCCCCTTTCTAACGTGTCTGCAGTTTGAGGATATACCATACTGCAGATCTCCAGTTTTTGAATGGAAAGAGCTCAGGCTACTTATTGGCTGACTTTCTATCAGTTTCACGTCTCACAGAGCAGAAAGGCATCCCGGAGGGGATTCTGAATCCTGATTGGGCTGGGGATCAGGCTGATTTTGACAATAAGTCTTTAAGTTAGAGTACTCAGGGGCAAAACAATTCTATGTGATCCTAATGAATGCCCACACTCGCCTTTCCCTTTTCTGATAGGGATCGGTCTGCAGGCTGCTGGCCAGCAGGTGGCAGTTCATCTGTTAGTCTCACCCACAACCTTGGTTAAGTAGTCAATGAGAAAGCATTGTGCCCTTTATTTGCCACTGAAAAGTAAAGAGACTGTAACACCCCCACAAGCTGTGGAATAGTGTGTATAGAGTAGACAGCTTAAAAAAATAATAATAATGCAGCCCCATGGGCCAACAGATGCATTAAAAATACCCTTCCCAACTTCCCCTTCACCACCTGCCCTAAAAGTGACACTAAGCCACAGTGTGATTTTTTATAAAAATGGGTAACAGTGAGATGCAGATGAACTACAGGTTATTTGATACTTAGGGAAGGCATCTCTCTGAAGGGTCTTTGAGATCTTGATGGACTAAAAGAACTAATGCAATTGTCCAAAGTATAAGTATAAGTTACTAAGCCACTCACTGGGACAATCTAGCTTTTTTCTAGAATTAGTACCCTCTTCTTTGAAGTTGAACTAGAAATCCAGAAAGAAAGGGAAACCCAGTGAAGCAAAATATTTACTAAATGTCATAAAAGTTCTATGAGATATCAGAAATCTGGATCAATTTTTAAAAAGTTTCTTTTGAAGTTTAAGAGACTTGACCAGAATCACACAAGTATTAAATGTCTGTGGCTGGACTTGAACTCAGGTCTTTCTGACTTCAGGCCCTAGCACTATACCATCTAGGTGTCCTATTTTTATTTTTTTTGTCAGTAGAAAATTGTAATTCTTTTCTCTCAGGTCTAAGTAAACCACAACCAAGGGCTTAAGTTATAAGCATAAGTTAAACTAACCAAAGAAAACAATAGATATTCCTTAGGGTATAAAACAGCACAATATTGAGCCCAAGGAAGGAGAGAATTTTAGGGTTAAGAATCTCCAAATCTGTATACTCTGTCTACACCATGAATTCTTAACCCTGGGGTTACAGGAATGGTAGGTAGAATTTAGGGGAATTTGCGAACTTGGATGGGAAAGCAAAATTACATCTTTATTTTCCATAGCCAAGAACTGAAACGAGCATTTCTTCTGATTATAAACATAGGCAACAACAGGTAGAACCTATAGTCAGTCAGTCAATAAACATAGGTTTCATGAGATGGCCAAAGAGGGCCATGACACAAAAAAGGTTAAGAACCCCCGATCTACAGAATGCTATAGATCTGGAAAGGAGGGAGTGTAGCTTAGTGGAAAAGCTATTGGATCTGGAGTCCAAAGGCATAGATTCTAATTCTGACTCCAGCATTCTGTTTGTGTATGATCTCAGGCAAGCCATTCATTTCTCTGAGCCTTAGTTTGCTCATCTGTAAAGTGAGAGAGGTGGACTAGATGACCTCCAACATCTGTATATCTAAGATCTAAAAAAATATTTAAATACCTTGGCTTTATAGAAGACTTTTTTGAGGAATGAGGAGGGATGGATTATGGCTTAAGCCTGTGATAGGGCAAGGAAATCATACCCTGTGGGAGAAATTTTGGATTTAAGTCTCTGTTGCTTATTCATGTAGCATCTCTTTGCCTCAGTTTACTCATTTGGAAACTGAAATATGTGGAAAGCAATAGCATTTCATTTATTTCTCTAAATTATTGTTCATTATTTGTTTTAGTATAAAATAATCAATGAAGAGGAATTAAGTACATCCTATGTGCTAGATGATGGGAATAAAAAAGTAGTCTCTCTCCTCAAGAAACTTATATTCTATATAAGGAAATAATACATGCACCTAAAAATAAATACAAGAGAGCACAAAGAAAATACAAGCCAATTTGGGAAGGCAATAGCACATTGAGAGATCAGGAAATCTCTTATGCATGTTCTTATACTTCAGCTGAGGTTAACAGTAAGCCACATATTATTCTAGGCAGGAATAGTGAATCCTCAGTCTGGAGCATGGCCTATGCAAAAGCATGAAGATGGGAGATAGACTGTTATTTAAGAGGAAATGCAAGCAGTCCAGTTTGGCTGGATTATAGAGTATATGAAAGAAAGGCTGTAACACCCTGGGCTTGGAGGCAGAAGGACCTACATTTGGATCTGGCTTTGACACACAGCCATGTGGCCCTGGACTAGCAGTCACCTTCAATGTGCTTCAGGAAACTCTCTAGGACCTAAGTCATAGATGGGGTATGACATAGGTATCTTTTTATTTTGTTTTGTTTTTGTTTTGGTGAGGTAGTTGGGGTTAAGTGACTTGCCCAGGGTCACACAGCTAGTAAGTGTTAAGTGTCTGAGGCCAGATTTGAACTCAGGTCCTCCTGACTCCAAGGCCAGTGCTCTATCCACTTTGCCACCTAGCAGCCCCATAGGTATCTTTTTTATGAGAGTTTCATATGAAACATTTTCCTATTGTTCTTAGTATGTGGGTTTTTTTTAATGTGGATTGAATTTTGGTTGTGATGTACAGAATCTAACATACTTTTTTTTACAATTTAAAAATATAATAATTTTAAAATTTTAGAACTGAAAGTACAATTTTTACCGTATGGCATTGTAGAATTGTGGAACCCATAACTGGAAGGGTCCTCAAAGGTCATTTAGGTCAACTGTCTCCTTGTCTTCAGAGGTGATTGTTGATATTCCTGTTCTTGTTGTTCAGTTGTGTCCAATTCTTTGTGACCCCATTTGGGGTTTTCTTGGCAAAGATACTAGAGTAGTTTGCCATTTCCTTCTCCAGCTCATTTTACAGATGAAGAAACTTAGGCAAACAGGGTGCAGTGACTTGCCTAAGGTCACATGGCTAGTAAATGTCTGAGGCCAGATTTGAACTCAGGAAGATGAGCCTGACTTCAAGCTTGGAACTCTAAGCACTGTACCACCTAGGCAATTGATAGATACAGTAACTGAGACCCACAGGTGTTAAGTAATTTTTCCAAGGTCCGCATGGTTAGAAGAGAGAACCTAGAAGTTCTTTCTCTTGCCTCCTCCTTCAGTGTGCTTTCCTCTATACCACACCTGCCACAGGTATTTGACAAAAAGGGGTTTTTTAAAAAAGTAATGATTATGGACAATTAACTCCTGAACCATATTTATCTTTAACTGGCCGTTTGAACTTCTGTGCATGCCAGTGCTCTGGTGAGTCTGTTTATTAAGGCCACTGCAGCTGTTCTGTATTTTAGTTAGTTCATTACCTGCAGGCGACTGTGGGCTAGATGGTTATTAGCCTTCTCCTTTAAGTTTGTTGTTCTTGCTCAGTTATTACTGGCAATTTCATCGTAACCACAGGGCAGGAGTTCACTGTTTATTTAAGTAAATTTTCTTCTTAATGGCCTTAATCTGCTGTCACTTCAATGATGTATTCTTTAACTTGCATGATAAATGGATGCTGTTTCCTGAATGGGTCTTAATGAAGTGTCCTCACGTGTGTCTCTAAGTACATAGAGATAGGGACCTTTTTGCCTTTTTGATATTGAATATGGATGGCATGAAGGGTCTTTTTGGTCCTTTAAGGCAAATTAGCAATTCATCAGTCACTTAAAGTTTTAGAGTTGTTGGGAGAAGTGAGAGGCTGAGTGATTTGCTCATGATCACACAGTCAGTATCTATCAGAAGCAGGACTTGAACCCAGGTCTTCCTGGATGGCCCACTATGCCACATTGCCTCACCGTATGTGAAAGTTAAAACCAGGCTGTTGGGAACCATGGGCTCAGCTTTGAAAACCTAATATACCCAGTGGCCCGATTTCTTCTCCCTTGGTTATTGGAATCATTGAATGTTGAAGACCTCAGAGATCCAGGGATCTTACCTCATCATTCTACAGAATAGGAAACAGGCCCAAGGTAAAAATATGCAGTCAATGTCACACAGATATTATGTGTACTTAACATTAATTTTTAATCTATTGTATCAGCCCTCTAAGGAGTGAAGGAAGTCACCTAGGAGGAATGACTTGGCTGTGACTTTCTAGGCTGTCTCAACATGAGAAGTCAGGAAGACCTGAGTTCAAATCCTGTATCTGACAGTTACTACTTGTGTGACCTCAGACAAGTTACTGTTTTTCAGATTCCTGACCTATAAAATAAAGGCGTTGGATTAGATGGTTTTTAAGGGCCCTTCAATGATCCTGTGACACTATGGAAAAAGAGCTGTAACTAGAATATGAACAATGGGGCTTTTGTTCCAGAGTCGAAAATCTGGGTGGATGGGATGGGGGAAGAGGAGGAAGGGGAAAGCATCTCTTCTCCAGGAAGGCTTGCTTACTTCTACTTACTTTCTCCCTGAAAGAGCCACAGTCCTGTGGCACCTGCTTCACCTCCTCTGGAGGTTTAGGGTAAATTTACCCTTTGCTGGATCCTAGGGGATGGACTGCCCCTTTCCATTGTGATGTTTAAAATCTAACTGTGATATCTAAAAATCTAAATGTGTGTTCACCTTAAATTAGAAGCTTTAGCACCAGTCTTTGGGCATTAAGCATTTATTAAAGCATACCAAGTATTCACGTGGAATTCAGAAAGTTAAGAAAAGCCCTATCTAGCCTAGATTTCCAGCTGGGTCTGGTTCTTCCTCAAGTCCTCTGCCACAAGCCTGCTTCAACCACGAACTGCCCTGCAAACTGAATGCGGAAGCATTTTATAGGTCCGGAGCAAAGGTGGTCCTTACACACTGCTTCCAGTTGATTGGTTATCATCATCCAAACCCATTGGTTCACTGGACTTGAAGGTGGTCTGGAGTTGAGTTTAAAGTCCTTAGCTTCTGAGAACAATACCTTCTTAAGGGCTAGCCAGGTGTGATTACAATCTAATAAACCCGAAGTAGGCTAATCAGCAAAGTCAATCACTCTCACTTAATTCAATCAGTTTAGATTCATCTCCAGGTAGGCCTTTGAGTATCTGCCAAATCCTATTATTTTCTCACACCATAGTGACTCCACCTATGAATGGACTATTGTTTCATGCCTCTATGCCCCTCCTTACAGGATTGTCCTTGAGTAACTGTGTTCTTCTTTCTCTCAAGCCCAGTGCCCACCTCAACTAAGTTTGGCCTAGGCATAGTTTCAGATAGTTATGCCTGTGATCTCTCAAACTGTCCTGTCATGATTCCATGTTTGGTTAGTTCAGTGATCTCATCCACAAGGGTATTTCCTTTGCATCTCATCCATGCTTTCTCATCTTATATGGTTCTCCTTCCCTAATCTTCCAATGGGAAGCCATCAAAAGTGCTAGAAGCCTTCTTCTGGTCTGTTAATTTTTCATGGATATTAGTGAAATGCTCAGACTTTCCAGATGTTCTTCTTCATTGTTGCTACATGGTTGACCAACCTCATTTTCCAGCAACCCATGTCCTTAATAATATCTTAAAGCCATAGTAGCATGCTACAGCCGACTTCTATCTGCTACATAGTTTTCCATAGTTATTTGAAATCACTTGCAGTTTTTATTCATCTGACAGTATGAGGTTCCATGATCTGAGGCCACATCATTAGAATAGCATTAGGTGCCATGTTGCCTAAACTTTTCATTGTGACTGTCCCTGATATCAAACAGACAGGAAGAGGCAGGGCTGAAGTCTTCTGAGGTAGAGACAAGAAAGTGTCTTCAAGCATCACTCCACCTCAGACCCTGATGGGGGTAGCTCAAGACCTGGAATTCAAGAGCCTTAGGAAAAGCAGTGCCTCTCAGGCTACTGACCCTGCTTTGGGCAGCCCCTGCAGTCACTATCCCAGGAAGCTAGGTACTGGCAACTGCAGCAATAGCTAGTGGATATCCAGTTCTTGCCATCAAAGCCCTGGGCACTAAAATGGTTCATAAGAAACACATATGATTTTATCAATAGAAGTGACATTAAAATTGCATTACCATCTGCTTTCCATAAGACTTGGAGCTGACCCCTCTTAGATGTGTTGTCTTCTTTGCTGGAATATAAACTCCTTGAGACCAGGGACTGTCTTTTTATTTTTATTTTTTTGCAGGGCAGTGAGGGTTAAGTGACTTGCCCAGGGTCACACAGCTAGTAAGTGTCAAGTGTCTGAGGCAGGATTTGAACTCATGTCCTCCTGAATTCAGGGCTGGTACTTTATCCACTGCATCACCTAGATGCCCTTGACCAGGGACTGTCTTACTTTTTGATTGGTTATAATCAGAGGGGCAGCACATTGCTTTGTACATAGTGAGTGCTTAATAAATGCTTATTCATTGTTCATTCATTCAGACTCTCTCTTTTGAGGGTGAGGCATAGTGCTTTCAGAAGGCACAGTTTGAGGAATAAATCAATTAGAAGGGGTAACACATCAAGCTATTAACATCATTAACATTACAATGAATTAATTTTTCAGATTTTTAGCTAACTCAATTTAGAAAGTAGGAATTGGCCTCAGCCCGAGTACATTTTTATAGTGTGACAAGGGGAAGGAGTAAAGATGTGGTGCTCAAGTCCCTTGCCTGTGGTGGAGCCACCTTGAAGTATCCTGGACAACCACCAGGCAGTAGGAGCTCAAGGATGAAGGAAGAGGATGGAAAAGGAAGTGGGGGGAGGGGGAAAAGAAGAATTGAAAAGGCTCTATAGATGTGGTAGAAAGTGCAGTCTACTAAGGATCTGAAGACCTGAGTTCTAGTCTTGGTTCTGTCACTAGCTCCATGCCTTCTCTGACCATCAGATTCACCGTCTGAGTCATGGAACTCATGATCCTTCTCCCACTAACTTCCCAGGATTGTTATGAGAAAAGTGCTCTGGTTCTACCACTTATTCCCTTTGCAATCTCAGCCAAGACACTTAACTTCCCTGGGTCTCAGTTTCCTCATCTGTAAAATGGGGATAATAATAATAATAACAAAAACAAAACAAGAAACAACAACAACAATGATAATAATGCCTACCTCACAGGCTTGTTGTGAATGTCAAATGAGATCCTATTGCTATATAAATGTTAGGTCTTATCATTATTTTAAACCAGGTATATGCTGGTAAATCTTTAACAGCAGGCTCTTTATTTATTTATTTTTTTTTTAGTGAGGCAATTGGGGTTAAGTGACTTGCCCAGGGTCACACAGCTAGTAAGTGTTAAGTGTCTGAGGCCGGATTTGAACTCAGGTATTCCTGACTCCAGGGCCGGTGCTCTATCCACTGTGCCACCTAGCTGCCCCGACAGCAGGCTCTTTAAAAAAGTTTATCCATATACTTTTTTGTTTGTTTTTTTTGGGGGTGGGGCAATGAGGATTAAGTGACTTGCCCAGGGTCATACAGCTAGTATGTGCCAAGTGTCTGAGGTTGGATTTGATCTCAGGTCCTCCTGAATGCAGGGCTGCTACTTTATCCACTGTGCCACCTAGCTGCCCTACCCATATACTTTTAAGTTTAAAATCTGAATTATTAAAATTTTCTCCATCATTTTCTTAAGTCTAGATAGCAAAAAGTAATAAATCAAGCCCTGGTTTGCAGTTTGCCAGTTTGTGAGGCTTAAATGCTGACACTGAAAATTTAACAATGGGAGCTTGGCACATCTGTCTCTAGCACACCTCTAAAGTCTGTGTAAATGCAAGCTATTTAAAATTTTGCCTAAACACCTGGATGCCACATACAGAACAAAATCAGACATCTTCCTGTTCCCCACAGAGCAGTTTGGGACTAACTCAAAGTACTCTTCCTCACCCTATGCCACCAAGAAACTAAGAGATGAGCAAGTATATAGCCCCTTTTGTATACCAGCTCAGTTTTACTCAGCTTTTTCTGAGTCTTCAGTTTTTCCAGGTCTGAACCAATAAGAAACCTTTTTTCGATCACCCAGTACCAGCCCCTAAGTCACACAAGTCTGGTAACAGGTTTCTGGTTTCTACATGATCTCTTAGACTGAAATCCAGAGGTGAATATCTGTGCCTGCCTCTCTCTGACTCCAGCCCAGCTGATCCCTATTACATAAAGAATTTGGCTGACAATAACCCCATGAGGTAGTTGGTGCAGGTATTATAATCCATTTTATAAATGAGGAAACTGAGGTTTGTGAGGTTTGTGACTATTTTAACATCACACAGCTAGTACATTTCTGAGCCAGGATTCAAAATCAATGTAACCTTCATTTATGCTAGTTATTTTATCTTCCAGATGTGAATAGATTGAGACATTTTTTCAGGGTATCTTTCTCACTTTTTGGTTGTTTTTTTCTCCCTTCATTTCTCTAGAGGTGATCTATAAGAATCAGAAGCCAATCGACAGGCAAGTTTTAGATGACAATCTGTACTGAAAGGCACTGGAAGAATCAGCAAGCGCTATTCTTTCAGCCATGTTAAAGAGACCATTGCATCAGACCCTTCCCACTTCTACTCCAATGGTGATGAATATATTCTCTGTGGAGCACTGATTCTGTATGCAAAATGAACATAATAATGCCTACGCTGTCCAAGTCACAGGGCCCTTTCATTTTATTTTTAATTTATGGAATAAAACAAGCATTTCCATGACAGTACTTCAGGGGATTTATTTATTCATTTGATGAGGGCCCTCTAAGTGGCAGGCATTGCTCCAGGAGCTAAAACTACACAGACAAAAACCAAACAGACCCAGCCCTCATGGATCATTGTTCAGTTAGAAGCAGATGACATCTAGTCCCATATCCTTATTTTCCAAAACAGGAAACCAAGACCCAAGGAGATTAAGTGACTTGGCTAAAATCACATAAATAGCAAGTGACAGAGGAGACATAGGTCCTTCGATTTGAGGCCCAGTGCTCTTTCTACCATACCATATTGCATCTGTTGGGAGAAAACAACACGATAATGAAAACAACACAGAAATAAGTTATAATATATTAATAATATATTAATATAGATATAATAAGTATAATATAACAGTATTTTTTAGGGGGAAGAGAAGTTAATAGTAATGGAGGTGGAGAGGATATTAGCATAATCCTGATATAGGAGGTGATTTGAGCTGATCCTAGAAAGAAAGTAGGGATTCTAGGAAGCAGAGGTGAGAAGGAAGCACCTTTCAGTCATAAGGGGAAAATCCATGCAAAGCTGTAGTGTTGGGAGATGGAATTTTGTGTTTGGGGAGCAGCAAGTTGCCTGGTTTGGCTGAAAAAAAAAATGTGCTTGAAAGAGAGTAATGTTCAAATACAATTGGAAAGATAGCCTCAGGTCAGATTTTGAGAAGCTTGAAATGCCAAATGGATCAGTTTGTGTTTTATCATAGAGGTGATGGAGAGCCACTGTAACAGGTTTTCTGCATTTAAGGAAAATCACTTTGGCAACAGTGTTGAGGATGGAATGAAATGGAAAGAGACTTGAGGTTTAGAAAGAGACTAATTAGGAGGCTGTTGTACTAATCTAGGTGAGAAATGATAAAGGCCTGAATTAAGAAGGTATGTGAGGAAAGAGAAGAAGGGGATAGATTTGAGGGATGTTGTGAAGGAAGAAATGAGATTTATTAACTGATTAGATATTGTGATACGAGGGAGAAAGAGATGTTGAGAATATGGCCAAGATAGTCTAGGAGACTGGAAGGATGGTAGAGCCTACCACAGAAACAGGGAGACCTGGAAGAGGAAAAAGTTTAGGGGAAAGGTAATTAGTTCTGTTTGAGATCACTTGAATTTGAGATGTCTCCAGGATATTTAATTTGACATATATGTACACACACACACACACATATATATGTGTGTGTGTGTGTGTGTATAGATAGATATACATATCTATATCTATCTATCTATCTATCTATCTATCTATCTATCTATCTATCTATCTATCTATCTATCTATCTATCTATCTATATCTGTGATTCATCTACATAGAAATGAAAATTAAACCCACGGAAGCTGATGAGATTACCAGGGGAGAGAGGGGAGAGAAAAGCAAAGAGGGCCTAGGATGGAACATCGGGGAACATCCACCCTTAGGGGCATGATATGAATGATGGGCCAACTAAGGAGAATGAGAAGGATCAGTTTGACAAGTAGGAAGTGAACCAGGGAAGAACAAAACCAAAGTCACAAAAACCTAGAGAAGAAATTAGAAAGGAAAAGAAGTCAGATAATAGTGTCAAATACAGCAGATAGGTCAAGATGAATGAGAAGTGATTTTTTTAAAAATTAGATTGGCAATTAACAGATTACTAGTAACTTTGGAGTTGAGTGATGTCATCTGAAGTTAGTCTTCAAAGGGCTGAGGAGGGAGAGGAAAGGAAGTGGAGTTAACAAGTAGATATAACTTTTTCAAGGAGGTGACTACGAAAGGGAAGAGATCTAGTGAACATGTTTTAATAATAGGAGACACACAGGCATATTCGAAGGCAATATCAAAGGAACCAATACATAAGGAGAGATTGAAGATTTGTTATTTTGTTTTTTTGTTGTTTTTTGTTTGTTTTTGTTTTTGCAGGGCAATGAGGGTTAAGTGACACAGCTAGTAAGTGTCAAGTGTCTGTGGTAAAATTTGAACTCAGGTCCTCCTGAATCCAGGGTTGGTGCTTTATCCATGGCGCCACCTAGCTGCCCTGAGATTGAAGATTTGACAGAGAGAATGATCTACATGCAGAGAGGCTGGTGGAGAGCAGGCTACTGGGGGAAGGTTTAGAAAAGAGGGTTCAAGAGCTGCAGAGGTAAGTGGAGGATGGATACACATACACACATCAAGATTGTGGCTGGCAAGGGAGGCAAGGTGACCATTTTGGTTCAACCCTGATGATTCTAGGGTTAAAGCACAGGGCCACAACATTAGCTAGCCTGCTGCTACTTAACAGCCACTCCTGCTTAGCTCCTAGAGAATCCCAGGAATGACTCTCTGGGAGGCTGATATCACAGTTTAAGTATAGGTATGAAGTTATATCCTTCCATTGTGCTGGGGAGAGCCTGGAGTGGGGCAGGGGAGGGAAGGTGAGAGAGAGGGAGAGAGAGAGGGAGAGAGGGAGGGAGGGAGGGAGGGAGGGGAGGAGAGAGAGAGAGAGAGAGAGAGAGAGAGAGAGAGAGGTGGAATTAGAATATGACTCCCTGGAGGTATAGGACATCACCTCCCTTTATATATCAATGCGGATAATATTTTACTACTTACTTCCTTTTTTGTGTTATTTATGTTGTTTTGCATCTTAATTAAATGTCACTTCTATTAGATTTATGTGTCTGGCACGGTCTTTCTGGAGAGTCACACAGATGATGTAGATTCACGCTATGGGTTTAATAGTTGTTACCCCAAAACAGTCATAATGAATCTAGGCCCTGGTGCTCCACAGAAAATGAGATCTCTTGGTTTCAATTTCATTCCTAATTCTTTTTTTCAATCCTGGGTTCCCAGAATGCATCTCCTCGAAGGAGACTGTCATGCAGATGTGCAATAAACATCTTCATCAAGTTTGAAAGGCTATCCCAAGAATAAACGAGGCCAGCTTTATGGCTGGAGAAGCAGTGGAGCTAGAGCAAAGCAGGAGAAAGTGCATTTTCCAAGCCAATTCACAAAAGTTTTCCTTCAGTCTCCTCAGCTGGTGTCAGGTAAACTGTAATAACAAAACAAAATAGGTGTTCAAGGGAAAGGCTGTTTGTGGTTGCTCTTTCATTGGGAGCTCTTGCTTTTTTATTAATGAATGCATGTCATCGAAACAAAGACCAACAGAGAGCCTGACCCTTCCTGAGCACAAGATTATTTATTGAGTGACAGTCAACCGAGGTTGAAATATTGACAAAAGTTAACTGCAATAATAATTTAGCAATAAGAACTATAAAGGAGCCAATCAGCCCATCCAATTATTATTAGTGTGTTTGCCCTTCATTTGTACCCATTATGCTAAGGAGCTGTCAGAACAGAGCTACTGAGAGGCTGTGGCTAACCCAACATGCGCCCTCTTCCCATCCTAGCCCCACAGGTCACGCGCTGCATAAATGCTGATGCTGAGGAAATAGAGAGCAAATAGAGCTGCTATCTTCTTCCATTATATTACTATCTTCCCTAATACCAGGGACTTGAAACAGTTCCTTTATGTACACGGCCTGGTTCTTTTTTTCCTGGGGTCACAGATCTAGAGCTGAAATGGACCTGGGAGGGCATGTAGTCCAACCCCCTTATTTAACAGTGGAGGAAACTGAGGCCCTGAGAGGTTAGGTGACTTTTCCAAGGTTAAACATGTGTAATAAGCACCAGAGGCACAATCTTTCCATACACATGCTTTAGCCAGAATTTGCTGCTGGCATCAAGTCTTCAGATAATCTTCAGAAATGGCAGAATGTTAACTCTCTGCCTCAAATAGGAATGTACGTATCTAGGTTTGCAAAGCCCTGTCCTCACCACAACCATCTGAAGTGAGCAGCATATAACTTATCTTCCTCTTACAGCTAAGAAAAGTAACCCTCAGCATGGTCTCATCCTTGGTCACACAGCTAAGGGTTGACCAGGAATCAAACTCAAGTCTTCTGGATCCCAGTCCGACGCTCCTTCAGCTCAGTCATGTGGCTTCTCTGTTAGGTCTCATGCATGACACTGGGAGGCATAGGAGATCATATCCCTTTGGGTACAGGTGCTGCTTTTCATAGTCATCACCAACTCAGAATAACTGGAGAATAATAGCAGCTCACATTCAATGAGTCTTTTACAGTTTATAAAGCACATAGTACAGTGGAGATCATATTGGACTTGAAGCCAGTAGAAACTTGGGTTCAAATCTCATCTCTGTACTTAACTCTCTATGTAGTGATGGGCAAATCACGTAATTCCTCTGAACCTCAGTTTCATCTGTAAAATGGGGGTAACAATAGAACCTATTTCTTTCACAGAGTTATTGTGAAGACCAAGAGAGATAATGTTAAGTCAAGTGCTTTCCAAACCTAAAATGACTATTTAAATGTTAGCTATTTTTATTTCTTCATAACAACCCTACCTTGAAATACTTGACTGTAGAACTGTGTATTATCTAAATTATCTGTCCTTTTCAGTTCCTAGCACATGGCTGAGGACTTAGTGTTTATTTTTGTTCTACCCATTCTTGCTCATCCCACACTCTTTGATCATTTGTTCATTCTCCTCATTTCTACCATCACAACATCCCTTGAGTCCGACCCCTTCTCTTCCCTCACATATCTAGCTACCTCCATAATTCAGGCTTGCATCACCTCTCTCTTATATTGGTGCAACAGCCTCCTAATTGGTCTCCCAAGCCTCATGTCTCTCCATTTCAGTCTGTTCTCCACATTGGCTGCCAGTGTGATTTTCCTTGAATGCAGATCTGACCATGGGTCACCCCTATTAAATTAACTCGAATGGCCCCCTAAGCCTCTAGGATCAAGTATAAACTTCTCTGTTGAGCTTTTAAAGCCCTATACAACCTAGTTCCAACCTATTATCCAGGTTCATTGGATATTACTTCCCCTTCCACATCCTGTGATCCAACCAAATCAGCCTTCTCTTGGTTACCCACATAATTCAAAGGTTATGAACCTGGAAACCTGGAAGGATGGTCTTTTTTTTCCAGAAATAGGGGAGTTTGGAGGTGGGGCAGTAGTTGAGAGAAAGATAATTAGTTCTGTTTTAGATCAGTTGAGTTTAAGATTTCACATGGACATACAATTTGATACATCCAGAAAGCAACTGGCAATGTGGGATTGAAGCTCTGCTTAGAAACTGGATATATGGATCCCTGAGTCTGTTGCATGGGGATCATAATGAAACCTATGGGAGCTGATGGGGTCACTAAGAGAGAGAGGGAGAGCAGAACACTGGGAGACCTAGAGGACAGAGCCATGGGAGGATCCCCACATTTAGGGAGCATGACTGCATGATGAACAAGCTAAGGAGACTGAGAAGGACCAAATAGAGAGGGACAAGAGTGCCATGGAAGCCCAGAGAGGTGAGTGTCCAGGAGGAGAGGGTGGACAACAGTGTCATATGTAGCAGACTGGGGGAGAAGAATGAGCACTGATAAAAGCCCATTTTTGTTTTTTGTTTTTTGGTTGGGCAGTGAGGGCTAAGTGACTTGCCCAAGGTGACACAGCTAGTAACTGTCAAGTGTCTGAGGCTGGATTTGAACTCAGGTACTCCTGAATCCAGGCCCAGTGCTCTATCCAGTACGCCACATAGCTGCTCCTAAAAGCCCATTTGTTTTGGCAGTTAAGGAGTCAAGGAGTTTGGCAGAGAAAGGGTGGAAAGGTATCAGCAGATAGCTGGCTAAGGTCTAGTGAAGGGTTGTTTTTAAGGATAAGTGAGGCAGGCATGGAAGATTTGTGTACTAGGGTCCTCCAGGTGCTCTGCAGGTTGGTCCAAAATTCAAGTCATGCAAAATGCTTCCATTTTTATGACATATTTTAAACACCATGGGAAAACTCAATAATAAACACTAAATAAGTCCTTTTGACGGTTATTTGCTTTGACAGGAGTTCCGAGAGAGAGAGAGAGAGAGAGAGAGAGAGAGAGAGAGAGAGAGAGAGAGAGAGAGAGAGAGAGAGAGAGAGAGAGAGAGAGAACGAACTGTAATGACTGTTGTATTTTGCTTGTCTGTTCCAAATGGCAAAACCTTTCATAAAAAAGGCTTGTTGGCCGGGAGATAATTTTCCTGTTTCATTCCAGACCCAGACCCCTGCCTGCACTTTCTTGGTGGCAGTTTGGCATAGTAGATAGCAGCTCCCTACTCAGAATTAGGAATACCTGGGCTACAACCCTTTGAGCTTCTTTCCACATCTATAAAATGTAAAAGCATTTACCTCAGAGATTGGTTTGAAGCTCAAATGAGATTATGTAAGATAAATGTTTTGCAAATATGTTAGCTATCATTACCTAAAAAAAAAAATTACAAGTAGATGCTTAACCTCTGGCTTGAAAACAATGTGGAAGGGTCATGTAACTTGTGACTGCAGAGAAAAACATGGTCCTTTTCAGGTCAACAGGAGGGCTTTTGTGTGGGGAGGTGTTGGAGTCAGACTCTGTATATAAAGGCAGCTAGGTGTCACAGTGGATAGAATGCTGGGAAAGAGTCAGTAAGACTCATCTTAAAATCTGGCCTCAGACATTTACTAGCTGTGTGGCCTTGGGCAAGTCACTTAACTTCTGTTTGTCTTAATCCACTGGAGAAGGAAATGGCAAACTGCTTTGGGATCTTTGCCAAGAAAACTCCATGGATAAGTACTGCTTTGATATTATCCATGGCATCCCAAAGAGTCAGACACGACTGAAGTGGTAGATATTCTGATCCATATCTAGCATTATTTCCATTGCATTACTTTTCAATCAATGTAGCATTGGAACAGATGGGGAATACTAATCTTGTGAATTGTGCCCTTTATGGTATGGATCTCATGGATTCCTATACCTAGTGTATTTAACTCCTCCCTCCTCCCCATCTTTCCTAAAGAAATCACCAAGTATCTTAGAACTTTTCATTTTTCCCCCAAGGGATGGAATTAGGAATGACTGGAGACAAAATAACTATTTCCAAATCTGTCAAGATTAAAAATAAAAGATTTAGGGGGCAGCTAGGTGGGACAGTGGGTAAAGCACTGGCCCTGGATTCGGGAGGACCTGAGTTCAAAACTGGCCTCAGACACTCTCTACTTACTATCTTTGTGACCCTGGACAAGTCACTTAACCTTCATTGCCCCTCAATAAATAAATAAATAAAAGATTTATCTCACTTTATCACAAAGGACATTTATATTATACTTTTAAATTTCTAAAGTTACTTTTATATATTGTCTCATTCAAGCCTCACAACCACCCTATTATACATACACACATATAACTGTGTATGCATATATATGTATATATATATATAAATGAAAAATGAAAAGTTCTAAGTCACTTGGTAATTTCTATAGGAAAGATGGGAAGGAGGGAGGAGTCATATATACTAGGTACAGGAATAGATGAGATCCATACCATAAAGGGCACAATTCACAAGATTAGCTTTCCCCATCTGTTCCAATGCTACACTGATTGAAAAGTAATGCAATGGAAATAATGCTAGATATGGATCAGAATATCTACTACTTCAGTCGTGTCTGACTCTTTGGGATGCCATGGATCATATCAAAGCAGTACTTATCCATGGAGTTTTCTTGGCAAAGATCCCAAAGCAGCTTGCCATTTCCTTCTCCAGTGGATTAAGACAAACAGAAGCTAAGTGACTTGCCCAAGACCACACAGCTAGTAAATGTCTGAGGACAGATTTTAAAATGAGTCTTACTGACTCTCTGTCCAGCATTCTATGTACTGTGCCACCTAGCTTTCTTTATATACAGAGTCTGACTCCAATACTTCCCTCACACAAAAGTCCTCCTGTTGACTTGAAAAGGATCATGTTTTTCTCTGCAGTCACAAGTTATATGACCCTTCCACCATAGACAAGTTATGTAAGCTCAGTAAGCCTCAGTTTCCTCATCAGAAAAAAGGATTATAATAATAGCTACATTATATGTAGATATAGATATATATATATCTATATAATATAGCTAGTATAATAATAGCTATATTTTATAGATAGTATGGACATATCTATCTATAATATAACTATTATTATAATACTCTTTTTTTTTTAGTGAGGCAATTGGGGTTAAGTGACTTGCCCAGGGTCACACAGCTAGTAAGTGTTAAGGTCTGAGGCCGGATTTGAACTCAGGTACTCCTGACTCCAGGGCCGGTGCTCTATCCACTGCGCCACCTAGCTGTCCCTATAATACTCTTTCTGATGAGGAAACTAAGGCTTTATGGAGCTTAAATAATTTTTCTATGGTCACACAGCTACTAAATAACAGAGGCAATATTTGGACTCAGGTCTTCCTGACCTGCTAAGTCTACCATGAACTACCATGATAATGCTCTTCCCATCCCTCCATCAATTAGTTCTTTTTAAAAAAATTTTAAATTGAGAAATATATTCATCACCAGTTGGGAATTGTATTTTTTAATACTAAAAAAAATTCCAACATTAGCAAGCACCTGGTTAATATAATCCTGTATAGAAAAAAGACAAGGAATCACTCATATTGCTGGGGCTTCCAGTTAAATGAAACAAGACAAACAGGATAACCCAATGAAGAAGAAAAGGTAAGTCATGCACTGTTGGGAGTGAGTATCAGTCTTGATTTTTGAAGTTATGTTTCTTGACACTGAGCTACTGCAGATGGGAACAAATGACCTTTTAGCTTATGACTCTGCTTTCCCCTTTCCTGGCTCAAAGTGTTCTCCACTACATCCCTCCCAATGATGCTTTGCACATCTTTTTTTCATTTAAAGAAAGAACTCATTTCATGAGATGGTTGCCTGACACAAGCCTGTAATTAGTGCCCTTTGCAAAGATTTGTTCCCCTTGATTTTCTCCCCTTTCTTTTGGTGGGGGAAAGGAACAATCTGCTGTGCTTTTCATATAGGCTGTGATTCATATTGTCTTTTTGCTGTGGTTTATTTGCCATACTGTTCATGGTGTTCTGTTTGTTTTTGGAGTAGCCAGGGAGAGTCCTGGAAAAAGTGAAAAGTGTAGGTGTGGTGCTCCAATCCAAGCTCTCACTGACCCAAGTTTACTTCCAGGGTTACTCTTGCTGGATAATTGACTTGGTGAAAAACAGAGCTTCATCTTCTAGCAGATAGCCTTGCAATGCCATGATTAAAAACCTCGGTTGGTTGGCTAAATAAATATATCATTTATTGTGCAATTTTCTTCTGCCCCATACAGTGTTACATCTTTGGCTATGATAATCTTCATGCAAAATACTTAATGAGAGATGAAATAGGTAGAGCAATCTTTTTAGATAAGTCGTAATTTTTTTTTAAAAAGCTGATAAAAAATTAAAGTCACAAAGCAAATAAATCAGGGGTGATTATCAGCTTTGAAAAAAAATCCTTTAAAAAAGGATTCTGGGCTGGGTTTCTTTAAAGCCAATCTTCCTTAGCATATTGAAAATGATTCCAATAATTAAATCGTGCCTTATTTCCTAGTAACCGAGTTATTGTGCAACATGTAACCCAGCAAATATATTATTGAAAGCTAAGACTTTTAGTCAGGGAGGAGAGAGTTCTGAAGCATACTGAAGTCAAGTCATTTCTGACTAACCAGTGTCTTCCTTTTATTGTCAATAGATCTGGGTGAAGGTGAGTCTTAGAGTACCCTTCTACTTGGGGCATAGTATAGAGTGCAAGCCTTGGATTCAGGAAGGACTGGACTCAAAATCTGTGTGGGTTATTACTAGCTGTGTGACCCTGAATAAGTTACTTAATGAATCGATCAACAAGCATTTATTAAGCACATACCATGTACCGGGAATTGCACCCAGGCTGAGGATACAGAGAAACGCAAAAATAGTCCCTGCCCTCAAAGACCTTACATTCTAACGGAGGAGACAACATATAAACAATTAGGTGAATAGAAGACAGAAAGAGGGGATGGAAAGTAAGGGAGAAAGGTTCCGTGATCTGGGAGGGAGGGAATAGGGAAAGTTGTCCTGAAGAAGGTGGTGTTTGAGTCGAGTCTTGAAGGAAGCCAGGGATTCTAAACGGTGAAGGTAGGAAGGACCTCTGAGTTTCAGTTTCTTCATCCATAAAATGAAGGGGATTGGACAAGAAGGAAGGAAAGCAGCATTTACTCAGCACTAGGCACTCTGCTCAGGACGTTACAAATATCCCATTTGATCCTTGAATCAATCCTGAGAGGTAGGTGCTATTAATATTATTCCCATTTTTGAGCTGAGGAAACTGAGGCAAACAGACTTGCTTAAGTGATGTGCTCAGGGTCACACGGTGAGTAAGCATGTAAAGCCATATTTGAACTCTTATCTTTGTGACCACAGTTGCAGAATACTATCCACGGTGCCACTTCGCTGTCTCTAAGAGGACAGCCATTTTTGCTAATAGAAGACTTCTAAGATCCTTTCCAGCTTGAAATCAATGATCCCAGGAAGTAACAAAAGGGCCACTTACAAATCTACTAAGATAGGTTGGAAATCACTCATTAGATGAAGGAGCTAGACTGAGCAAGTGGTCTTAACCAAAATTCCCAAGAGCTATTGGGAAGTCCAAGGCCCTAACCTTAGTGTATGAGTTTTTGTGTCTTTTGTGTTTTGTTTTTTTAAACTAGGAAGATGGGCAGTCTACTAGTCATGTCTGTCTTGGGTGAAGAGAGCCAAGGCAGAGATCAGGGCATACTTATCCAGTTCAGTTCAGTTCAACAAGTCTTTAATTTCCTCATATCTACACTATACTAGGCTCTAGAGAGGCAAAGACAAGAAGGAAATAATCCCTTCACTAAATGAGCTCAGATTTATGGGGTAAAATAGGAGAGGGGATATAGCACTTACACATATCAGTAAATGGTCAATGCAAAGTATCACCAAGGAGGACTATAGGGATGAAAAAAATAAACTACATACAAAAATCTCCTTCCCCCAAACTTGAGGCCTCTTGACCAAGCCATTCCTTTATGAGACCATGGACAAACGACTTAATTTCCCTGAGCCTCTGTTTTATTTTCTTAACATCATAGCATGAGAGGTTAGGGGTTCAAAGGGACCTTCAAAATCATCTCTAGTCCACCATCTTTAGCTCTACCACCTCATTTTACAGCTGAGAAAATTGAGGTTTATGGAGGTTCATCGAGATGTTTCGACTAGTTGACCCCTTTGCTCTCTTTCAGTCTAAATCTTTGATCCTATCTTCTCTTTTCCTAGGACAATCATTGCAAAAGATTTTAAGTTTTTGATAGTCAAAATATACCAGGAGCAGGAGGATTGAACAAAAGTGCGTAGAGTTTTTGCTTAGTGTGGGATCCCCTACTTGATAATTTTATTTTTACTGATCAGGTTTCCAGTCTTAAAAGTAAATAAATTACTCATGCTGTTTACTAAATATTTATGCTGACTTCCAGATTTCAGTTAGGAGAACCAATGGTATGTTTTCCTCCTATACTGTTTTCAGAATTAAACTTCTAAGGGCCACTAAGTACCAAATACAAATATTATGACTTAGGAGATCAATAGTAATTGCTTAATGAACTCAGTTTTTAAAAATCACTAAAATAACTTTTAAAATGAAGATATTTTCTCATTGACTAAAAAAGATACGTTTTGGGGGCGGCTAGGTGGCGCAGTGGATAAAGCACCAGCCCTGGATTCAGGAGTTCCTGAGTTTAAATCCGGCCTCAGACACTTGACACTTACTAGCTGTGTGACCTTGGGCAAGTCACTTAACCCCCACTGCCCCAGAAACCCCCCCCCCAAAAAAGATATGTTTTATAGAACTGAGGCATAGTAATCTTAGGTTACAATAACCAAGTTGGTGTTACTCAAATTGATTATCAAGTAGCCCTCTTATGTCCTCATATTAACCAGAGCCTTGTGGCTTCCTATAGAATCAAGAAAGGTCAAATTAGGCTGCTTACTTTCCATTAAAGTCCAACATGTCTTTTCCCTGAATAAACTTCCCATTTACTCTCTTGCTTGTCACTGGCTAAATCCTTTCATAACCTAGACCATTATAGACTTTCCAGGCTATAGGAACATGGGTAACATGTCCTCTGCAGTCCAGTGATACAATCCTTCTTGTATTTCAGATGATACCCCATCTCCTGACCCTAAGTATTTTCACTGGATGTCTTCCAGGTCTGAAACTCTCTTCCTCATCATCTTTACCTCATGGCTTCCTTTAAATCTCAGTTAAAGTCCCACCCCCTGCAAGAAGCATTTTCCAGTCCCCTTTAATTTTAGTGTCTTCCCTCTGAGTTATTTCCAATTTATTATGTATATATTTTGCTTGTATGCAGTTTTGTGCATAAGGTCCTTGAGAGCAGGGCCTGCTTTTGTTTGTTTTGGACTTGCTTTGTATGCCTTACGCTGCTTAGCACAATGAATAGCATATGAAAGGCACTTAAGAAATGCTTGTTTTTGACTAGCCCTGTCAGATTGATATATATGATCAACTAACCAGGGAAGTGTCCTGTCTCATAATATTTTCCTATCAATACTAGGACAAAGCTAAACTCCCCAAATGCACCCACACTGAGGCAACAGCAATCAGAGAAGCAATGCAAATTTGAATATGTGTACTGAACAAGCCAAAGATGAGTCCTTCTTTTGAAGGTTATAAAACAAAGCTGGGCCCATATGACATTTGTGTATAATACGAATGAGCTTGTAACCAGGAAGAATGACACTTTCTCAGCACAACTGATAGAACAAATTACGTTCCATCGAATATTAGGCAGCCAGATCAATATTGTCCATTTCAACTTCACTTAACTCTGGAGTTTTTGATGCTTGTGTGGCAATAAATCTCAAGCAAAAGACTAAGTATTTAATTAGGTTTAACATTTCTTTGAGTATCTCATCAGAAAGAAAACAAAGTACAAAGTGAGTTAGCCAACCAACTAACTGCATGTGTGTGTGTGTGTGTGTGTGTGTGTGTGTGTGTGTGTTTTCATTCCAATCAATGGATTCAGTTTCCCTCTTGAAACCTGGAAAAATCGGTAGTTCATGACATGGCCCCCTTTGGACAAATGTTCTTTTTCTCTCATATAATAATAAAGCAGCTCCTCTCAGATTTTTTCCATGGCTGTGTAGATCATTTCTCTCCCATGTCCCCTCTTCTCCCATTCTCCTTGACCTTATGCTCTTGTAAGCTCTGGCAGGCAATCCAGAAGTCTTCTTCCTCTCTTGAGTCAAGACCTCAAACCATGACTGACACTGACACTGTTCAAAATGGACGGGTATAAAGTTCTCATTTGGAAGGTTGCGGAAGCAATTAGTCATTTCCCCATTCTGCTAAATATGAAACAGGAGTGGCTGGCTGAAACACACAGAAACCTCAATCTGTTTTGTTGGATACAAAATTCACTAAAAAAACCAATGTCACCAAATGCATGATTTTGGATTTTTTTTACACTCAAATTCAAAAAAAATTATGAGAGGCAATATCTCTTCTCCTTTGTAGATTTTTTTGAGTATAATACAATTATATAGCTCCTTGGTGATTGCCATCTGTACCTTAAATTCCATTTCCCAAAGCATTATGGACATCTGTTTAAACATCAGCATGTCTCCTACTACAGCACACTGGTTATTGAATTGGGATTCTGAACTTTAACGTGACTGGGACATTATATGGAAAATAAATTCATATTAATCGTGTGCACAGAGTGAGCAGTATAACTAATATCTTTAACATCTACCAGTGTGACCTTAAGCAAGTCACTTTATCTCTCTGGACCTTAGTTTCTTCATCTGTAAAATGAGGGCATGGGACTAGATGAGTTCTGGAATCCTTTCCAGCTCTTAATCTATGATCCTGTGACCAACTGGCTGGCCACTTATTATTAGAGTCTTATTACCTCTTCTGACTTGGACATTTACTGACATCTTTCTTTTGGAGATATATGTACTTGGAGTAACGGCTTTTACTCCTCTAGGAAATTAAGTACCTATATATTGTTTCATAATTGTACATTTTTGCATAGTGCATCAAAATGTGCATTTGACAGCTATAAAAAGGATAAAATAAAACATAGAATCTCAGAAATGGAATAGCAGAAATGCCTGGAATGTTCTATACCAGTGATTCTACTCATTATTTTTCCTCTGGTGTGTAACCAAGCCATAGGCAACTTTGTTTCTTTTGTTGGAATAGTGTCTCACTACTCACTACTTCAAGAATCAAGAATATTCTTGCCAACTATGTTTTCCTTCCCTCTTTTCATTCCAACATTCCCTTTTAAACCCAATTTACACCAAACAATTTGTAGCTTACCATCTGAACCCAGATTTGTAGCTTACCATCTGAACTCTTTTTCTACTTTTTAGCTCCAGTAAGTTTTGCTCTGGAACTAATATGTCCAGTCCCTCTGGAGTCCAGTTTGCAGCTTGGAAGAGATGCACTTCGACCTTTCACAAAATACAAAGGGATGGAAAAATTGGTATTGTTCCCATGACTGTCTCTATATTATTAAATAAAAAGCATTTCATTTAAAATTATAAAATTGAAGTAGACCTACTAAAACAGTTGTTTTATTAAAGAAAAACTATGTTAAAGAGTTACTGGCAAATAATTTTAAGTTTTAGAGAAGGGAACAAGTCCATTCAGAAATAAGCTTCTTCCCTAGAACTTAGCCCAGTTTCCTGGCACACAGTAGACACTTATGAATGCTTGTTTAGTTTAAATGAATTCCACTAACAGAACTGAAGCTTTCTGTCATGTCGGAAAATGGTCTTGTTCCCTTGTCTTTTGTCCCACTCCGCCTTATTTGCTTTAAATTTATACTGGCATTAGAAATAATAACTAATATTTTTGATATTACTTCTTTTCACATGGATATTGGCTGGCCTCTTTAACTAGAGACCCATAAAGTGACTGGATTTCTAAATTGGAAGATTTCTTAGAGATTTTCTGCAATCAAAAAACCTCAGAGGTGGAAGAAACCTTATAGACACTTAGTCCAATTCCATCATTTTCCTTCTACAGTATATGATAGATAAAGAAACAGAAGCCCAGAGTTTAAATGATGTTCTCTTGGTCACATAGTAAAGGAATCTCAGATGTCCTCATTCCCAGTCTAATATACTTTGCACTCTATCATATTCCCATAAATCTAAGAAATAGTTTTACCCCTTTTTTATTCAACCTGTTATTTTCTTCCAGCACTGAATTTTGACTTTCAAAGAGGTATATGGGAATGGATGATACGAAAGCTCATGGACGTTTTAGTTTTAGAGAACCAATGGTAAAGCACTCCTTCCTCCTCTTTACTTCTTGTTTTGCTTAACTATATGTGTTTGTTCTAAGGGAAGAAGCTGGCAGGGGAGTCTTTAGGAAGTCTCAATGGTGTGAAAAAAGCATCAAGAAAATACTGATTTAATTCTTTAAAAACAAATTTATGAGGCCTCCTATAACTCTACTAGTCAAAGGAGATGACTTGGAATAGGCTGGCCATGCTATTGAAGACAAGCTAGTCCCAATAAATGTAAATCATGACCCCCACAAAAATGGTTTCATTATTCAGGTCTGTATTGCACCTTTCCATTGGGATGGAGCCCATGAACATATTTTACACAATCAGAACTACAAATAATGCAAATTCAAATACGTGTGACTACTTCACAGGGTTTGTTATTTACATTAGGGAGGGCCTTCATTATTTGCACTAAATGGGACCCAGCTGTATAATGAAGCAGAGCATCATACTTATTGTCTAACACATCATTATTTATTAATTAGTCATCTCACTTGCTGGTCTTGATTAGCTGGAACTGCTGCATTTTGATCTTTAATACACAAGGACCATTTATATTATTTTTTGACAAAAGCCAAAAAAGAATTGGGTGACATTTTTGTTCTCTTAGATAAAGTTTTCCTCCCACCAATTCTTTTTTTTTGCAGGGCAGTTGGGGATAAGCGACTTGCTCAGGGTCACACAGCTAGTAAGTGTCAAGTTTCTGAGGTCGGATTTGAACTCAAGACTTCCTGAATCCAGGGCCAGTGCTTTATCCACTGTGCCACCTAGTTGCCCCCATTCCCACCAATTCTTTATATGGTTCTTCTTATTGAACTGAAATCTGTCTGTCAAGTCTGTTTTACTTTGAAATGTAACCAAACAGTTTCTGTTTCCCAACACTTTGGTACTTCTCTGATCTCACTTGCAGAAGTCATTAATGGTTGGCATAGTCTCATTCCTCTACATGTAATTTAAAACAGTGAAACAAACAAGAAAATAAGAATGACATTGCACCATGGCAGAATTTAAAAGGCTTCCCTTCAAATCACACCTTTGAGAACTAAAACCTGAATTTGGGGTTTAAACTTGGTAAACTTCTTCCCATTCCTGAAGACCTATATCTGGAAAATGACAGGGAGACTGAATCAATTCCAGGAGATCTACTGGGTTAGCATTTATCTTAGAGTGAGGTTTTGCGTTTTCTTCTTTTCAAGTCAATATTTATTAATCACTTAATATGTGCTAGGCACTGGAAAGCCCTGGAAATACACAGACAAGGAGAAAGAAAGTCCTTACCCTCAAGGAACTTACATTCTAATAGAGGAAGACAATATATAAAAGGGAGTAAGAGCATGGAAGAGAAAGTCCTGTGAAGAAGACTTAGCAGCTCAGCCTGGACAGGAATAAAGACAAAGCTGACCTGGACCTGCTTGCTAAAATGGAGGTGCTTCTAGGAACCAGTCAATCAGAGGGAGAGGCCACAGGGACAGGAAAACCTAACTTAAGGACATGCCTGAAATCCCAGGTCAGTGTTAAAACTAGTGCTGGGTTTCTTGAGATGACCTGGAGAGGGGTTCTACTTCCTAGGAGCTCTTTGGAGCAGAGAAGGTTGTCCTAGGGATAATCAGAAGAAGTCTATTGGTAGACAAGTGGAGTTTGGGGGTGAAATGCCCTTTAATTAACTCAGTTCTAATCTAAGTTAGACTGTCACCCTCCCTGCAAAGGGTCCATAGGCAATCTGAGATAATTCAGGGAGGATAATGATATGATCATTCTGTTTCATGATAAGATAGGCTTTTTTGTGTGTAGATATAATGAAAGATATACTGCCCTCCCCAGCCTCTTCAATAGATTTCACATTAAAATTTTAGGGATGTATCCCATAGAACTAACTCACCAAATGGTCTAGGAGCTTATTCCTTGATTATATTCTCAAAGTTCAAGTTAATTATCCCATATGTCTTTTTTTTCATTGAGCAAGTGTCTACTCTGTACAAGTCCTTATGCTGAATGCTAGGTATACAAAGGACAGTTCTCTCAAGGAGCATACAGTCTACTTGGGAGAAACATTACATATATAGAAAAGTCAATATAAAAGATATATGTAATGCAGGGACAGGCCAGTGAGAGCCCAGTCACTAGAATGTGCTCAGATATGCTCTTCCTGGTGGGTTACACAGAACATACACAGATACTTTGTGCCTTCTTCTAATCCAAACAA
Organism: Dromiciops gliroides; assembly: GCF_019393635.1. NCBI lineage: Eukaryota > Metazoa > Chordata > Mammalia > Microbiotheria > Microbiotheriidae > Dromiciops > Dromiciops gliroides. The sequence goes on along the minus strand of NC_057865.1, from coordinate 77,075,971 downwards.
GTTCCAAGGAAACTGGAAGCCTGTTTCTAGACATATGTAATGTAGTTGCTGGTATTGTGATGGCAAAAAAGTTTCTAATTTTCTTGGAGCTGAACAACCATTGAATCAGGAGTTACTGAGCTAGAACTGGGTACACATGCAAAGGGCATAACTCACCAGTCTCTCAATCTCTTTTCTTTCTTGACAGTGAGTAAGGAATGGACTACTGTGATCTGTCCAACCAGCTGCTAGAAGTCGGCGATCACATAGCACCTCTGTTTCTTTTGTGTTTATGATTTCCTGATGTTAGGAGAGAGGGGGAATTCTCAGGCAGCTCTTCAGGAGTTCAGAAGAGGCAGAGGTCTCATTAAAAGTTCACAGGGTATCAGAGGCAATAGCAGTGGCCAGTGAAGTAGTAGTATGATGACGGAAGTATTTATAGATGGATGTGGAAAGACAGCCTTATAAAGATGGAGGCAAATCAGGAATCACAACCCCTGTGATAGAGAAAAGTGCCATTGATGGACTTTGAAAATCCACTAGTTGTCAGAAGCCAATAGAGAGTTCTACCTAAAGAGAATTTCAGGAGACATCCATAAGGGGAAATGGACTGCCAGGGCTAGGAGTTGAGAGGTACCCAGGGGTCATCTGTGGTCAATACATGTGTGCCTTTTTGTTTGTTTGTTTTTGTTTTGTTTTGTTTTGTTTTTTTGCGGGGCAATGGGGGTTAAGTGACTTGCCCAGGGTCACACAGCTAGTAAGTGTCAAGTGTCTGAGGCCGCATTTGAACTCAGGTACTCCTGAATCCAGGGCCAGCACTTTAACCACTGCGCCATCTAGCTGCCCCCAATACATGTGTATCTTACTGCCATTGTTCTATAACTTTGAGCCTCCCTCTTCAGGGACTTTATATGTGGAAGGGGACACGTGGTGGTTTTGTAACTACTATTCTCACTACTACTTTTTATTGAATTCCATTCTATAAAGTTTATGGAGTTTAAATGATTCTAACTGATAATAAGGAATACACTTATGAGGGCTCTAGAACTACAGTGTTAGAGGCCACAGCCCTTCAGCATGACCCTAGAAACTGGGGGAAGTAGTCATTGCTTAATGGGAGCCCAACCTGCTTATGGGAATGGGCATTGGGTGATTAAGTCCCAGGAGGGTATTATTATACATATAAAATAAGTACAGAATAATTTGGGGCAGGAGAAAACAGCTGGGGAAATCAGTGGAGTACTTTCAAAATTTCAATGATCTTGTCAATATGAGTAATTTTTCCACTGTTGCAGATTTCAACTAATCAATGCCTTCTCATCTTGGGAGATTCTTGTCCATGCCTCCACAAAATATTTGAAAGACTGCCAACCTTAGTGGTCTCCAAAGTCAGGTCTGTGTCCCAGTCCCAAGGAGTCTATAAAAAACCAATAGAAAAGTGAGAAGATGAGTTGCATGCTATCCTCCCTGTAATAACGAATCTATGAGTTTGTCTTCAGCACAACCAAAGTATCCCCTTCACCTGTTATTGTTTAATACTCCCCTATTTTCCCTCCTTTCACTGTATTGAGGGATTGACCTCTAAAGGTAGAATCCAGGCACTGGCAGACAAAATACTTTGCCCTATCCCTACCATCTTTATACCCTATTACTTAGATCACCTTATAGTTGCACCAAGAGGTGGTCACTGTGCTCATGGGCAGGGGCCGGTGAGTAAGAGCCCCCTACTTTTCATTCTTCAGTAGGAAAGTGTAACATACAGTGAGAAGACATGGATGAGTTACTTTGCAGATCTCCTTATGTTATCTTTGTCCCTATACCCTTCCCCTTTTGGTTTTTCCCTCTATCCCTCATTGAAAGCATTATCCTTTCGTCTCCCAATATCCTCAATAACCTATTGAGATTCTCAATATCCTCTTTAGCCCTGACTCCCCACTCAACTGAAATTGCTCTCTTCAAAGTTTTATCTATGGCCATTTAATTATCACATCTGATAATCCTTTTCTCAATCTCCATCCTTCTTGACCACTCTGTAGCATTTGATCCATTGACTATCCTTTCCTAAGCATGTTACCTACAAAAACTCCCGTATTTGTACACTTACAAAACTGGAAAATAGACTTTTCTAAACTACTTAAAATTTTCTAGATGAAGAATATCAGTGAATTTGAACTTATTTGTTAAAAATATAAAAATGAAAACCATCTTCTAATTAATATTGTCTTTAAAAGAATTTATGCAGAAAAACGGTACCAAATAAAAAGGTCATTTCCATATACATAATAGGACTGAAAAGTAGGATTATACATGAAGCTTCAGGTCTCTGTTATGTACAATTTCCTTTTCTTTTTAAATATAAATTCAACCTGAATCTTTCAGTGCTGTCTGGCTCATCTGTGCTTTTTTTTTTTCTGGTTTTCCTTCTGTTCTCTCTGCATTAAAAAAAAAAAAACAATCCCTCAATGATCCAACTTTTTTGTCTTATTGTTTTTTTGTTACTCTATTCCCATTCCCTGCCTTTTAATCTCCTTTGACTCTCCCAAACTGGGAAAAAAAGAAAAATAAATCCCCTGTAACAAATACACATAGTCAAGCAAAACAAATTCCTATGCTGACAGTTTCTAAAAATGTATTTATTTTGTATCTTGAGCCCATGACTTCTTTGTCAAGAGTTAAATAGAATTCTTAATCATTAGTCTCTAGAACAATAGTCATTGCATTTATTAGAATTCTTGTTATTCAAAGTTGTTTTTCTTTATAATATCATTATTAGATAAATTGTTCTCCTGGTACTGCTCACCTCACTCTGTTCATATAAATCTTTCCAGGTTTCTCAGAAACTGTCTTTATGGGGCAATAATCTTCAATTATTTTAATATGCCATATTTTTTTTAGCCTTTCCCCAGTAGAGCCAGTTCTTGGCTACTATAAAAGGAGCTGTTAAAATAGTTTTGTATATACAGGTCCTTCCTCTTTTTCTTTCATCTCCTTGGGGTACTGGCCTACTAGTGTTATACCTAGGTCAAAAGGTATGCACAAAATAGTAGATTTCATAGTTTCCAACTGTTTTCCAGAATTTACTGGACCAATTGAAATAAACTGCTCTGTCAAGAGTCTATCAATGTATCTATTTTCCTACAGTTACTTCAATATTTTTATTTTCCTCTTTTGTAATCCTTGACAATTCAATGGGTATGAGGTACAAGAAAGTAAAGAAATAAGCTTTTGTTAAATACTTATTATATGACAGGCACTGTGGTAGGTGCTTGGCATGCATATACAAGCAAATAAGGCAGTCTTTGCCCTCAAGGAACTTATATATTATTGGGGGAAGGCAAGACATTAAAGGGAGCTAAAAAGCAGGGGTATATGTTCTTGTGTTATCCGGACTGTAGCTCCACAGTATTTAAATTCCTTTTTTTTCTAGCTGCTTACAATCTTTTTTCCTTGACTTGGGATCTGTGGAATTTGGCTATAATATTCCTGGAAGTTTTCCTTTTAGGATCTCTTTCTGGAGGTGATCGGTGGATGTTTTCAATATCTATTTTGCCTTCTGCTTCTAGAATATCAGGGCAATTTTCCCTAACAGTTTCTTGGAAGATGATATCTAAGTTCTTTTTTGATGCTGGTTTTCAGGTAGTCCATTGATTTTCAAATTATCTTTCCTGGATTTACTTTCCAGGTCAGCTGTTTTTCCAAGGAGATATTTCATACTGCCCTCTATTTTTTATTCATTTGTATTTGCTTTATTGTGTCTTGATTTCTCATAAAGTCATTAGCTTCTGTTTTCTCTTTCTTAATTCTTTTTTTTTTTTTTTTTTAGTGAGGCAATAGGGGTTAAGTGACTTGCCCAGGGTCACACAGCTAGTAAGTTGTTGTCAATTAAGTGTCTGAGGCTGGATTTGAACTCAGGTACTCCTGACTCCAGGGCCGGTGCTCTATCCACTGCACCACCTAGCTGCCCCTATCTTAATTCTTAAGCAATGATTTTCTTCAGAGAGTTTTTGTACCTCCTTTTCCATTTGGCCAATTTGGCTTTTCAAGCTGTTGACTTTTTTCATGACCTTCCTGCATCATTCTCATTTCTCTTTCCATTTTTTCCTATACCTCTCTTACTCTATCTTCAAAGTCCTTTTTGAGTGCTTCCATGGCCTGAGACCAATTCATATTTTTCTTGGAAGCTTTGAATGTAGGAGCTTTGACTTTATTATCTTCTTCTGGGAGTGTAATTTGATCTACCTTACCACCAAAGAAGCTTTTGATGGTCTGCTGCTTTCTCTGCATGCACATCTTGATTGCCTATTTCTTGGCTTTTAACTCCTTCTTAATGTTTAGCTCTGCTTCCAGGATGCACTGACACAAGCTACAGGGACTCCCAGGGGGTACGAATAGGCTTGCTCTCAGCATGCCTGGCCTGTATGTAACCACGGCCCACTTTCTCTTTAACCTGGAAGCAGAAGTCTGATAGAAATCTGATTCTCTATGGTCAGAAGCTTGGTGTGCCCATGTCCCTCTCCCACTGGGCCACTGCTGCTTGAGTCTACTTACTGGTTCACAATATGGGTACTCTGCCTTAGCTTCAGCACACACCACAACTATTTCCCCCCAGCCAACCACTGGACCCTCTCACCATTCCATGAGCTGAGTTTCAGAAGAATCCACTGAAGATTCTGAGGCTCTGGAGGTGTGGCCTGCCTGGGGCTGGACCTGTGCCACACATTGAACTACTTTCTCACCTTGTACATCAGATGATCTCAGTCTCCCAATTAAGCGTCTTTTTTTTTTTTTAGTTAGAATAAGATGGTAGTTTATTTAGGGGCAAGGGAAGGGAAGTGGGGAGGGAAGGGAAACCATGAAAGAAATCCTTGGACTTCTCATGGGGAGATAGGTATGGTACAAAGCACGTGGCTCTGAGGTACCAATCTCCTCAATTAAGTGTCTTTGACTGGAAAATAGTTTCACTCTGTTTTTTTTTTTTTTTTTGTGGGTTATACTGCTCCAGGAGTTGTCTTATGGCATTATTTTTGGAGGTATGTGGATGGATTTGTCGGGAGTGCGGGAGAGTTGCAGCCTTTCCTCTGCCATCTTGGCTCCACCCCCGCAGCAGGAGTGTATGTTGAAGGAGAAGATGAAGGTGCATACTTCAGTGATCTGATTTTCAAGTCAGAAGCAGAGTTAAGAGAGGAATAAAGTCTGGCTGGCTCACCAATGGTAAAAGGGACTGGATTGGGAGAGTGATATTTCAGAATGAGGAGGTCCTGGGTTTGAGTGCAACCTTAAGGTTGTTTTAATATAGATTTCTCTAATTACTAGTGATTTGGAGCATTTTTTTCATGTTTGTTGATTACTTTGGTTTCTTTCTTTGAAAACCTTGTGTTCTTATCCTTAACTCATTTATCTGTTGGGTAATAGCTCTTGTCCAATTAGTTAGTAAAAACAAATCAATAGCATCAGGGAAGATGGAAAAATATTGTCTGAATTTCCACCAAAATTTGCATAATTATTGGATAGAATTTTAAAACGAGTGTCATGATTTAGTGCAGCCAATGACACACTTCTTCCATATGGACTCATGTATCTTTGTTAGGTACCTTTTTAAGCTATGACAACCATTAAAACCAACTATTTGAATAACTTATACTTAGAACTAGACCTTTGAATCACTGTATTACAAAGTCTTAAACCAAGACTTTAGAAAATAATGATGCATATTCAATCACATTGCTTTACCTAAAATAGCATTCCTAACTATAATATTGTTAGTGAGGGCAAAAATGTTTTTGTATCATTAAAATATTATTTTCAAGATGTATATTATGTCGATATAAATTATGTCATCCTCTCCCATTTTGTGTGTGTTTTTATAATGTACACAATCATTAGTATAGTAGCAGAGACAGAAATAGATCGGTGATTTCTTTGGCAAAAGAAGCTCCCGAAGAGGAAATTCTACCTACCAATTCAGATCTTCAACTTTTTATTTGAGAGGCCTGAGGCACTGAGAACTTAAGTGACTTGCCAAAGGTTACAGGCAGAATGACTTAAAACAGGATGCAGTAACATAATGTATAACTATTGTCATGAGAAAAAAGCATCAGCTAAAGAAAGCAGTTCATTAATTATAGCAGTTGTCAAGATGACAACTTTTTAATAAAGAAAAGGTGAACATTTTTAAATTCTCCTGAACAGTTCTGAGGAGATGTTCCAAGTTTTTCTGGCTACTTTGTCCCCCTAAACACAAGGAGTTCATGCTCAAGATTACACTTGAACCCATGTCTTCTTAACTTTGAGGCCTCTTGTATATGTATATAATTTATAAATAAAAATAATACAGTGGAGGTGTAGGCTCAAAATTTTTTTATTGCATGATTAAAACATTTTGACCTCACTCTGATTCTTTTGACATTTAGTGGGCTTCTACACCTCTTATGCTTCTTTCTCAATACATTACTGACCTGTCTCTTTTTCATGTCCAATATGTCTTTTATACCACTTCTACATAAATTACCTACTAGGGCATACTCTGATTGGATTAAATGAGAATATGAGTTTTGGGATTCACCTTTTTCCTCATCTTCTTAATTTTCTCCTTCATTTTTGTCTGATAATAAAGAACTACTGCTAAACATGGGGGCCTGGGACATTGAACCTTCTATCCCCCAAGGGGTTTCCTCTGCTGTGGATTCACAGTCAAAGTCCAGACCAGATTCAGTCATGGGAAATCCTGACCTCTAACAAGGAGGGAATCTAGGCTTTCTTTCCTTACACCAGTTCCCCAGAGACAAATATTTACAGCTTATATTTTGACTCATGTCTAGGTTTCTTCAAAAAGGAAAGTGTAGAAAGATAGTGAATATATAATATCATTCAGGTATGGGCCAGGTATTTATTTCCTACATACAAAAGAAATGCTAAAGGGCACAGGAGACTCATAGTACGAATTGTCAGCGTGATTTAAAATGGGATTCAGGAAGCTAACGTTCACTACTATTACAATCTCTTGGGAGCCAGATAACTAAATCTCATCAGAACATAAAACATTTGTGGGACTGCCTATTTAGTGTGGTCATATTTTATCTCATCCATTGTCCAAATAACTCAATATCATTATTCTGATGTTTGTGATCTACTCTGATGAAAAATCTCCCCTGAGATATGGCCTTATGGACATATTGAATTGCTGGACCTCTCCAGTTCTCAAGGTCACTTCCAAACCTGGACATGTCGCCTTTGAAGCTGATGTTTTATCACTTACTCGAGAGAGGAAACACAAAGGTAAAAAAGGAAGCCAAGGCCAGGTTGAAGCTCATTTAGTTGAGTCCTCTTCTATAGGTGTGGGCATGGTTGCCACGATGCTTCAGTGGTGGTAGGCCAGTCCTTCCTCATTTTGTACTATATATTTTAGTTACTTGCTGCCACCTGGAAAGCCAAAGGAAGATTGAACTAGAAGCTGCCCTTTTTAATTGACATGACATCCTGCTCCCTGCAATTTTCAAGAGGTGGTGGAGGACCAAGAGACAATTCAAGGTTTTCTATGTCATGTCTAAGTAACAAGTCCTTTCAGTGCTAAGCCACCACATGGCCAAAAGCAACCAGGAATTTATCATTCCCAAAGAGCCCAAGAGTCACATGTAGTTGATGAGAAGCAGGGAGAAGATATTTGAACATGTTCTGTACAACTCACATTACGCTTGTATCTGGCTACCTTTTCCCAGCACAAATAGAATTTGCCTAAAATGATATTTGGACTCAGGTCTTCCTGACTTTGATGTCTCCTATATGGTTTAAAATGGGTTTTATTGATATATTTTGCCTTTACATTGCCTAGATTTTCCCCTGCACCTCTCCCTTTCTTTTTTCCCAGAAAGCTATCCCTTATAACAAAGTTTTTTAAAAAGGAAAAGAGGAAGAAAAAAATTGGTAAAAGTACTCAATACCCTGAAAAATTATGACAATGAATACAGTATTCCATGCTCATGGACTCCCCACCTTGACAAAGAAGTAGGGAGAGGTATCTTCTCATATCTCTTTTTTGGAGCCAAACTTATTCTTTATGATTTTGCTATACTGATTTTCAGCGGTTTTGTGGTGGTAGTTCTATTTACATTTTTAAATCATTGAATATATTGTTTTCTTGGCTCTGATTATTTCATTTTGCATCAGTTCACATAAGTCTTTGCATGTTTCTATGTGTTCATTGTATTCATTATTTTGTATGGCATGATGGTATTCCATTAATTCATATACTATAATTAATTATTACTCAATCCACGGGCTTTGTTTGCAGTTCTTTACTACCACAAAAATTGCCACTACAAATATTTTGATCTACACCTGTATTTACAAAGTCCTTTAGAATTGTTTATTTTTTTCCCCTCTTGTCTTATTGTCTTCCCCTCTTATTGGCTCCTACTTTCCAATAATCTTCAGAGCTAGAGTTTGGCTTCTTATTTCCCCAATGATGAAAGTGAGGCTAAAATAGTTTAACTGATTTAAGATTTAAGGTGACTTTGCAGAAGCAGAACTAATTATTTAAAATAATAAAAGAAAGGTATTTATATGAGTAACAGACATAGATGTCCATCTGTCTGCCCAGGGTCCCTCAGGCTGATTGCTGGGTGAACTAGTTTTGTATTGGTTTGTACTCTATATTTTTCTAGGTGCCCAGGTAACATAATCACTCTGTTCTTGGAGAGCAATGTGCAGGATAGGAGTGGATGTTTTTATTTCCTAGGAACCCTAGAGAAGGCTCTTCATATTTATTCTTTTTTTTTGTGAGGCAATTGGGGTTAAATGACTTGCCTAGGGTCACACAGCTAGTAAGTGTCAAGGCCGGATTTGAACTCAGGTCCTCCTGAATCCAGGGTCGGTGCTCTACCCACTGCGCCACCTAGCTGCCCCTCTTCACATTTATTCTTGCTAGATCAGGGGTATGTAGAGGGTAGGAGGGAGCAGAGGGCCATACCCCCACTCCTTCTACCAACTCTACTTGGCATCAGATGCTCTGTATCCAAATGTGAAATTCTGCATAGAGACTTAACACATTGCCACATGACTGCCAAACTGCTTTGAAATATGTCCTTCTTAATTATATCCTTCTCATGAGGGGGATAAAGTCTATCTGCTACATGGCTTTTGCCAGAACAGCGTTAAAAATAAAGGGTTTTGAGTATGAAGTATATAGTAATGGGCTGACATGAACCAAATTATAAAATGTCTTGGCTTACTTTGTCAGCTGTTCCCTCCCTGATTTTTTCAATGTAAAAGTGTACCTTTCAATAGAAGAATGAATCACTGGCCCCAGACTGGATATGGTACACCAGCTGCAGACTTTTGGCAAGAACCTAAGCTGAGCTGTGGTGGATGAGCCTTTCATTCTTATTTACTGGAATTCATCCTCTCCTCATGGGCAGGCTGCTTCAAGGAGAGACATTTTGCCATCTGCAGGCATTCCTTTCTCAACTTAATCTCTGGTCCCAGTGGCAGGGGGTGGGGGTGGGGGGAAGGCTGAGAGAACTAAACAACTATTTAAACCCTGTATCCTCAAAGTGAACCCAAATCACAGCTAACTTTCTGAGATTTGAAGTCCTTTCCTTTGGTTCAGAGTCAGTCTTTATATTCATGTAGCTCTTTATTCTCACATTGACCTTTCCACGAGAATACTTTTTGGGCCAAATACTGCAAAACAGGGACCAAAAAGCTTATTGGATTGAAATAGCTAGTCTCATTGCATATTGTGAGAGATGTGTGTTATAAATTTATATCCCCCCAATGGTTTTTTTTTCCTTTATGTTTTTCTACCCTAAACATCTAATGCATGTCCATATGCCTTTAATAACTTGTTTTTTGAATAAATGTTTCTATAAAACACAGGTATGGTTGTAATATCTCGTATAATCTAGGTGCTAGGGTGGAAAAAGCTACAATAGTCTAACAATGACACAGAAGCCTTCTTACCCTGGAAGTTCACTCTGATGATGAACTTTTTTTTGTGGGGCAATGAGGGGTAAGTGACTTGCCCAAGGCCACACAACTAGTAAGTGTCAAGTGTCTGAGGCTGGATTTGAGCTCAGGTCCTCCTGAATCCAGGGCTGGTACTTTATCCACTGTGCCACCTAGCTGTTCCCTCCTTTTTTCTCTCTTTCTCTCTCTCTCTTTCTTTCTTTCTTTCTTTCTATTTTTGGTGAGGCAATTGGGGTTAAGTGACTTGCCCAGGGTCACACAGCTAGTAAGTGTTAAGTGTCTGAGGCCGGATTTGAACTCAGGTTCTCCTGAATCCAGGGCCAGTGCTCTATCTACTGTGCCAGCTAGCTGCCCCCCCTTTAAAAACTCTTTTCTTTTCCTTTCTTTTCTCTTTCTTTCTTTTTTGATGATGAACTTTCTACACTGGAAGTACACTTTCTCCTTTAGCCCTTTGCTCTGATTGGCTAGTTCCTCCCAGGACCTCCATTTTAAGGAAAGAAGGAAGGCCAACAATGCATTTAATAACTCTCAGAGTTCTACTTCTGAGACATTCAGAAGTAGACAGACACTTGACACTTACTAGCTGTGTGGCCTTGGGTAAGTCACTTTCTCTATCATGTTTCAACATAGATACCTTGCCATCCTCTTCTCCTCTCCCCATTTCAGCTTCCTTTTATATGCTGTTCTTTCCCATTAGAATGCAAACTCCTTGAGGGTAGACATTGTCTTTGTAGCACAGTGCTTGGCACACAGTTAAGTCATTAAGAGCTGGTTGACTTGACTTCTGAACAACTGGGGGAAAACACAGTTCTTTCCACCCAAATCCCTGGCACTGTTGAAGAACATAAGAAATGGAAATGATTTTATCAGTAAAAATAACATTAATGAAGATGTGTTAACTGCTTTGCTCTTGTACCCTAAGAATCCTGGGGCCTTTCCATCTGCCTTGAGCTAAAATTTCCTCTATGTGTTGTTTTCCCTTTGTAGAATAGGAGCTTACTGAGAGCAGGCTCTGACCTGCTTTTTTTCTTTGTATTCAGTGCTTAGCAGGGTCCTTTACACATAGTAAGGGCTTGATAAATGCTTTTTCATTGATTCAATTATTCAAGAATTTAAACCTACCCAATGTAAAGGCTCTTTATTTGCTCTCATTCACTTTTGTTACTATTTTCAGACACCTTTCCTTTACCTCTTTTCAACATCCCATCAAAAATATCTAATGGGATTTCCTTGAGATGAATGCTCACTAACTGAAAATTAGTTAAACATTCGCTTTCTTTTTTTCTTTGCCTCATCTGGAGCTTCCCAGATTCCATTTTAGGTCACGCTCCACTAATTCCTCTGAACTACTGACTCCAATTCAGTAATTAATTGGTATTCTCACTAGTTCCTCTTGCCAAGTTTGCCCTGAGCATTTGTATTTTTTAAGAGTCAAACTAAAGAAGTCTTCCTAGAAAATGAAAAAATGACAAAAGCATCGCTGCTTTTCATGCTGTGAAGTCTCCTGGGATTTTCATGTAGTCCTAAGGATCTCATTGAATTGAATACTCACTTGGATGCCTGTGTTTTTGGCCATGACAAAAATGAACCAATTTGATCCAGAACATTATGTCTGGCTTATTAAGAGGTTCAAATTGCATAGCCTCAGCTGAGTTACCTGTACAATGGTATAATTTCCAATAACTAAAATGGGAGAAAGCTTAAGGATTCTTCGAACAATGCAACAGGATTTATTCTGCCTCTCCAACGCCACTTTATTCTCCCCCTCTTTCCTAAGGCATAGAAGGCTGAAGATTAGCTACTGAACCTCCTCCCCACCTTTATCTCCCTTCCTGGGTGTAAAACTACACTAGACAAGAAGGGAATGAACCATTACAGGTAAGAGAAGTCTTCAGAATGTTTGGATAAAGAAATGGGTGTGCTCATTTCTGAAGCACTTTCTAGCCTTCAACATTAGTGAATAGGTAATCAGTCCTACAGTCAGAAAGTCTTACTCCCACACATATTATGTGTGGTATGACTGTGGTCAAGTCATTTCAGGTCTCACTGACCCTAAACAACTCCCTAATATAATTGCTAACTTGTTGTTCAGTCATATCCAACTTTTCATGATCCCATTTAGGGTTTTCCTGGCAGAGATACTGGAGTGTTTTGCCATTTATTTTTCCAGCTTATTTTATAGATGAAAAAACTGAGGCAAATGATTGAGTGACTTGTCAGGGTCACACAGCTAGTCCAAGGCCAGATTTGAACTCAGGAAGATGAGTCTGACTGGCCTGGTACTCTATCCACTATGACACCTAACTACCTCCCCTCCCCATGTTATAATTACAGGGGAATTACCTAATTAGTGGAAGAAGATTCTATAAACAGAGTTCTCCACAAATAATAGGTTGGTCTGATCTCTATCTCCTCCCACCAAAAACATATCTATATCTATATGCATATTTACTTTCTCTTTCTTCTCTCCTTTTACTTTCCTTCTCTTCCTCCTCCTCCTCTTCTTTCTTCCTCTTTTCTTTCTCTCTTTCCATCTGGATATATGTCCTCCAAAAAAGCCCTAGCTAGAACTATAGTGAAATCACTGGAAGTTTGAATTAACCACCAACTTTCTTATCTTCTCTCTGCTAGTCAGAATCATTTCTTGGGCTCTGATCCTTCTAACAAATATATACCAGGGACCAGACCTGTGCTTATGAGTAGAAAAAAAAATCAATTTGTTTTTCTGTGAACAGCAAAGTGAAACCATATCTTAAGAGAGGTATTGACTTTACGTGTACCTGACTAGGGGCTTCAAACAAATATAATAATAATTCATTTTTATAGAGCTCTAAAATTTCTGAAATTCTGTCCCCACAGCAAACTTGTGAAGTGGGTAGTATCAATATTATCAATAACTAATGTTTATATAGGATTTATAAGTTTTCAAAGCACTTTCTTCACTTGACATCATTATCTGTTGCAATAACCCAGTGAGGTGGGTACTAAAGGTCTGAATCCCTCTCCCCACCCTTTTACAAATGATCTTACAACTAGTGTAAGAAGGATTTGATTTTGATTCTAGCACTCAATTCATTACATCATACCACCTCTTTGATTGTTATTTCCATTTTAGAGATGTGGAAACTGAGTCTCTGAAGTTAAGCTCATATGTGCATAAATCTAGTAATAACAATAGCTAGCATTTCTATAGTACTTGTAAATTGGCAAAGTGTTTTACGTGTATTGTCTCTTATAATCCTCACAACAACCCTTCAGAGTAGGTGTCATTATTATCCCCCTTTTGTAGATGAGGAACTGAGGCCAAAGGAGGGTAAGTGACTTGCTCAGGGTTCTGCAATCAGTAAGAATCAGAACCAGGTCATCTGATTCCCAGGTCTATACTCTTTCCACTAAGCCATGCAGCCTTTATGTGGATAGGACTCTAGGTCAGAGCCTGTTCTGTCTTTCTGACCATCTAGTGGTTGGGGGACCTTTGAGGTCTGTTGTTCAGATTTATATTTGGAATAGGGTCTATAGGGTTCCCAAGACTTCCAGGCATGACAGGGGTGAAGTGATGGACTTGGATCACAGAGATTGAAGCTGGTGGATATTTTCAAAACTTCCAGGAATAACAGGAGATCTTTGTTTTGTTTCAGGGCTTTGAGGTTCATTCTGAGGCAAGGTCTTAAACACAGAAAAAAAAAAAAGCCTGGCACTAGTGGTCAGGACATCTGGGTTCTAGTCCTGGCTCTGCTGGTAAATCTTTGTGTGATCTTCCTTCAGTCACTTTAATTAACCTCTTCAGCTCCCATTTCCTACTGGAAAGGATGAGGGATTCCATGAAATACGCATTTATTTAGTACCTATACAATCTAGTTTCAACCTATTATCCAGGTTCCTTAGATATTGCTTCCCTTTTCACATCCCGAGGTCCAGCCAAATTGGTCTTCTCTTGGTTACCCACATAATGCAAAGGTTATGAACCTCAAAGCCTGGAAGGATGGTCTTGTCTTCCCCAGAAATAGAGGAGTTTGGTGGCGGGGAAGGGTGTTGAGAGAAAGGTGATCAGTTCTGTTTTAGACCAAATGAATTAAAAAAAAAACTGGTCTCCAAATTAGGAAGATATGGGTTTGAGGCTTGCCTTGGATACATATTGGTTTGGAAACCTTGCTAAGTCACTTAAAAGTGAGTCAGAGCATCTTAGCCAACTGTTTAAACTTTAAGTTTCAGAGCAGGTGCCAATTGACATTGGTGGAGGGAGTTTCCTCGCTGGAAGTGCCTTAATCACAGGTCTGCTTCCCCCTTCCCCCAAAGTGCTCATTAATTGTGCTAGGCATTGGGGACACAAAGGAAACCTCAAGGTTCTTTACATTTTACTGGGGAAAACAATAGGAATACAGATTAAAAAATACAATGGACTTTGAGATGGGGGGATTGGGAGGCTAAGCTTGGGCTGATCAGAAAAGGTTGGATCTCTTAAGTCTCTTTTAGCTCTGAAAAATTCTAATTCTCTGCCTGAGCAAAAAGAGCTTTAAAGATGACTCTCTTTGTGGGTGGTAATTTAAACATTGTGGAATACCTTTCAGGCAAGAAAGGCTTCCCTTTGTCTTGTTTTCCACATCTGTACAATAGGAATCCTTAGAGATGCCAAGTTATCTCACAAGGACCTTATGGGGATTGCCAGGAAAGTCCAATCCCCACAGAGAAACAATGGCCTTGAATTCAAAAATGCTGCTATTTTAAACAAAGGATAGATAAACTCCCAGCACACACTCAAAAAGGTTAAAAACTACAGCCAGGCCAATATTTGTTTAACTGTACTAAGTGAAATATGATTTAACAGAGGGATTGGGGACAGACCCTGTGTTTGAGCTGTTTCTTTGGCAAACATCCCTGCCAACAAAGAGGGCAGGAAGGTCTAGGGCCTTATCATAGCAATCATTAGTTGTCTGCTCAGGGGGACTGCTCATTGTTTCTCCAAGTGTCCGTTATTTGCTGCTGACTTATAAGGCCCATGGTGCTAACCTCAGACCTGATACTGGGTCCATTCACTCAGCTGTGGATGTATCCCTGGGGATGTGTGACAAAGCTAGAAATTGTGAATCCTGAAGCCAAAGTCTTAGCATGTGCCCCTCGGCCACATTTTAAAATAGCAAACTAGATTTCTAACCCTTTGCAATGGAGGGGCTCTGAGTCTGATTTGTCTTCTATTTCCTTGTGTCCTTTCTCCATGTGCATGAGAACCAAATGAGTTAATCCTTAAGAAACTGAATAACAAGTCTTTGTAAGGGAGTGGGTCAGCTCTTGCAATTTTCGATGGTTTAGTTGAAGTGGACATTGTATATTCAGTAAAACCCTGGTTAAACATAACTCAGTTAATTAGAGAAGCAGCTTCCCCACCACTTTCACTCCATCCATGTATAGAAACAATCAATCGACAAGTGTGTGTTAAGTGCTTATCATGTACCAAGAGCTATGCTAAGCCATAGAGATAAGAAAGAAAAGAACTCACAAAACCAGTCTCTGACTTCAAAGAGCTTACTAATAGGGGAGAGAACATGTAAATAAATGGGTACAGATATGATAATGTGATATATACGGAACAGAAGAAATAAACCATAAGAATAAAATGCTTCTTAGAAGGGTTTGGTCTCTGCCTCCAGTTCTGCCCCCCTCCCTCCCAAAGACCACTGCGAATACCAAAACAAAGAAATGGAAGGAAAAAAAAAAACCCAGAACTTCAAACTAAGTTATAGTATATAACCCAGAGCCAGGAAACATTTGTTGCAATTTCCAACATTTGCATCTACTCTGAGATTCACAAATAGTTCATGCTCAAATTCCATCCCTGAGGAATTCTAAGATCCTCAACTTAATTCAGTTCAATAGCATTATTAAAACACCTATGTTCAAGGCACTGGGAACAGAAGACAACCTGAAAAATAGTTCCTGCCTTCAAGAAGCTTAAATTCTACTAGGAGATACAACATTGACACAGAAGATTAATATAAACTATTTTGAGCAATGAGAGTATACTTAAAAAACAACAATAATAACTAACATTTATAAAGATCTTTAAGTTTTCAAGGCACTTCACATGTGTTATATCATTTCATCAGGGGATGAAGAATGGATTTTCATAAAGAGGGAGCTTATAGATTTTCTGAGATGAACTTTAGAGAAAGCTACAGATTCTTAGAGGCAGAGGAGAGAACAAGCCATTTCAGGCATTAAAGACAGGTTTTCCAAAGGAAAAGAGGAGGTATATGGGATGTTACTGGAACTGGGGGGATGGGTGTTATCTAGCCCCACCCCAATTAATCACAAAAGGCTCAAACATCTTAAATGAATTGAACAATCAGAATTAAACTAAGAATAGGTGAATCCTTAATCTATTTGGAAAGATCATAGGGACTTTAGAGTATAGGGACACTAGAAAGGGAAAGATGACTTCACATAGAATGTACCTTGTGATTGGTTGAAGAAGATGGAATAATAATTTGGGGGCTACATATTAAAACAGTAATCTAGCTTAGATGCAGTCAGTTGAATGGGAGTGGGCTCCAAATTTGGAGGGTGAGGATTCCTGGGCCCTGAGAGGAAAGTACTCTCTCTTCCCAAGTGTAATTTCCCCCAGTGGCTAATTTATTTATCTCTTTTTAGTCATCCCACTTGACTATACACCACTAGGGATACTATACTAGGTGGAGATAATACATCCAGCTTGGAGTAAAGAGAGATGTGCTAAGGTCAAACAGATTCTCTCAAGAAAAGCAGCTTCAAGGCTCTAGAAGATAATCAACCTTCAGAACCTAGCAGAGACATATACCTAAGAAGAACTTCATGAGGAAGCCACAAAGGAAGAAAGGGACTTCCCATAATCAGGAGCAGTGAGTTAGCTCTTCTCCACATGTGTTTTCTGTGCATGTAAAGTTTTAGTTCATTCTTCCCCAAAACCTCACCTGTGGTTTGGGGGAGGGTCAGTTTTCATAACATTATCATTGAGACACCTGCTTAGTAAATACCTTTTCTAAAAGGTAACTCTCTGACTGATAATCAGTGGAGAGCACAGCAGTGGGGACTCATGAAAAATAGTCCTAGAAAACTCTGGTCTCTCAGGGTTACCCCTGGAGTGCTATGTATTAGTAGTAACCTGCCTCCCAGTGAGAGTGGGAGTTGGGGAAGTTGGCCCCAAATTCTTAAGCCCTATGGGAAAATTATCACATGTGAGAGACCAAGCTTTTCCTATGGGATATTTGATTTCCTTTTCCTTTCCTTTATTATTTTTGTTTCTTTTCTTTATTATTTTTACAAGCCTTAAGGAGTAAATTCATGAAATGCTGTTTTATAGTAGAAAAAACTGGAAACTAAAGGGGTACCTACTTAATGGTGAATGACTAAACAAATTGTGGTCTGTGAATGTAACAGAATATTATTATGCTATAAGAAATAATGAAATAAAAAGTTTAAAGAAAATTAGGAAGACTAGAATGAACTTAACAACAATAACAACAATAGAAAGAAAAAGCAACTTTAAAAGACTTTAGAACTCAAATTAATGCAACAACAAACCACATTTTCAAAGGTCTAAACATAAATTGCTACCCATATCCTGACAGAGAGGTGATGTACTTAATTGTTGAATGAGACATACATTTTGGGACATGGCAAATGACAGTACTTACTTTGCTTGACTGTATATATTAAGAGGGCTTTTTTCTTTCTGTTCAGTTGGGGGAAGGCAAAACAAATGCTTATTATTTGAAAAGACAATTTAAAAATGATATATTTGTTAAGTTGTATCATTAGGCATTTGGAAGTAAATACTTGGTTGGTTCCTGAGTGTGTTCATGAACTGTACCACACAGACTTTTCTCAAGATTCTTTAGTACAGGACACTAGGGAAGGCATTGAAAAAGGCTGATGTTGAACCTATCCACTAGAGTACTATTTAGAATTTGGGACTAGGGACTTTGCTGAAAGCACTCTAGGTAGTTTCTTGGTTGAAGCAAATGTTTTAAAGGTGGGAGAATATAAAGGTAGGAGATCCACCTCCCCCCGCCCCAAGTAATCAAAGAATATTCTACACATTTTGATTGAATAAATAAAAATAAATCAGGTACAAATAAGTTCTAATTAATTTGAAATGATCATAGGCGCTTTGAAGGTCATTGGATGAACTAGATTATGCAATATAGTGACTATGTTGTGATTAGTTGAAGGGAATCCATTTACACTCCTTGAATATACTTCAGAACAATAAGCTAGTTTGAAGCCAGTCAGTCAGTCAAGAGAGAGGACTCTAATTCTGTAGTTGAGGATTCCAAATCTCTGAAAGAGAATTTCTTCCTTGGAGGAGAAGACAGTGCCTCTCTTTCTCCTCCCTTTTCCTCACTGATCAGTAATGAGAGAGAATGGACTAGTAGGAGAAAATAGATCCAACTGGGCGTAGAAAGACATTCAAAGGGGAAAACAGAAATTTCCCAGGAAAAGGCAAAGGAGTAATAAGAGATGAAATTGACCTTGTGAGCTTTGATAAATCAGAAGACCTGTAGGTACCATTGGTCTTGGTAGCAGTTTCCTTTGAAGTCCAGAACCGAGTGCACAGAGCAGCAAGTGTTGATGCCATAATGTGCATCAGGAACTGAGACACAGGGAGGCTGGCCCCACCATAGAAAGTCAGCTCTAGGACTCTTACAAGGAGAGTGAAGAGACAGCTGCCCTGAGAGGGATCCTCTTATGGTTTACAAAGGGTGAAAAAGACTTCCAATAACCAGGTGCTGTGAATGATCCTTTTGCCACACAGGTGCCTTACTACCGCTTTATTATGTTTGATTCTACTTTTCTCAGGGAACTTCTGTGAGTAGGTGGAAAGTGTTACCATGGTATTGGGGAAGTGTATTTTATTTTATTTTTTTATTTTTTGAGGGAGAGGGTTCCAATGTGTGAATTTATTATTTTTAAAAGTGTTTTATTATTTTCCAGTTACATGTAAGGATAGTTTTCAACATTTGTTTTCGTAGGATTTCTAGTTCCAAATTTCTCTCCCACCCTCCCCAAGATAGAGAGCAATCTGATATAGTTTATATATGTACAATCACGTTGAACATATTTCTGCATTAGTCACATTGTGAAAGAAGAATCAGAGCACAAGGGAAAAACTTTAAAAAAGAAGGAAATAAAACATGGCCCAAAAGTAGAAACAGTATGTTTCAATCTGCATTCATAAACCACAGTTTTGGTTTTTTTTTTTTTGGATGTTGAGAACATTTTCTATCATGAGTTCTTTGAAATTGTTTTGGTTCATTGCACTGCTGAGAAGAGCCAAGTCTATCACCATTGTTCACCAGACAATGTTGCTGTTACTGTGTACAATGTTCTCCTGGTTCTGTTCCTCTCAGACAGCATCAGTTTATTTAAGTCGTCCTGGGGAAGTTTTTATTGTTGTTGTTGTTGTTTGTTTGTTTGTTTGTTTTGTGGGGCAATGAGGGTTAAGTGACTTGTCCAGGATTACACAGCTAGTAAGTGTCAAGTGTCTGAGACCTGATTTGAACAGAGGTCTTCCTGAATCCAGGGCCAGTGCTTTATCCACTGCGTCACCTAGCTGCCCTTTTGTTGTTTTTTAAACAGCTACTTGCTAGACCTGCTAAGGAAGTATCCATTCTAAAAGCTAATCATGTTTGGCTGATAATCAAAGGGAAGTACCTTAAAGTTAGCTCTAGAATTCCCGTGGGAGGGGAAGGTAGTAGTTATGTCCTCTGGGGACCCAATCTGAATGGGAGTTGGGGAAAGAGTCCTATGCTGGGTGTCACACCAAGTTCTGAGAAAAGTAGGGAAGTGAGTCTAGACAGAACTCTAGAACAGAGTATATGAAGGGTAATATGAAATATGTCAAGAAAGGTAAGCTAGAGCTAGAGCCAGAATAGTTTAAAAGGTAGTCATTGATTACAAAGAGCTTTAAATGTTTTTAGTCATTGATTATGAACAACTTTAAATGTTTAATTGTAGTCTTAGAGCTCATTTAAACCAACTCCCTCATTTTACAGATAAGGAAATTGAGACAGTATGGTGTCTTAAGATCACACAGGAACTGGTGAGGTTGGGGCTCAAAACTAGGTATCCTGAATTAGGTCCCCCCAAAATATACAGTTACATACATTATATCTTATCAAAGGAGGAAAACAGACTAAAATTTTAAAAAGATTTGCAAGTGTTAAAATGAGATCAATTTTCTTATTAAACTGAATATTCGGTTAAGTAGGATACCCTATTTCCTGGGCATCCCAAACAAGGATTACTATAAATGTAGTGCTATGTGGAGCCTTAAAAGTCTCTTACATGACAACCCAAAATGTAAAACAGATATGTTTTATAGAATTGCCTGATATTAAAATAGTTTTAAAAACTTACTCATAGTCATAGATATTGAATATCAAAAGGTAGGATTTTAAGCCAATTCTTTCCAAACATTTTTTTTCTGTGTGCAAACATTTTGAAGTTAATAAAAATGAAACTACAGTGGCTAATATGAGAAAGACTTGGCATAGATTTGGTCCTTAATACATGACTGACCTCAAATAAATTAACAATATTAACTCTGCTTTTCAAAATACTTAAAGTGAAGCTAATTTTAAACATATAAGCACATTTGAAAGTTTCCTTCATAAAACCAGAACTTATGAGGAGCCTAAAGTGATACAAATGTTTATTCAAAATACTATTTTCGGGGCAGCTAGGTGGCACAGTGGATAAAGCACTGGCCCTGGATTCAGGAGGACCTGAGTTCAAATCCAGCCTCAGACACTTGACATTTACTAGCTGTGTGACCCTAGGCAAGTCACTTAACCCCCATTGCCCTGCAAAAAAATTTTAAAAATACTGTTTTCTAACAATGATCAGACCGGGGAGACCTGATAACTGCCACCAAGTATTTGAAAAACTATTATGAGTCATTAGATTTTATTGTTGTCATTGTTCAGTCCGACTTTTCATGACCCCATTTGGAGATTTTTTGGCAAAGATACTAGAATGGCTTGCCATTTCCTTCTCCAGCTTATTTTACAAATGAAGAAAGTGAGGCAAATAGAGTTAAGTGACTTGCTTAGGATCACATAGCTATTAAATATCTGAGGCCATATTTGAACTCAGATCTTCCTGACTCCAGGTCCTGCACACTATCCACTGAGCCTCCTAATGGCCCCAGATTTATTTTGCTTGGCCCCAAAGAACTAGAAGTACTGAGTGGAAGATGCAAAGAAGCCAATTTAGACTTGAAATAAGGATCAACTTTCTAATTATTAGAGCTATCTGAAGACGGGTGGGCTGCCTTAGAAGGCAATAAGTTTTATTGTTCCTTGAGGTTGTCATGCAAAGGCTGGATGACTACTTAAAAGGCATATTGTAGAAACCATTCTAATATGAGGAATAGGGGTGGACTAGAATGCCTCCGAAGTTCCTTCCAACCTTGAGATTTCTGAGATTCTATCACTATAAGCCTAGCCCTCCCTCCATTACCCTTCGTCTTTTTGTTTCTCTGGTGGGTAATTAGGAGGCATTTCCCACCATCCCTATACTGCGATTTTCAGGTTGGTCTTGTCAGGTTAAAGAGCTAAGTAAGGACTTGCTTGCTGAGCTGCTACAGAAGAATTCATTTGATCTCTGTAAAGTCCATGATTTGGTTACTAAGCTGACGGTGAAACAGACAAAGGAAATCCAGTTCTGAGACACAGCAGAATAGTCAGGTTGTAAGGCGAGGCAAGGCACATGGAAAAACAGGGCCTGTTGCTAACTGGAGGCCAAAGTCAGGGGTAGAGGAGGAAGCACCACTCACCTTCTCAGGCAGATACGGGTTAAGTTCAGAGACAAATCACCAGAGGAGAGGGCGTTAGGCACCCAACTCTAGTCACTAGGTGATAGAGCTCCACAAGGTGCTGGGCTGCAAATTAACCCTTGCAAATCTAGGGTGCTTGCTTCTCTGTGCATTCCTGAGCTCTTGTCTCCCCTCCAGTCTCTAAATTTCCAAAATTTGTAGGGACTGCTCAGGTGGAGGCCAAAGCTAGATTATAGATACTTCGAAAAAGTTTCACCTATTAATTAGAAGAAAGTCTAAGTTGTTCTATGTTGGGGATTTGTTATTTTTTTTCTAAAGAGGTTTTCCTTCAAATATGTCTATAGTTATGAATGAAGCCTAGAGGTTTTTTGTTTGGTTGCTTTTTCCTTCTTTAAAGTAGGTGCCTAATATTGGCAATAGGGCACAGTGGACAGAGTACTGTGTCTGAAGTCAGGGAGACATCTTCTTGAGTTCAAATTTGGCCTCAGGCACTTACCAGCAGTGATTTCCTGGGCAAGTCACATAAGCCAATTTGTCTCAGTTTCTTCATCTGCAAAATGAGCTGGAGAAGGAAATAACAAACCACTCCAGTATCTTTTCCAAGGAAACCCCAAATATCATGAAGAGTGAGAAAGGACTGAACAACAATAACGATTTGCAGAAGAAATAGATTCTTTGGGATACAACAGATATCTCCATTAGATATTTTCTCTACTTAGCAATAAAATGCTACTATTCTCTAGTCCATGGGTTCTTAATCTCTTTTTAAAAAATGTCATGTGTTCCTTAAGCAATTTGGAGAAACCTATGGACCCCTTCTCAGAATCATGTTTTTAAATATATAAAATAAAATATAAACAAAGGAAACCAATTATATTGAAATACAGTTATAGATGTTTTGGGGTGTGTGTGTGTGTGTATAAAATCTAGAAACAAACCAAGTTTGCTGACCTTGGGTTAAGAATCTGTCTTCTAGGGTAATGAGTGTGGACGATGACCAACAGGTTCAAAGAGTCTCTCTCTCTCTCTCTTTTTTTTTTTTTTTGGTGGGGCAATGAGGGTTAAGTGACTTGCCCAGGGTCACACAGCTAGTAAGTGTCAAGTGTCTGAGGCTGGATTTGAACTCAGGTACTCCTGAATCCAGGGCTGGTGCTTTATCCACTGTGCCACCTAGCTGCCCCTGGGTTCAAAGAGTCTCAAAGGAAAATGTTAAAGTAGCATGTGATATCTTGGAAGGCATCATGGATTAGTGAAAAGTGGACTGAACTGAGAAACCAGAGACCTGAGTTTTTGTTTGACAATCAATCAACAAACATTCATTAAGTGGCTCCTTTGTGACAGGGACTAGGGATATAAGGTAGGAAACAATCTCTACTCACAACGAGCCTTCATTCTAATGCCACACTGTAATTGCATGGCCAATCTCTGCTTTTCCCCTGTATCCTCATTCCTTATCTATAAAATGAAAGAACTGAACCAGATGATCTCTAGGGTACCTTTTAGTTCTAGAATTCTCTGCTTACACTCCATATCTGGTATGGCTATCCACACCATCCATCCTTCATGCCAGGATGGCCAAATAAGAATCAGTCTTCACAGTCAATCAACAAGCATTGCAATGTGGTAGGCACTGTGCTGGAAATAGGAAGAAAGGCAAAAAAATGTCCCTCCCCCAAGGGGCTCACAGCACAATGGGAAAGACAACATGCAAATAACTCTGTATATCTAAGATATATACAGTATAAATGAAAGGTAATTTTAGAGTCAAGGTCATAAATTATCAAAATAGTTTAAAGAGAACCATTTGTTAATAATTAAATTTCTTAGGTTAATCCTTTATTCCTTTCAAGTAGCCTATGGGATTGCCTCCACTTGGCTTTGGTTATAAGGACCTGACTGAGTTAACAAATTCGAATCAAGGCTCTTCTAGCATATTATCAAAGGCTTCAGTTCCAACTCACCATGTGGGCACCTTGGCTGCTCAGTGGTGGTGACTGGCAGTGCTAATAGTAAACAGCTGCCAAAATAATAATACGAATAGTAATACCACTAATAATTATGGCTTATTATAGAATACAGCTTTAACAATGTTTCCTCATGTCATTTCCTCCAACAGTAATTCCTTACTTATCTTCTATTTCAGTCAGTCAGCCAGCATATATTAAATATCTAGTAGGTGCTGGATACTTTCTTTAGTCCATTTCTTTTCTTAAAAACATTGCCTCTCTATGCCATCTCCCATATTTGCTTGGACTCCTCTTTATGTGCTCCTGTTGTTTCATTCCTGTTACTGATGTCTGATCTCTCTGTCTCTGTATCTCTCTGATTCCACATCCAGTGCTCTTTCCAGAGCACCATCATACATGCTAAAGTCCTTTCCAATTTCAAAATTCTATTATTTTTCTCTAAAAGTTGTTGTATACCATAACTCCCTACCCAACCACGACAAAGCACAACATATAGAGGCAATTTTCTCTGATGCTGAGTACAGGCAATGATCAAAGCTAAACTCTTTCAGCCTGAATAGAAAACAAAAGCAAGCTACCTCTTTATCTGACTGGGGCTATGGGTGGGAGGGGGAATAGTGTGAGAGTGGACGAAAAACACCATCATCAAAACAACCCCTAGATCCTCCGAAAACAAAAGCTGGCACTAAGGGATGTGTTTTGAAGAAAGGAGACATTCAATTCACATCATGGGAAAAACTCCAGAGATATGCCACATCAGGAAAGTAAGGGACTGTGGGAAGGGGCCCACTGTAAATATTGCTTCTACTCTGTGGTGATTTGTGGCAGTCACATAATAGATCATCTTCCCTGGCTATGTTAGTATAAATGACTGCATCCATTAAAATACACTTCCCTCTTCCTTCTATTGTAATAGACACTCCCATAGTATGTCCCTGGAAAAAGGAAAGAAAAAAAAAACACTTTGTGAAATATTTTAAGAACTAGCTGTTCAAAGAGCTAATAACAACCACATAAAGGGAAAGGCTCCAACAAACATACAGAAAGCCAACAATTGAGTCTGTCAGTTCTATGTGGGATGGATAGACTATTAGTTCTATCAACACTATTAACCCAAGACACAAAATGGTAGCAACTGGCTGATAGGTCGGAGGCACCTTTCAATCCTTAGTCTTTTAAGATGTCAATATCAAGATGGCTTTCAGATTGCCAGACCCTCGGAGGGCTAAATTTACATACACATCAATTCTAGCAAAAACAGAGCATGGAGTGTTCTTTGAACTCTCACTTCTAGTAAATCCCCCATCATTTACTGTATCCACCACCCCTCAACTTCCCAACTTGCCAAGATTTTCTAAGATCAATTCTTCTGAAAAATGGAAGCTTTTAGGTTCTAGTGACCATTAATTGTATTGCTTTTTAGGTTACACTGCAACTGGTGCTCTAGGTTTAGTCTGGCTATTCTCTAGAATTTTGTTTTGTTTTTCAGTTTGTAGTTCATTGGCTGGTCCATGGGATTCGAGGGGGTGCTTCCTGCTGCAAACTCTCCTGACCTACTACCCTAGTTGTCTTCTTCAGTAGCTCATTTTATTGCTGACATAGATTATGGGCACCCTATAGGTTCTTCATAATGAGGTTTCTCTTTCCTTGGCTGTGAATGGACACTGCAAAAGGATAAAGGTAGGAGCCTACCTCAGAAACTCCCTTTCTTTTTGTTGTTCCAGTTAATCACCATTTGGCCTTTCCTTTCCCTGGGGCCTGTCTTCTTCCATAAGGCCCATAAACAAGGTTCCCCACAATAAAGCCAAACCAGCTTTCCAGATGGAGTGTAAACAAAATAAATCTGTTCCACACTAAGATATAGAGGATACGTACCTTTCACACCTCATTAAGATTGGCAGCTGTTCCTTGCCAACCCAAGCAACCTGCCTTAGCTGCTGGCAACATGATTCTGACCCTGTGATGCTGTTACCAACATTACTTCCAAGGTGTCAGTCGTGCTGTATCTTTGCTAATGAAATCCAGCGGTTAGCGAGTCAATGAGTGTTTGCTAAGTGCCTCAGGATGCCTAAAAACAGGCATCCCAAACCAGCTAATCAGGAGCTATGAGTGGAGGTAGATTGGCTGCAGAATGCAGTTTGCTTGGGATTACCAATTGGGAGGAAATTGCAGCCATCTATAAAATCCCTCCTGGAATCCAGAAAGGGACATTATTAACCTTCTCCAATAGCTTCGGATTTCATTCTCAGCACTTACCCTCCATCCCCCTAGTGATCTCAAAGCTTCATTCAACAACAGCAACAAATAACAATGATAACAATAATCATTTACATTTGTATGTTGAGGCACCATGGTATCAGGATGGAAGGCTAACCTCGAAGAGAGGCAGACCTGGGTTTATATCCAACCTCTGACACATAGTGTCTTTGTGACTTCTGAGTACCATAGGATACTCTGTAAGTCTATACATCACAGAGAAGATGCTGACTTACTTTGACAGAGGGTGTTTCCCATACTAATGAAATCACGGGTTCAGTCCCTATCCTGAATTTGTATAGAATCTGAGTTTCTAAACCATATTTGCATATTTCCTATATCACTTAATCCTCTCCGAGAGACACAAGACAGGCATTTTTATCCCCATTTACAGATGATGAAACAGATGAATCCAAGGAAACTCAAGTGACTTTGCTAAGGTCACATTGCTAGGGGTGGAATTGGGAATGGAACCTAGATCTTAGAGGCTTCATGGTGTAATGGATTTGGAAACAGAAGCTGTGGTTTAGAGCTGAAGATCTGCTATGTTCTAAATATTTGTTGTTGGGCAAGTCATTTAACCTCAATGAGTCTTAATTTCTGCATCTATAAAATGGAATAATAGCATTGGTATACCTTATTCCATGTATTATCAAGGCAAAGTCAAGAACCTCACAGATGTTGGTGTCTCAGTGTATGAATTTATGTCCATAAAGACCAGGTAAAATCTGAAGCCTGATTGTCATTCTCTAAATTTATTGTTCCTGCTCAAATGGCTCATTTGTATCTGACAGCAAAATGATATATAGTTTAGAATATTGGGCTTGGAGTCAGGAAGACCTGAGTTCAAATCCTACCTCAACAACATACTCACTGTATAACCCTGGGCAAGTCACTTATCCTCTCTAAGTCTCAGTGTCCTCATCTATAAAATATAATATATATATATATACATATATATAATATATACATATATACACATATATTTATATAATATAATACTAGCACCTACCTCCCAGGGTTAGTACAAGGATCAAATGAAATAATATTTATGAAGCACTTTGCAAACCATAAAGTGCTATATATAAGTACTATTATTATTCCATATTACTACCTATGGGATTTTGGCACTTACTATCAACTATCTTTCTTTGACAATTAAAGATATTTTACTTAATCCAAGAAACAAGAAAGAAATATTTATAACATTTTGAAAACTTTCCCTTATTTGAATCTAATTTATGGAATAACAAAAAAGATTTTATTTCGCCAGCATAATGATGATTATATCTTTCACAAGTCATCTATGACCCTGTAGATAAGCCCTAGGGAGTTACTTGAGGTTCTTAGAGGTTAAGTGGGTCACGCTGGGTAGTGAGACTCTCAATCTTTCTGACTTCAAGCCAAGCACTGAAGTCACAACATTCTACTGCCTCCAGTGAAATTTACATAAACAAGTAGTACATCTATGTATCTAAGCCATACTTTTGGAGAATTTTAATATGCTTCTGCTCAGTGCCAAAATAATTGTATCCGATGGTTCTAATTATATGAACTAATTCTATTATAGCTAAATGCATTCATTACACTCAGGATGGTATAGTGAAAAGCATACTTAATTTGAAGACCTAGGTTCAGATACTGACTTTGCCACTTATTAACTGTGTACCCTTATACAAGTAACTTCTCTAAGCCTCAGTTTCCTCAGTTGTAAAAGGAACAGATTGGGTATATGAACTTTCTTCTACTTCTAAATCTGTGTTCCTCTCCCACCCCAAACTCTTCTTCCTATTCCTCCCAAACCTGCTTCTCCTCCTAAATTCTCAATGATGACAACGTCTTCTCAGTCACCAGGGTTCATATCCTCAGAGTTATTTGGGGCTTTCTTCCTCACTTTTCATATGCCTCCAGATTGTCAAGTTCTCTAGATTCTTTTCCCACAACATTCCTCTCCCACACCTACCACAACCTCTCTACTTAAGGCCCTCATCTTTTCTTGCCTTGATTATGTTATTCACCTGTGTGCTAGTCTTTTTTGCTTCCAGGATCTCTCTCTCTCTCTCTCTCTCTCTCTCTCTCTCTCTCTCTCTCTCTCTCTCTCTCTCTCTCAACCTCTGTGTCTCTCTCTTTGTGTGTGTGTGTCTCTCTCTCTGTGTCCTCTGTCCCTCTTATTTTTTTTGGCAGGGCAATGAGGGTTAAGTGTCACACAGCTAGTAAGTGTTAAGTGTCCGAGGCCGGATTTGAACTCAGGTCTTCCTGACTCTAGGGCCGGTGCTCTATCCACTGTGCCACCTAGCTGCCCCCCCAGGCTATCTCTTTACCCATCCTTGACCACTGCTGCAAAAGTAATATTCTTCATGAACTGCTCTGATCATATTACTCCTTCTCTCAAAAGCCTTCTAAATAAAATATAAATTTCTGATTCTTGCATTCAAGGCCTTATACATATTCGTTTCAACCCATTTTTAACTTGATCATATACTTTTCTAGAAGCATATACATATGATTCCTAGACTCTATATTGCAGTCCAACTGTACTACTTTCCTCATGTTCTCATGCTGCCTTCTACCTTTGTCATGGGCATCCCTCACAACTAATAGCAATACCACCACCATCAATAATAATAGTTAGCATTTCTATAGCACTTGAGAGTTTTCCAAGTGCTTTGCAAATATTATTTCCTTTTATCTTAACAACAATGCTGGAATGTAGCTTATTGCTTCTCCTTTTACAGATGAGGAAACAGTGACTAAAGAGAGAGCTCATAGTCTCACAGCTAGTGAATATCTAAGGTCTGATTTGAACTCAGGTCCTCTTGACTCCACATCTAGTGCTCCATTTACTAGGTCTAATAGCCAGCTGACCAGAGAATTAGCTGGGCAAGAACTAGATAAGAAAATTTCCTCTCTGTTGATGGTTCTTTTTAATTTTTTTTTTTTGTGGAGCAATGAGGGTTAAGTGACTTGCCCAAGGTCACACAGCTAATAAGTGTCAAGTGTCTGAGGCTGGATTTGAACTCAGGTCCTCCCAAATCCAGGGCCAGTGTTTTATCTACTGCGCCACCTAGCTGCCCCTTAATGATGGTTCTTTCAAAGAAACTAGAAGGACAAGGGTTTTATGGACTGTTGGGATAAATCTGGGAAAAGGAATCTAGGTTCCTTTTTCCTCTAACCTAGTCTGGTTGGTGCAGTGGTAAAGAAAGATCCAAAATACTGGTCAGTTTCTAGTATATTACTGTGCCTTCCATTATGTGGAAGTAACTTCTAACTTCAGTACTACAAGGATCTGTTATTTCATCAGTGTAAGTACTGTCTCTGCTGACCCAGATTCTAGCCTTTTTGTCTTCCTCTGAGGGTGCCCCTTGGTCTTCCTTGTTACTGAAGAAACTTTCTATGGTCCTCACCTTTCTCTGTCTGCTCCTCTTGCCTTTCTTTTACTTGACTTTTAGCTCCTTAAAGTGGGGAACTGTTTCCAGGCTGCACTATCCCAAGCTTAAGAGGTCCCAGGTGGTATGATTTAAGGAGGATCAGGTTCTTCACTGCCTGGCCCGTTCCCTGGTCTGTAGATGACCCCAGACCAACTTGCTAATCAACCAGCTTTGTGTGTTGTGGGTTGTTAGCTCCGAGGAGCCTGTGCCCCTCCTCCACCTGAGCCACTGCTACTAGAGCCTACCCTATGGTTCTCAGCAGGAGTGAAAAATCCAAGTTCTGCCTCAGCACCAGCATAGACCTCTGTAGTCTCCCCCCTGCCCAGGGCTCAACCCTCTCACCAGACTGTGAGCTTAGTTCCAGATGACACTGGTGGTTCAGCTAATTCAGAGGCTCTGGGGGTCTCCTTCTCTGGTGAGGCCTTCCTGGGACTGGATCTATGTCAGGGTGACTGTGGGGTTGGGCTCCACTCCTATATCAGCACAGCAGCTCCCTCCTTCTGACCTTCCAAGCTGTTCTTGGTTAGAAGATGATTTCAGCACATTCTTCTGTGAGTTTTGCTGCTCCGGGCATTTTCCTATGGCGTTATTTGGATGTTTTTTGGAGCGATCATGTCATGAGTTCGAGAGCTCACTGCCTTTCCTCTCTAGCCCTTTTGTAACAGTAGATGGTCAGTTGTTCTTGGCCAAAATTCATCATCTTGTAGCCAACCTGGTGATGAGCAACTCTGAACTTAACTAGGTTGGTCCTCAGCTGACAGACATACAATCTGCCATGGAGTACATACTTCAATCTGCCATGGAGTACATACTTTAGGACTTTCCAGCTGCCTTGGGCTCCAGCAATAGACTGTATGTCTGTCTGCTGAGGACTAGCTTAGTTACCTTCAGAGATGCTCATGACACAACAAACAATCAGAGTAAGACTTTAATGGAGCTAACCTGTCAAGATGTTAACATTCATGGGCATCGCAGAGTGATGCATACCCATATACATTATGTATATGTATATATATGTGTGTGTGTGTATGTGCACATATATATACATATACATAATGTATATATGTTTGTGTATGTATATATATATATTATATATACAATATTTACAAAAGGATATTTACTGAGAAGATATGGCAAGAAAAAAAGTACAAATATTTCTACCATCCAAGGACACCCTGTTCCCTATACCATCTCTATACCTGGGGAAAGTGGGCTCAAACGTATATTGCTATGAAAAAATACTCTACCAAGGAAACTTCCAAATTCAGCTAATAGACAACTTCGACAGGTAGGTGGTGCAATGGATAGAGCACTAGGCTTGGAGTCAGGAAGACTTAGCTTCCTGAATTAAAATCTGTCCTTAGACCCATACTAGCTATGTGACCCTGGGCAAGTGTACCATGTACCATGTACCATACGTTTAACATGTACCATGTGCCATACCATGTAATGTGTAAAGTGTAACTTACTGTGTACTGTGTGCCATGTACCATGTAACATTCTGTGTAATGTGCCATTCAGGCGATATCATCAATAAGATAATATAAATAAGCTCAGATAAAATAAAATACTTATGTTTTTAAGAAATCTAAGACAAGAAAAAAAGAAAGGATTTGGTTATCATAAACACAAAAGACCTGGAAAGAAAATTTTACCATGTACCATGAACTGTGTAATGTACTGTGTAACATGTAACACATACAGTGTGCATGTATCCTACTGCATACCACACAACATGTATTATGTACCATACAACACGTCACATGCCATGTAACATGCACCACACACCATGTAACATGTAGCATGTCCTGTACCATATAATGTATTATGTACCATGTAATATACAATGTACCATATGTTTAATGTGTATGTATACTATACCATGCAATGTGTAACTGTAACTTGCTGTGTATCATATAACATGTGCCATGTACTGTGTTCATACAATGTGTACCATGTGCTTGTAACATGCAACGCATCACGTACCATGTACCATTCTGTGTAATGTGGCCTTTCTGGCGATATTATCAATAAGATAATATCAATGAGCTCAGATCAAATAAAATAAAAGTCATGTTTTTAAAGAAATCTAAGACAAGAAAAAAAGAGAAAGGATTTGGTTATCATAAATACAAAGGACCTGGGAAGGAAAATGTACCACATACCATGAACTGTGTAATGTAATGTATAACACATACCATGTTCTGTATACATGTAATATACTATATACTGTGTACCATGTACTGTGTACTAAGTAACATGCCATGTACCATGTCACGTACCATGTACTGTGTAATATACCGCGCACCCTGTAATGTACTATGTACCATACCATGTACCATGCATTTAATGTGTACTGTACCATGTAATGTGTAACATGTAACTACCTATGTATCATGTACCATGTACCTTGTTCATCTACCATATATCGTGTGCCATGTACCATGTACCATTCTGTGTAATGTGCCTTTCAGGCGATATTATCAATAAGATAATATCATAAGCTCAGATAAAATAAAACAAAATACTCACTTATGTTTTTAAGAAATCTAAGACAAAAAAAGAGAAAGGATTTGGTTATCATAAATACAAAGGACCTGGGAAGGAAAATATACCATGTACCATGTACTGTGTACATGTAATCTACTGTATACCATGTAACACACAGTGTACTGTACGTTTAGCATGTACTGTGTACTGTACCATGTAATGTTTAACATGTAACTTATTGTGTACCTTGTACCATGTATCATATTCATGTACCATGTACCATTCTGTGTAATGTGCACAGTAAATTACATGTTACACATTACATGGTATGGTACACATACACGTAAAACATATAGTACACAGTATGCAACATGGTACATTACAGGGTACAGGGTACACAGTTCACGGTATGCGACATGGTACATGGTACATGACATGTTACATGGTATATAGTAGATTACATGTACACAGTACATACATGATCCATGTTACATGGTTCATTACACAGTTCATGGTACGTGGTACATTTTCCTTTTCAGGTCCTTTGTATTTATGATAACCAAATCCTTTCTTTTTTTCTTTACAAAATTCTGATTGGCATTATTCTAGGATATTTGCAAAGTGTAGTCTCCTTTGTTGGGAACTACCACTTAGTTCTTAGTTATTTTAATATTGATATTTCCTGTTTCTTACATCATTGTTTGCCTCAGTTTTCTCATCTGTAAAAAAAAAAAAATCTATAAAAAAACCTGGCCAATCATTCCAGAATCTTTGCCAAGAAAACCCCAAGTGGGGTCACAGAGTCATACGCGAGTAAAACGACTGAACAAATAGAGAATTGGCCTTCATTAGCCAGAAACAGTCCCTCTTTCCCCTTTCCCCCCTCCCCCATTATATGACTTTCATACAGTTACACAGCAGTTTCTTCACAGAAACATCTGTTAGTCTGTTAATTAACATCTGTTAATTGTGTTACCTCTCCTAGGAGATAGGTTTGTAAACAAGACCATAGAATTTAGAGCTCAAGGGGACCTTAGAGAGCCAGTGGTTTCTTCATTTCAGAGATGAAGGTCAGAGAATGTCTTGCCTGAAGTCACACAGATAGACAGAAACAGAGCTGGGCTTCCAAACCATGCCTTTTGATGAGAAACCTGATGATCCTTCTTCTGCACTGTTCTACTTCCTACCCCACCAGGATAACTTTAACCAAAACTTTCCAAAGTTTTGCTTAGGGTGAAGATTGCAAAGTCATCTTAACCCTTGTATGACGATGGCGTGGGACTCCATAGGGAGCAGGCAGACCTCTAACTAGGCATTTTGTGCTTGGGAGGAGACATGCAAAATGTTCTTAAATCAACCTTTAAGGCAAATTCCTGGCGGGGGTGGGGGGGTGGGGGGGTGGAGTCAAGTCTGGGAGTGGGCTAGAGCCAACTCTTAACAGGCTTGGGAGAGCCGACTGTTAAATTTTCAGTGTGAGCATTTACACTGGGAAATCAGGGTCTGATTTATTTTTTTATCAATTATCTAGAGACTTAAGGAAGTGTTAATAATACAAATCAAACATAAAAGTGTTTGTGAGTACTTCCCCCCCCCAGAGAGCCTAGTTGTTAAATATTTTTCAGCAGACCCCTTCGTCACTCTAAGCATGGTGTAGAGGTCAGCAGCAGTATAGTATAAGGCTCAGGGAATGCAGTCATCACCAGACTGGAGGCCTGATGACTGTAGGCTAATAACAATAAGAACAATTTATATAGTGCTTTAGGGTTTGTAAAGTATTTGTTATCTCATTTGAGATAATGTCAAAGCACTCCTAAGCAGGGCTCCTGTTCAGAGATTCTGGAACATTGTGTGGACTCTAATGGGAAGGCTACTACCTGGTGAAGCAAGGCTTGGATTGACATGACCAGATTGAGGAGAGGTCTCAGGGGGTCCCTTCATGGGAGCAGCTGGGTATGCTAAGTTTCTAAACTGCTCAAGGACCACAAATGCTGTGAATCGCCCCAGGATGAAGCCCAGATTGTCCCATGCTGGTTATAGCTCTCAGAGAAAGAAGACAATTAAGTTTTCCCTGCAAACATGATCTAGAATACATTTAGGAGATGAAATTCTCAGAGGTGTAAGAAAGAGTTCATGCACAGGAACACCATTGAAGAAGCTTCCTCTATACATGGAGGTATTGTTAGTTGCTACAAAGCCTTTCCTGTTAATTCCGTGCTTGTGTTTTGTTCTTTTTTACATTTTGTTCTTTTGCATTCCCAGGAAAAGAAGGGTGTGGTTTCTGAAAAATTTCAGCACACACATAATGAAAATCATTTCCCTGAGATAGACATACCAACAAACTATGCAATTATGTATTACAGCAAATTGAAAACAGTATTTCTTAACTGCAGCTCTAGACTCTTCACATAGGGAGGAAATCCATTAATATGGGTCTCAGTAACATCTCTAGTAGCAATAGCAGCCCTTCTAAGTCTGGAGAACAGAAACATTCAAAAACAGCACTTTTTCGTGGTGCCAAAAAACTGGGATTTAGGAAATGGCTGAACAAATCATGCTATATGTTTGAATGAAAAAAAAATTATTTCCATTTAAAATAACTGTAGGCAACATAAAATACTCTATCACAATAATAAAATACTTTTTATGCAAATAAAGTTGGAGATAAACAATTAGAAAAATATCAACTGCTCATGGGTAGGCCAAGCCAATACAGTAAAAATGACAATTCTACCTAAAATTAATATACTTATTCAGTACCATACCAATAAAATTACCAAAAATTTATTTTATAGAGCTAGAAAAACTAATAACAAAATTCATCTGGGAGAACAAAAGGTCAAAAATATCAAGGTAATTAATGAAAAACATGTGCAGGAAGGTGGCCTAGTTGTGCCAGATCTCAAACTATAAGTGATAATTATCAAAACAATCTGGTACTGGCTAAGAAATAGAGTGGTAGATCAGTGGAATAGAAAAGGTACACAATACACAGTAGGAAAGAATCATAGCATGCTAATCTGGTGTTTGATAAACAGAAAGATCCAAACTTTTGGGACAAGAACTCACTATTTGACAACAACTTCTAGGAAAACTGGAAAGCACTTTGGCAGAAGCTAGGTATAGACCAACACTTCACACTATATACCAAGATAAGGTCAAAATGGGCACATGATTTAGAAATGAAGGGTGATACCAAAAGCAAATTAGGAGAGTGTACAATAGTTTACCTGTCAAATCTATGGATAAGGGAAGAATTTGTTACCAAACAAGAGATAGAGAGCATTATGGGATGTTAAATTGATAATTCAGATTATATTAAATTTAAAAGTTTTTGAACAAAAATGATACATCCAGAAATAGAAGGAAAGCAAAAAACTGGAAAAATTTTACTCATAAAGGCCTTATCTTTCAAATATATAGAGAACTGAGTCAAATTTATAAGACTATGAGTCATTCCCCAATAAATGGTCAAAGGATAGTAGTTTTCAGGTGAGAAAATTAAAGCTATTTATAGTCATATGAAAAAATGCCCTGAATCAATATTGATTGGAGAAGTGCAAATTAAAACAACTCTGAGTTACTATCCCCAAACTATCAGATTGGTTAACATGACAGAAAAGGAAATGGCAAATATTGGAGGGCATGTGCAAAAATTGGGACACTAATGCACTGTTAGATGAGTTGTGGACTGATCCAACAACACTAGAGAGCGTTTTGGAACCTACCCTTTGACCCAGAAATACCACTATTAGGTCTGTATCTCAAAGAGATCAAAGAAAAGGGAAAAGGATCTATTTGTACAAAACTATTTATAGCAGTTCTTTTTGTTGTGGCAAAGAATTAGAAATTGAGGGGATGCCCATCAATTGGAGAATGGCTGAACAAGTTGTGGTATATGATTATGATGGAATACCATTGTGCTATTAGAAATGATAAGCAGGATGTTTTCAGAAAAAAAAAAAAAAAACAACTTACATGAACTGATGCGAAGTAAAATAAGCAGAACCAGGACAACATTGTACACAGTAAAAGCAATATGGTAAAATGATCAACTCTAAATGATCTAGCTATTCTCAATAACACAAAGATCTAAGATAATTCTGAAGAACTAATGATGAAAAATGCTATCTACCTCCAGAGAAAGAACTGATGGAGTCTGAATGTAGATCAAAACATAGTGGGGTTTTTTTAAACTTTATTTTTCTTGTTGTTGGGTGTTGTCTGTTTGGGGTTTTTTTGATCTGTTTTCTTTCACAACATGACTAATATGGAAATATGTTTTGCCTGACTGTACACGTACAGCCTTTATCAAATTGCTTGCCTTCTCAATGGGGGGGGAGGGGAGGGAAGGTGGGAAATAATTTGGAACTCAAATTTTTAAAAAACAAAGGTTAAAATTATTTTTGCATGTAACTGGAAAAATAGTAAAATTAAAAATATTAAAACCATCTTTTACATGCTCTTGGTCAGACATTAGGCTAAGAACTAAGCATATAACAATTTAAAAAACAGGGCAATTTCTGTTCTCAAGGAAATCACACTATAATGGGTGGGGTGGAGGAAAGGGGAGGGGATGACACATATAGTGAGTGTTCAGTTGAAGGACAGAAGTCCTAAGGATATGGTGGTGGGAAGGATGACAAGGCCTAGGTAAGAACATTTTCTTATTCCATGAGAAATTACAATATGAAAAATTCAGAGAAATATGGGAAAGCTTGTCTGAGGTGTTACAGAGAGAATAAAGTTTAACCAGGAGAAAAACATAAGTGATCACTACAACAACAGAATCTATAGTGAAAGGCAGCTGAGCTCTGATTAAAGACAAGAGCTAGTCTTGGTCTCAGAAAACCGTTGATGAAACCTACTCCCTCTCCTTTTTCTGTAGAGAGCAGTAGTAAAGTTGGAGGACCTGGGTTCAAATTCCACCACTACCATTTTCTATATTGCCCTTGGCAAATTATATTTCTAAGCAAATCTATATTTCCAAGCTTTAGTTTTCTTTGATGGGGTTGGACTAAATTATTTCTATTCTCCTACTATTGATCTATGATTTCATAAAGTTGGGGGGGGAAAGAGGTGCATAATAATAGATAGACTCTCAAATGAGGTCACAGTGTGTGCTGGTTTTGCTGACCTGCTTGTCTTAACGGAGGATTGAGAAGAGTGAGGAGAAGCAGTAGAATGGAAAATTACTGTGGTATAAAAACCAGAGGCATCAATAAAGTTGAAAAAAACAAACACCAGAAAACCTTGTAGCGCTCCAAGGTCAGAGATTCTACAAACTTATGTGTCCAGGTCACTCCAGTACTGATCCCTCTGTGGATCGCTATGGATCTTTTTATGCCTCTGTGACTGGATCCAGAAACAATGGGATGGGTGCTGGTACCAGGAAGGACACCAAACTCAGCCCAGCATACTCAAGGAAAGCCAAACAAAAGCAAAGAGTTGGTTGGGATGAGACAGAGGCACACACAGTCAGTGCTGGCGACAAGCAATTATAGCAACTTTACCTCTTCCCTTCCTTGGGATTCCTCTTGAGGACAACACAGAAGTGATGGGTTGTTTGGCAGTCTCAATGAAAGGTACTTTTGTTTAGGGAAACATTCCATCCCTGAAAGAAATAGTTTTCAATATGTATTATCTGAATCAGGATTCATGAATTTTTAATGGTATAAAGGAAGTGAGAGAAAAGCATTTGGCTCAATTCCACAGTTTACTTATTGCTAAAATCTGTAACTATGCCCTAGTGGTGCAAATCAGATAGCTTGGGGATCATAATTTTTTTATTTATTTATTTGATATGTCTCCTGTGTTGTGACAAAAAGTCAGAAACATAGGAGTTCAAATTCTGTCTCAGTAATTGGGAGCAACTACTACTGACCCCAGAAGGAACTGTCTCCTGCTAACTGAATATATTGACCCTGTGCTTCCATGTAAACACCACAAATTGCAGAAAAATAGCTTCAGGGCCTGACTTAAAGAAGTTTTAAATCTGTTCATTGAACTGTTTTTCTTCTTATTTCTTGATGAAATTATGAATATCAGCTGTCCTAATGAGATATGGCCCAGGGAACATTACCTTTTAAATGTGACTGATGAGAATTCAGGGGAGGTAGAGTTGGATTGTCACTTTACCACTGCTCCTGAATTTCCTAAAAAACCTCTTCTGTATGGAAACTCTGCCAAACTGCCCAGCTGTGACAGCACTCCCGGAAGTATTGACTAAGATGTCTTCCAGCATTAATGTCCTTGTATCAGCCAATGAACATTTCCAACAAAGTCGTTTTGGAATTGGTATCAGGTACTTGGCTGTGAAGATCTTAGGAAGAAACATACATATGTGTATGCTCACACACACACACACACCCCCCCCACACACACACACACACTTTACCTTTTGTGGAGATCCATTTAATCCACATCCAGCACCAGTAGCTAAGAAACACAATTAATTCTTTCCCTTACGTGAATCAGAAGGGAAAGGATCAGTGCTGGTCAATTATTTTCTCCTTTCAAAATATTTCTAGAGGTATACGGTCCCTTAATAATTAGACTAAAACTCCTCTTTACACTTCCTTTGTTTCCCTGTGAAAACAAACATTCCCATCCTAACACATTCAAAGAAGATCATAAAGTAAGAGTCGGAAGGGACCCCAGAGGCCTTGTAGCCCATGTTCCTCCTTTTACACATGAAGAAGCCTAGGTGGAGAGCGTTTAAAGTGATTTACTCAGGGTCATAAAGTCAACAAGTGTCAGAGGTGGAATTTGAAGCTGGGTCTTCACAGCTTCTAGTGAAGGACTCTATGCATGATGCCTCACTGCCTTCAACCTTTTCTTGGGGGTGAGCAGGGGTCCTTGTCAGCCTTACAGAGACTGAAAATCATCCCTGCTATTGAATCATAGGGGCAGGAATTGAAAATGCATGTTTTCAAGTTTCTTTCTTTCTTTCTTTTTGGAGGGTTAAGTAAATTGCCTGAGTTACAACTAGTGTCTGAGGCCATATTTGAACTCGGGTTCTCCTGACTCTTGGTCTGGTACTCCATCCACTGTGCCACCTAGCTGCTCCACTCTATTATTGTTGTTGTTGTTGATGATCATGATATTATTTATTGTTATCATTATTAATCATTTACATTTTGGGAAATGGTGTCTTGAAGAATCAGAAATAATACTCATAATCTATGTGACCCTGGGGAAGTTACTTAGCTGCTGTCTCAGTTTCTTCATTTGTAAAATGATGATAATAGAACCTGACTCCCAGGGTTATTGTGAGGATAAAATTAAACAATAATGGGAAAGTACTTTGCAAACCTCAAAGCACTGCAAAATTGATAGCTACTATTATTATTAATATGAGATAGAATAATAGTTTAGTTGTCTATCAATCATATGTACTTTTTTGTGAGGCAATTGGGGTTAAGTGACTTGCCCAGGGTCACACAGCTAGTAAGTGTCAAGTGTCTGAGGCTGGATTTGAACTCAGGTCCTCCTGAATCCAAGGCCAGTGTTCTATCCACTCGCCACCTAGCTGCCCCAATCATATACACTTTAAGCTCTGCAGAACAATTTTTTTTACTACTCCATGAGGTAAGTAGTATAAATATTATTATCACTATTGTTATTTCACTCTCCCCTTCTGTACAATGGAGATCAGATAGAAATGTTCTTGGGAGAAGTTGCTGGCCTGCAACTATTTTGTGAACATGAGTAAAGGTTCACCTCTGCAGGCTCACTGAAGGTATGATGAGCTCCTTGAGGGCAAGGGCTGTCTTTTACATCATTCTCTATACCCAATGCATAGCACAGTGTCTTGGTAGGTATTTAGTAAATGCTTATTGGCTGGCTGACTGACTTTGGGACCACTCCATTCCCAGGAAGGATGATAGAAATTATACATGTTTTCATCCTGTTCTCATATCATTTTCATTTCTTCAGCTAACTCTTTGTATTTTGAGAGTTTTTCATTCCATGTATCTTGGAGATTATGGATGTTCAGAATAATGACATTAATTAAAAGATCAAATTTTTGTGGGTCAGTGTTAGCTCACAGTGATTGTGGGTAACAGTTTGGTCTGTCTCCCCAGCTTTTCCCTTTATCTCTCCTCACCCCTTCCATGTTCAGCCAAAATTCCAGGCATGCATCATGGATGGGCCCTTAACTTCCAGGCAGATATTGTTATTACCCCACATTTGACCCGGAAACTCCATTACTATGCTTATAGCCCATAGAAATCATTGAAAAGAGGAAAGTCCCCATAAAAACCAAAATATTTATAACAGGACGTTTTATGATAGCAAGGAATTGGAAACAAAGTAGATGTCCCTTGATTGGGAAATAACTAAACAAACTGTGATACCTGAATGTAATGGAATATTACAGTGCTATAAGAAATGACATGTGTAATAAATATAGAGTATTTCCACAAACTATATTATAGAAAGGTATCCATGGACTGATGTAGAGTGACGTAATGAGGGTCAAGAAAAGAGTATACACAATAGCCACAACAATGTAAACACAGAGATTGATTAAACACACACAAAATCAAAAGTGAACATTGCAAAATTATAAAGAATATGCATAACTTGAAAAAAGAGACATGAGAGGACATTCCCAACCCACTCCTTTCCAGAAGTGGGGTGTCCATAGGTGTTGCACATTCCACGTGTTTTCAGAGTTTTCCAGTGTATTGTTTGGTTGGGTGACTTTTTTCTCTTCTTTTTGTCTTAAAAACACCATTTGTTATATGGGATGGTTCTCTGGGAGGGAAAAACAGAAAGATACTGGGGAAAACTATAAGGATACAAAAATAATTGACCACTAAATTAAAAATATTATATTTATGTTATAGATATAGTTTGGTAATGACCTTTGTTTTCCTATTTTTGTAGTAGGTTGTGTAATAATGGAATTAATTTTTCTTTGGAGAGATAGAATTCACTTATAAATCCATCATCCATGTTGTCCTTTTTGGGGAGGGAGACAATTTCATTCATGGATTGTCTGATTTCTTTTCCTTAGATTGGGTTATATAAATGATCAATTTCTTGTTTTGTTAATCTGGTATTTATATTTTTGTAAATATTCTTTCATTTCATTTAAATTGTCAGATTTGTCAGCATATGATTGGGCAAAGTGTTTTCTAATGATTGTCTTTATTCTCTATGAACTCTTATTTTTGATATTAGAAATTTATTTTTTCTCTTTCTATTTTAAAAATCAGATTAGCTATTGGTTTCTTTTTGTTATTAACCCCTCCCACCATTTCCTAGTTTTTATCACTCATTCTCCAATTCCTATAATTATTTATCAATTTCTTCTTGCTTTTAATTATTACCAGTATTTTCTTTGATTTTCACAACTTCTATTTTGGTGTTTAGTTGGTTTTTATTTATTTGCTGCTATTGTAGGTCTTTTTCTCTTTTTTTCTAGTTGCATGCCCAAGTCATTGATTTGTTCTTTCTCTCTTTTGTTGATGAAAGTGTTTAGAGACATAAATTTTACCCTAAGGACTGCTTTGGCTACATACCAAAGTTTTTATATGTGATCTCACTATTGACATTTTCCTTGATGCTATTTCCAATATTCCCTTATAAAATATATTTTACAATTATTACTATTATGAATATCAAGTCAGGATATATGACTGTATTAATACAAGGAACAGATGCAGAAATTCCTTCTACAAATGCATCTTAGCTAATGGTCTTAGAGTATGGCCAC
Source organism: Dromiciops gliroides (assembly GCF_019393635.1). NCBI lineage: Eukaryota > Metazoa > Chordata > Mammalia > Microbiotheria > Microbiotheriidae > Dromiciops > Dromiciops gliroides. The sequence goes on along the minus strand of NC_057865.1, from coordinate 77,034,352 downwards.
ACAGCTAGTGTGTGCCAAAGGCAGGGCTTTAAACCCAGACCTTCTTGACTCCAGGGCCATTGTCCTCATTTTAAGGATAAAGAAATCTCAGGGTTGGAGAGATCACATGACTTGTCAAAAGTTATACAGGTACTAAGTTTCAGATTTAAGTGTGGGTCCTAGGATTCCAAGTTCAATGATCTTTACATTACACTATTTCTTTTTTCTTTAGAAGGAAGATTGGATTTTCTCTGAGATTCTATCAGAAAGAAGTTCCCCTGCAATCTTCCCATGTATATTTGATAGAATTCACTTATAAACCCATCATCCATCTTGTCCTTTCTGGGGAAGGAGAGGAGTGCATTTATGGATTGTCTAATTTCTTATCCTGAGATTGACATATCTAAATTCTCTATTTCTTGTTCTGTTAATCTGGTATTTTATATTTTTGTTATTTCATTTAAATTTTCATGTTTGTCAGCATATGATGGGGCAAAATATTTTTCAATAATTCCCTTTATTCTTTCTTTCTTTCTTATAAACTCTTTTTTCATTTTTGAAGTGCGCGCATGTGCGCGCGCACACACACACACACACACACACACACACACACACACACACACACACTCCACCGCAGACCTCCTGACCCAACTTTGAACAATTCCAATTTTGTCTCTAACCCCGATGTGTTCTCCTCCTTCTCTCTGTGCTTGATGGTAGCCATAAATCCCAAATAGTCAGTAACTGAAAAAGCATAACTGGAGCTCTTTTTAAAGCACTTCAGAAACCACCCCATTGTCTCTGTGTGTCAATGTTTGTATGCTCTGCTTGAAACCAAAACACCACTTAGGATGGCATCCCTCATTATGCCATGCCTGGCTCACTGGGAACTCAGGTTTATTTAATTGATTTTTAGAACTGCACAGTTGGCAGGAACCATCTCCTGGCCCCAGGATGACTTGGTTTCCAAACCTGAAGCTCTCTTATTTATTTGCTTCCCTTGACTAGTATCCTGAGGAATCTCTCTGAAGTGACATTTATGTTTATCTACTTTGCATATATTGCCCTACTTGAATACTCATTTTGCTCATACGTATTATTGAGTCAACCCACCACAATTCTGGCAAATAAAGATTGAGCTAAGGATTCATCAGCTCTCTCCTTTAAGGCCCCAGTGGCTAAGAGTATCTATGGCAAAATGTGAGCTCTTCCTTAAACAATACATTGGGAAGCATAATCCCTGGACAATCAAGGAAACCAATAAAGATCACATTTGGAAGCTGCACCAATAATACCCCACAAATTCAATCAATACTCTTTTGACAGGCTTGCAAAATGTAGAATGAGGTTGGAAAATATAAATAATGTAAATTTTGATAGTTCATAGGGGAAGCCCATCTTGTGAATAACAAAGAGCTGATAAAAATGCAAGCAGAAAAGAGATTCAGTCACACTGGATTAATAAACAGGGGGAAATGAGGGTTAGAATTAATGAAGGCCTAAGAATTCCAGGAAAAAAAAAAAGATTTATTTGGTTTTCCTTACATGCACAGTATTTCTTTCTTGGAGGTTTCTAATGTTCTATGCATGTATTTTAAAAGTTTATTTTTTAAATTTTCACGTTAAACTTTTTTTCCTGTCGGCCTCCTCTTTCTTATTTCTCTCTTCCACCATCCTTAATGGAGAACAGAACTGAAGGGTTTCTTTTCTCAGACTAAGCAATAGAAGTAAGTTTTAAAATTTTGACAATGGGAGCAGAAAGATTTTTGAAATGTATATTTTGGGGGCAGCTAGGTGGCGCAGTGGATAGAGCACCGGCCCTGGAGTCAGGAATCCCTGAGTTCAAATCCGGCCTCAGACACTTAACACTTACTAGCTGTGTGACCCTGGGCAAGTCACTTAACCCCAATTGCCTCACTAAAAAAAAAAGAAATGTATATTTTAAGATGAGATAGCCCAGGCTAATAAGGTAATGAAGTAGCAGATGAATTGAGGTTAGAATTGTTGAATGGATTGTTCGTCAACAGAGAATTAAGGCACTATCCTTGAATACTCATGTATGTCTCTTTTTTTAAAAAAAATCCTGGCTTCCTGAGTCAGATTTATTTAATAGAGGAAGCATTTTGGAGAGGGTATGTGGTTATTAAGTCAATTCAACCCAAATTTTATCAAGTGTTGAGGTGTATGAAGACCACTCTCTAGCTCTCCTGACAACTTACAATTGAATTTAGCCCTTGGATGCACCCCAAAGAGCCACAGAAATACATATTCAAGTACTGAAGTACAATTAGCCAATTTGTTGCCCCATCAGAATGTTAGCACCTTGATGTCAGGAACAGTCTTATTTATTTTTTTTTATTATGTATTCCTATTGCCTAACACATTGCCTTGCATGTAGAAGACACCTAAGGAATGCTGGTTGAAGAGACATGGATTGAATTTCCCTAGGCAATTTGAATAGTCATTAAGACATTAGTTCAGGTTTAATCTGGGTATATATTAACTGTATTATCCTGGGTAAGTCACTTAGCCTCTAAGTGTCCCCTGCATCTAAGACTATATAAATTGCAGAATAGCTGCTGAGATGCTTTGCTAGATGGAGTTTCTTTAATGGAAGTAACCTATGAAATCAGAGGTTTGGAACCTCTCTCTCTTCCCCTTCTGGAAAAAAAGTGAAGAAGGTAACATAGTGTGAGAATACTTTAAATGACTAGCTTAATTTGGGGGCTAAATCTGACTGGAGTACTAATCTGGGGACTGTTGACTGACTGGCTATCTGACTTCTATTAATTTAATATGGGCCATTTATAAAGTTCCACCACACTGCTCCCAAACTGATAAACTAAAGATTAAGAAGGCTCTTAACTAAATAATCAAAGCAGAGTTTATTTATGAGATACTATTGAAAATTAAGAATACAGGGAAATAAATCGTACAACCTGACTGCTTTCCTGTGGTCTCTTTTCACTGGGTCTCTTTCCCACCTGCTGCCTGTCAAACTTTTTTAATACAATAAGGGCCTTAGCCACCTCTTCAGGTCCTTTATTCCAACTCCCAGCCCCTTTCATTTTGCAAATCCCCCTGCTTCTAACTTTCCTCTCCTTACTGCCACTGCTGAACCCCTGTGTTTCTCTCTCACTGACCTTCTGTCTGTCTGCTCTGTCTGTCTGCCCTTCGGCCTCTCTTTTCCCTGCTCCTAGTCCTTCTCTTCTTCTCCTGCGTCCTTCTAGCCCAGTCTCTAGTCTACCGTGCTCCAACCTTTCTAATCTCATCAGCCGTCGCTTGACCTCTTCTCTGCCTCGTCTCGTCCATCCGACCAGCTCCGTCCTTGTCCGCCCCTCTAATCTCCTTGCTCCTAGTCCTGCATTACTGTTTGTCTCGTCCCCCCTGACAGAATCCCTTCTAATCTAACTCCCAGGTCTATATATACCTTTTCTTCTCTCCACTCAAATCTCGGGGCTTTCTGTGCCCCCACAGACCAAGCTAATCCTCCAGCCAGGGCTGCGGCTGGTGGGAGCAGGGTGCTCCAGCTTCACATGCCTCAGCACAGGCTACGCTAGAGCCCAGCATCTCTCAGATACCTCCACTCAGGTCGGAGGGAGCTGGGGACTTTTCCCCCCAGCTGTCTGACCTGGCGTCTTGTACAGCCCATGGGGCTTTTGGGCTCAGCTGAAGAGGAGGGGGAGAGGCACCAGCCCCTCCCACACATAAGAGACCCTGAGGGCCTAAGGTTTTCCAATTTCAGCCCAAAGATAGGGTCCCCAAATCAAAACAAATTTCCACAATAGAAAAATGGATATTGAGGAATATATATATATATATATATATTTTTTTTTTTTGGTGAGGCAGTTGGGGTTAAGTGACTTGCCCAGGGTCACACAGCTAGTAAGTGTTAAGTGTCGTTGGCCGGATTTGAACTCAGGTACTCCTGAATCCAGGGCCGGTGCCTTATCCGCTGCGCCATCTAGCTGCCCCGAGGAATATTTTTTAAGGATGTAAATGACAGATCTTGCTAGCTATGGACTTTTTATGTTTATTTAGTAAACACCAATATAATGTTCTACCCTGGCCAGATGATCAAAGTAAGGCATGATACCTATCTAGCAAGGTAGAATGGAGGCAGCTCTGGACTTGAGATGAGAAGATCTGGATTCAAATCTTCATTTCATTCCAATTAGTTTTGTGACTATGGACAAGTCTCCATGCTGCTTAACTTCTTTGTAATAGTGATGATAACGATTCCTAGCATTTAGAGAGCATTTTAAGGCTTGCAGAGTGCTTTACACATCCTCTCATTTATCCTGGAAACATCTCTGCAAGGTAGGTGCTATTATAATGCCCATTTTATAGATGAGGAAACTGAGGCTTTAGAGCAGCCCAGTGATTTGCCAAGAGTCACATAGCCAGTAAGTATCTGAGGCACGATATGTACTCAGGAGTTCCTGACTCCAAGTCCCTCATCACTGCACAACCCAGCTGCCCCGTAGGAGACACCTTGATCTGAGCCTTGACAAAATGGAATTCTAAGGGGAGAAGTAGGGAGAGAGTGTTCTAAGGCCTGTGTGAAGCTTGGAGGATAGCAGGCCATTTTGACTGGAATTCACAGTATATGAAGAAAACCAATAGGTAAGAATGGAAAGGTAAGGCGGAGGAAGCGATGCTAAATGAAGTTAGCATTTCGCACTAGAGGAAAAAACAGGATCTTCTGGGGATTCTTGAGCAGGGGAGTGACCGATTTAGACTTTTGCTTTAGGCAAAGTATTTTGTCATCTATGTGGAGGGTGTACTGGAGAGTGGAAGAGCCTGGGTGCTGGAAGACCAACCAGGAGGCTTCTAGGCGAGACATGATCACGGCCTCACTGAGGGTGGCGTCCATGTGAGTAGAGAGCAGGGGGATGTATGGGAGACGTGTGTAATTAGAAGTGAACAAAGCTGAAAGACATAGAATGATTCCATGAAAAGGAAAGTCAATGTTATTCCTAAACTGCTGAATCCGCTGTTCTCATCCTGAGAAGACTTAGCACCGAACATGATAGAAATGATGAAAGGGATGAAGGTGGATTTCAACATAGAAATGGTTTTAGAGACAGAAGTGTCTGGCATGAAGACAAAGTTTGGGAAAGAAAAATACAGAAGAGGGACGACGTGACTCAACTTGCTGCATGGTTAGTTGACACTTGGTTTAACCTTATTGTTCAGCTCAACCGGGGGTCAGACTGAAAATGGAACAGATTGGCCAGATATTGATTCTAATATCAGCAAACAGAGGGTAGCTAGGCTCTGCTACCTCAATTTTTATCCTTTCTCTGCCTCACTTTCTTTATCTGAAAAATGAAGGGACTAAACTAGATCTTCTATAAAGCTCTAAAGCCTATAATCCTAATGCCCCCATGCCCCACCTTTTATTGAAACCAATCCTCCAATATCCTTGGCTGGGGGACACTAGGGAGAGTTAGCTGATTATGAAAAAATTTAACTGACCAAATGATTATTGGGAGTCTTGGCTTGCTTCTTCGTGTAACTGGGGATCTTATTCAGGCAGGGAATAGTTGGAGGTATCTCCAGTTCTCCTAAATAGCTCTAATTACCAAGAAGTACTTGTTCAGAATCTGATTAATCTCAGCGTTCCTATGACAGGAATCCCACCCCCACCACCCCCTTCACTGCCAAACCTCTTAGGACTGGATCAGTCCCAAATAAAGGGATTTGGCCAGAATTAGACCAACCTTAGCAATGTAGTGAGGCAAACTGCTTATTAGCTAGTTAGATATAACTAAGACAGACCACTAGATCTGATGCTGCATTTATATGAAATTTCCCACTGCATAGTTAATCTGGTTGATTGTGCAGCTTCCAGCTACCTAAGAAATTAAAGAGGCAACAACAAACAAAAACAAAAACAATCACTTCACTGGCTTTAGATAGAAAGCAGAAATTGTTGGCAGATGGACCCAGGTCTTAAAACATTTCGAGAGTGAAAAGTTTGAAGTAGAATTAAGTAATCGATTATTAGGAGAGGGTTTGAGGGTGCATTTTGGCAGCTAGACCTCACCAATTTGGTGGCCATTTATGGACACAATAGTATAATAATAATTACTTACATGTTCATAGTGCCTTTAAATTTGCAAAGCACTTTACACACATTATCTCCTTTGAACATCAAAACAACCCTCTGATCTAGTTGCAATAGGTATTATTATTTCCAATTTCAAATTCAGAAACTGAAGCTCAGAGCACCGGTTCCAAGGCAACTCATCCAAGATCATATGGACAGCAAATATCAGAGAAGGAATTTGAACCCAGATCTTCCTAATTCCAATTCTAGCATTCTAGTCATTGTAGCATACTGTTTTCTTGTGACTTTCTGGGATGTTAAGCCCATTTTAATCCTCCCCCATTCTTTTATTTTTTAATTGCCCAAACTTTGGCACAACACACACGAATGACTTATTTTTCAGCTATCTCAGCACTATACATCTAGAATAAGTAACCCAATCTGTCCCTTGTATAGGAAGAAGATGCTTAATTGTGAGAGGTTCATAACTCATCCATATACACAATTAGCCAAAGACTGAACATTTCAAGCACAGGAAATGGAATATTGCCATCCATCATTGGGCAATTTTTATTTATTTAGTGTTTTAGCGACTTACTTGATCACAAGGATGTTCAGAGAAAAGCCTTTTAACAATGAAAAATTGCTTTAGGATATTAAATTGTGTGAGAAATGGACAATGGTTTATTGAAGATTTGCCTGTATGTCAATTCCTGAACTGGCCTCATTCTTAGAATTCTGGCTTTTCCTCTCCGAAATGGTAATACTTAACCTGTGTGTAGAAGGTAGGATTAATTTTCACATCCTCATACAGTGTGATCTTTTTAAGCTGATATTGGTTTATCCAGAAGAGTACATAATTCTAAGCAATCTCTATCCTTAGGCTGAATTAAATACCCTATTGTTCTTAAAATACTGCAAATTCCAAATTTGCTTAATTTCAAGTCCATTCTTTCTGATTCTGGTGCTCTTAAAAATTATCTAGATTTTACTTTCTTTTTTCTTTTCTTTTCTTTCTTTCTTTCTTTCTTTCTTTTTTCTTTTGAGGCATTTGGGGTTAAGTGACTCACCCAGAGTCACAAAGCTACTGTGTCTGAGGTCACATTTGAACTCGGGTCCTCCTGACTGCAGGGTTAGTGCTCTATCAACCTAGCTGCTCCTAGATTTTATTTTCTTACTGCCAGCCACAGGTCTTTGAAAGGAAAGGCTTGTTTTAAAAACTTTATTTCTGGTGTGGCTGCTATTTGGGAGCCTGATTAAGTAATTTAAACATTGCTTACTGGCTTACCCTCTAGAGAGAAACATCTCATTTTAATGAGGCTCTCTCGGGGCACGAGTCATATCACCTCTCTTTAGATTTCTGCATTCTGCTTCATACTAAAAATATTGTGCAGAACACTGCTTAGCATCCTCATGTTATGTGACTATGAAGTTCACAGTTGGAAGTCTTCTCCAAATGATAAAGCTTCATCAGGTGAGAATCAACAGTTCTTTTAAAACATCCTGGCCATGGGAATACATCAGAGGAATTATACATTATTACTGCAGAGAATAGCATCTTCCTCCTATTTACCTTCTCACTCTTTCTGCCATCTTTAACTACTTTTAGTTGATTAAATGGGGCAGCTAGAAGGATAGAGCACTGGGCTTGGAATCAGGAAGAAGCTTCTTCAAAATTTGGACTCAGACACTTACTAGCTGGGTGACCCTGGGCAAGTCACTTAACCCGGTTTGTCTCAGTTTCCTCATCTGTAAAATGAGCTGGAGAAAGAAATGGGAAACTCTACTCCAGTATCTCTTCCAAGAAAACCCCAAATGGGGCCATGAAGAATTGGATACAGCTGAAAGGGTTGGACATGACTGAAACCTGAAATAACCGAACAAGAACAACAACAAAAAGCTGATTAACCACAACCCAGGTAAGACAGAGTGGTGAGTGTATGCTATATAGAAGCATAAGCAGCCAATGCTCTTCCATCAACTTAAGGATATTTGGTTAATTAAGTTAATGTGGGGGTAAAAGTGAAACATTCTTAATTTGTATAAAACTAGCAAACTGATATTTTTGCAGAATGTTCTTATTCTCTTGAGCAATCTCTATGTGCTTTTTTTTCTGAAGGCAGTAAGAGGCAGTAAGCAATCAAATAGAGGCTACGTGTGTGGAATTACGTAAAACATCATCATATTGGGCATTTTGTACAGGAAAACTCAAATAAAAGAAAAAAAGTGAAAGAAAGTGAAAAATAGCATGCTTCAGTCTGTGCTCAATCTGTAATGATTGGAATGACGCCACCTGCTGGAGACTTACTGTAGAAAAGCTCCACCATGAGGAGAAGGTCTCTGAGGGCAAGACCATGCATCATTTCTTTAGTGTCAGGAAGTGACATTTGCTTGTGGGAGGAAGAAGGGGGAGGCTGGTGCTCTGACTCGCGCTCTTTCCTGAGGACTCTGGTGGAGAAGGGAGCTAGAAATGCACTCTCCCTTTAATAGATAGCTGAATCTAGGTGTTTCTCTCTCTCTTTACCAAATTCTTATTCTCCTTAATAAATGCTTACATGTCTAACTCTTATAATTTATTGGCAACCACTCATTAGATATTTTAGACAGTATAGATAGAATTTTAGCCTGTACAAATCAATATCAGTTCTTTCTTTGGAAGTGGATAGTATGTGTTATCATTAGTCCTTTGGGATTGTCTTGGATCACTGCATTGCTGACAATAGTTAAGTTCATTCACAATTCTTCATTGAACAATATTGTTGTCACCGTGTAAAATGTTCTCCTGGTTCTACTCACTTCACTATACATCAGTTCATACAAGTCTTTCTAGGCCTTTCTGAAATCATCCTGCTTGTCACTTCTTATAACACGATAATATTCCATCACAATCATATGCCATAGCTTGTTCAGCCATTCCCCAATTGAAGGGCATACCTTTGATTTCCAATTCTTAGCCATCACAAAAAGAGCTGCTATTAACATTTTTGTACAAATAGGTCTTTTTCTCTTTTTGGGGGATGTCTTTGAGATATAAACCTAGCAGTGGTATTTCTGGATCAAAGGGTATGCACAGTTTTATAGCCCTTTGGGCATAGTTCCAAATTGTTCTCTAGAATGGTTGGATCTGTTCACAACTCCATCAACAATGGATTAGTGTCCCAGCTTTCCCACATCCCCTCCAACATTCAATATTTTCTTTCTTTATATTAGCCACTCTGATAAGTGTGAGGTGGCACCTCAGAGTTATTTTAATTAACATTTCTCTGATCAATAGTGATTTAGAGCATTTTTTCGTATAACTATAGATGTGCTTAAATATTTAATGTCTTCTTAGGCAGGGTAGAGAAAGATAAGGGCTTTTGATGAACGGTGTAAGTCAATATAAACCCATTATGATGTTCTCTTTTAATGATAGAGCTAAGTCCCAATTAGTGTGAATAATGAATACCATGAAATGGTCTCATGTTTTGGGGTTTTGAAGTTATAATTATGTATATTGCATCAAATGATTCTAGCCCAATAGAAATATGCAGTGCAAATTCAAATAATGCAACTATTTCATGGGATCCATTATTTGTACTAATTAGACCCAGCTATATGATGTTCCCTGAGCCAACCTCTGGAGCTCATACAGTCCACTTGTTGGCTGGAAAGAATGAAAGGGACCTAGCTAGTTGCTGTTCAGTTGTATCTGACTCTTTGTGATCCCATTTGGGGTTTTCTTGGCAAAGATACTGGAGTTGGGTTTTTTTGCCATTTCCTTTTCCATTTCATTTTCCATATCATTTTACAGATGAGGCACTGAGGCAAACAGGGTTAAGTAACTTGCCCAGGATCACATAGCTAAGAAGTGTCTTAGGATAAATTAGAAATCAGGAAGATGAGTCTTGCTGACTCCATGTCTAGCATTCTATAAACTGCACACCTAGCTTCTCTGTCCTAGCTCAATTCTAAGATATTTGAATTGGTCAAGTAAAGTATCATATTACTTAAACAGTAAATTTTCTCTCTCTAGTAATTAAAAAAATATTTAAGTGCCACTTCTTAATAACTTTGCAGCGTATAGAAAATAGGGAAAACAATCAATCATCAGAGCCTATCTGGCATATGAATTACATTGTAAATCAGATTTTTAGTATGTTCATTTGTTGTTACATCTCACCCAGATTTTGCTAATCACCAAACAATTTCATGAATAGAAAATTGAAATGTTGCTGGCTTATTATTCACGAAGAGGCCCTTGTGGATAAATGCTCAGTCAATGGATTTATCTTTTGTAGGATTTGAATGGCACCTGCCCAGCTAAACTAGAGCCCCAGCTGTCCATCAACATGAGCTGGGGAGGAAAATCTACAAAATGGAATGAGCCATTTTTGGGGAAAGAGGGTATGTTATAAAAGGCAGTGATTAGTCAGAAAGGTCTATTTTTAATATGAATGATGCAACTATCATCTCCCACCTCAGTACTTATTATTATAAAAGCTCTAACTAGTTTCTTAAGAGTCCTTTACTTTAATATCATGCAGTGAAATGGTTTTTTTGCACAGTTTTATGCTTTTACCATAGAAACTTTAAGGACTAAACAACAGGATGGGGGGGGGGGGAGCAGCTAGGTGGTGCAGTGGATAAAGCGCTGGCCCTGGCTTCAGAAGGACCTGAGTTCAAATATGGCCTCAGACACTTGACACTAGCTGTGTAACCCTGGACAAGTCACTTAACCCTCATTGCCCCACAAAACAAAAAACAAAAAATAAACAAAAACAAACAAAAACCCCAACAGGATGGAAGATACTAAAATATCTATTGAATTATTGATTAAACAATTCTTAGGTATCCATACATATGGAAATAAATTATGTTTTCATGTAAGATACTTCCATGAAAACAAGTTTTTAAACTATGGGTACATAAAAAAACCTCTTTTCAATACTTGTGTTTTTAAAAATTGCTATGAAATAGAGAATGCCTCTAGTACCAATTTCCATATTCTTGTGGTTCAGCAAAATTCACTGATTACTACAAGTTAACCTGAATGGATCTCTGCTATGACTGAATGAATCAAACAATCAAACAATCTACAAGCATCAAGTGTTTTGTTTTGATTTGGGTTTTTTTTTGTACCAGGCACTGAACTAGGTGTTGGTGATACAAATAGAGAATTGTGGGATGATGAAGGCTGATGCCATGATGTAGGTTTCCAGGTGAGACCACCATATTTTATAAAGGTTCTTTTGAAATTTCCATGATATGTTTCTGTGAATGTACTTTTCCCCCTTGGATGTATCTTATATGAACCAATAGTCTAACAAACATTTCTGACTGGGCATCCCATCACTTAACATATCCAAACTGGAGTTCATTATCCCTTTCCCCTACTCACCCCTTCACTGAACTTCCCTATCTCTATTTAGGACACCACTATCTTTACACTGGATAGAGTGCTGGACCTGTACTCAGGAACACTTGAGTTGAAATCCAGCCTCAGATACTTACTAATTATCGGGCGTTGGGCAAATCACTCAACTTCTGTTCGCCTTAATCCACTGAAGAAGGAAATCCCAAATCATTTCAGTGTCTTTGCCAAGAAAACCCCATGTATGGCAGTGACATACAATGATCCATGGGGTCATGAAGAGTCAGACAAAACTGAACAACTGAACAACAAAAACAACATTCTTTGTCACTCAGTTTCACAAGCTTGGTGAAGGTAGAGTCTTGATTCCTCACTCTCAATGCACATATTCAATCAGGAAATTGATCTTGGTTTTACCTACACAATAAATCTCTTATCTGTTCTCTTCTTTCTGTTCATCCAGCTATTGGCCCAGTATAAATCCATATTATCTCTTACCTAGATTGTTACAATCATCTCAAAGTTAGTCGTATTATTTTAAGTCTGCCCCCTTCAGTCAACTATGCTCCACTGTTGCCCAAAAGATTTTCCTAAAGCATAGAGCTGAAGCCTGACCTTGTCACTCCCCTCCTCAATAAACGCCAGTCATTTCACACATAAACGGCTCAGGCATCCCCCAACAATCCATGCCTCAGCTACCTTTTTCCCCAATCTTATTATACATTCTTCTTCTTCACATCTACTATGATCCATTTACCTTATTACTTCTTAAACATTGTAACGATTGGAATGACGCCACCTGCTGGATACTTACTGTAGAAGAGTTCTGCCCATGAAGCAAAGGTCTTTGAGGGCAAGACCAGGCTTCAGGAAGTGACGCGGACTAGTGGGAGGAGGAAGGAAGAGACTGGCGCTCGGTCTCACTCTCTTTCCTCTGGACTCTGGCGGAGAAGGGAGCTAGAAATGTGCTCTCCCTTTAATAGATAGGAATCTAGGCCTTTTTCTCTCTCTTTACCAAATTCTTATTCTCCTTAATAAATGCTTAAAAGTCTAACTCTTGCTAAAGCTTATAATTTATTGGCGACCACTCATTAGATATTTTAGACAGTTTAGCTAGAATTTTAGCCTTAACAGATGGCTGACCACGAAGAGGAAAGCTAACCCTCAGTCTTCTTCTGATCTTCTGGTTGGGTAAGAAATTTCCCCTCCCTCTCCCTTTAACTGCTAAGTACTGGTGTACTGGCTGTGTTTTCCTTTAAATTTTTTCAAATGGACCTTTTAAACTCCCTAATTATCCTATTTTTGATTTTAGTCTGTTTAACCAGACAAATGGGAGATAAGATCATGTTAATGCTTTGTTTTTGTGGATTTTCTATTTTTCTTTTTATTTTTGTTAAAAGAGCCAGCAACTTACTCACACAAGGAAATATCTCTCCCTCTCCCAACCATGCTTTTTCAGAGAAACCTGAAGAGATTCCCGCAGCTTTTCCCAGTTCTAACAGTAATTGTTGCTTTAATTTTGCATGCCTGGAGGCAATGACCCACCCTCTAGAAGCTTTTAATCCCCTAGCACCTGGAGGCAAAGTGGGGGAAGAGGAATCCAGGCCTGAGTTCAAAATCAAGTCTGATTCAAATTGTGCTGGTCCCTCCCTTCCTCTCCAGACCCCACCCTCTACTCCTCCTATGGCCAAGCCCATAGCTTCCCCTGCCTGGGAAGTCCAGAGATCTGATGCGCATGCTCAACTTTCTCTAACTACATTTGCAGCTTCAGGCTCAGCCCTTCCCCAGCCTGGCTGTGCTTCTGAGACAACCTTAGAAAACCCTTTAAATTCCAGATATGCTCGTTTTGTTGATAATTTTGCTAACCTGCTTATGTCTTTCATTAGTAATCTTATAAAGCATTTGTATGGTGAAAAGACTGACAGACAATATAGAGGGGTTAAAGAAGAAAAATTTAAGCTGTATAAGAATGACAATCATCAACATAGTTCAAGACTCTGCTTCTTTTGCCATGGAAGGGTATATATTGTACAGAAATGTAAAAGTAAGGGGCAAGGTATTGATATGAGTGTTGGGGATTTTAGATATCAGAATCAAAAGTGTTCTGAATTCACTCAGAGTAATAGTATCAGTTCAGAGGTTACATAGGATTTCTATGCTATTATATATACATTTTGAAATTAATGGTATGGGTTTATTTTCATAGAGATTTTCATGCTTTTGAGATTGTGACTTATACTTAGTTTCTAAAACAAGGAGAATATTTGTAAAGCTTTTTATAGTCATATGATCAAGTTTATATTTTATAATACTCTTATTAATATTAAGTTCATATTCATTTAGATTTCCCTAGTTTGAATTTCATTGTCTTTTATTGTTCCGTGTGTATTTTTTTCTATTTATTCATCTCTCTAATTTTGAAACATTGCAAGATGGTTTTGATTTCATAATACAATGTTAATTCTAGGAGTATTGTGCTCCCATATTCTGAGTTGTTTGTTTTTGTTATTTTTTCTCAACTGATTATTTGATCAAACTCTTTAAAGCATTTCCCTAGCAAATTGTTTGCCATGGCAAGTGTAAATTGATTCTAGAAGTATTATTTTTGATAAGCATATTCCAAAAAAAAAAAAAAAAAAAGAGGGGAACATTTGTAAAAGTTGTCTTTGAGATTGTGTTGTGCTTTAACTTGTATTTAAATATGTTCAGATTTTTCAAAAAAGTAATTGTATGCTAAGTAAAAAAAGGTATTATTTGAAATTGTTGCATAATTATATATTATATTCTGAGTCAAGATGTATTCACATTTTTTGCAATCATTTATTATCCTCAATTTTTAAATCCATATGAGACTTGGATTATGGGAACTTATCATTTAAGACATTAATTGCCTTTATTCTGAGTTATCAGATGCCAGTTGGCCAAGATGCCATCCAATCACAAGAGGAATACATGCAAGAGCAGACACTGAACTGTCACATGAGGGGAGACATGCATGAAGTCAAGGTATGGCCAAGGGAACGGCTTTTGACAAATGTTGAGGTTGGATTCTCTTGGTTTAATATTTTATTTTATTTTTCCCCACAATATCGTACAGATGGCTGGAAGTATTGATCCCACCCATCTCACTTCTACACCTGGCTTCTATGCTCCCTCCTATATGCCTGATGCCATGGACCATCTCAATCCCATGCATCTGATTAAGTCTGACTCAGTTTCCTCCAATATGTTCGGTGGCATGGACGTATATTCCATCCACCTATTTTAAGCCTGGCATACTGTATGGGCAGTACATATTGCTCAAGTGTGGGAATGCTCATATCCCATCATTTCTCTGTTCTTTTATGGTAACCCCCATAATTATCTCAGGTGTCATGATAAATAACAGTGTTGAATTTGGCCTTGACATCTGTTACTAATTATATTAGATTTTAAAATTTCTCATAATGGCATGAGGATAATTAGGCAGATGATGCAAAAAGTGATGAAACAGATAAAATTTATTTTTAATAATTAATATTGCAGCAATTGTCTTCTCAATTACCCTCCATAAGGGGGGGACTATAGTAATATTATAATTTTAAAGAATGTTTCAATTTTTGTTTTATTATATGTTTCATGTGTAACAACTAAGATTCTGTATTCCCTTAGACATGTTTTTGAGAACTTTCATTGTTTGATTTTATTATTGACAAAGCTATTTTAAAGTTGTGTTAAGCTCAATTTTGTAGGAAATTTCCTGGCTGATTACCAGCATCCACACATCAACCCCTGAAAAGACTTCCATTCTACGACTACACCTAGAGGACATCTGAGAAAAGACTTTCAGAGACTTTAAATGAACAGTTTTGTTTTGTTGTTGTTTTTTTTTCTCTTTTCTCTTTCTGTTATAATATACACCATCTGTAACGTGTATTCTCTGCAGAGGCCCTCCCTTTGCAAGACTAATGTCAAAGCGTCGGTTCATGAGGACAAAAAAAAAAAAATCGCCCCTCTGGACAAAACTTTCCTCTCTTCCTTTTCTATATTGTTGTTCACATATTATTAGTTAGCAATAGTTATTATATTGTTTTTACTGTTCCATCAAGGAAACATTTTGTTTCTTGAGGAACAACAGGGGGGACTGTAACGATTGGAATGACGCCACCTGCTGGATACTTACTGTAGAAGAGTTCTGCCCATGAAGCAAAGGTCTTTGAGGGCAAGACCAGGCTTCAGGAAGTGACGCGGACTAGTGGGAGGAGGAAGGAAGAGACTGGCGCTCGGTCTCACTCTCTTTCCTCTGGACTCTGGCGGAGAAGGGAGCTAGAAATGTGCTCTCCCTTTAATAGATAGGAATCTAGGCCTTTTTCTCTCTCTTTACCAAATTCTTATTCTCCTTAATAAATGCTTAAAAGTCTAACTCTTGCTAAAGCTTATAATTTATTGGCGACCACTCATTAGATATTTTAGACAGTTTAGCTAGAATTTTAGCCTTAACAACATGGTACTGCATCATTGGTTGACTTCCATGTCATGTCAGAACCTTATAACCTCTAGACCACTGTCACTTAGAACCCCTAGTTTCCTTCAAGGTTCAGTTCAAAGGATTGTTGTTGTTTGTCTTTCATTCTTGAAAAGGACCATGGCACTGGGGAGGTGATGTCATGGTTTGCAGTGAATTGGACTTAAGTGAAGCAGGGCTGTACAAAATCACCAACCTCTTCCTCTCCTCTGGAGCCATCTGGGACCAGTGGCAAGATATAGATCAGGATAACTGGAGATGCCCCCGAATGCAGTGGGAGACCTTGGCCTTTTTCAGCTAAGGTCTTTCACCAGTCTCAGTTTGCCTGAGGCCATGCCCATTCAAAGGATACCTTCTATTTGAAGCCTTTCCTTATCCCTTCAGCTACTAGTGCCTTCCCACCAAGATTCCTTTATGTATCTCTTGTATTTATTAAACTATAAACATTTCCTTTCCCTGCCACCTAAGGAAAATCATCAATTCCTTTATGGAAGGCACCGTTTCAATTTTTCCTTAATTTCCCCAGGATGTGACACAGTACCTGGCACATATTAGGTACTTGTTGATTGATGTTGATTGAAGTCTGTGAGTTATTGGATTGACTTATATAGTGGGATTCTAGTATATTTTTCCTAATTCTTAGTTGAAAACATGTCATTTCCTAGAATTCTTGGGAAGTCTACATTATCAAACACATAAAGCACAGACCTTCCAGAGATATCTTTTCAGATTATATAGCTATAGATACATCTAGAACTCTGTACATGTGCATATATCTGTCTATCTATCAATTAATCTATCTGTCTTTTTTTTTGGTAAGGCAATTGGGGTTAAGTGACTTGTCCAGGGTCACACAGCTAGTTAAGTGTTAAGAGCCTGAGGCTGGATTTGAACTCAGGTCCTCCTGACTCCAGGGCCCGTGCTCTATCCACTGTGCCACCTAGCTGCCCCAATCTATCTGTCTTTAAGGCATAAAATGAATAAGTTGGAAGCAATACATTTGAAAGTTCTTTTTTTTTCATGGTTAATCTTTTATTGGAGGGAAGAAAACATTACACCATATCTCAGGTAAACCAATCCAGGGGCTCAGTGGCTCAACTGGTGGGGTACCAGCTTATAATGGGTTCCACAGTTAGGGCAAGACTGTGTCTTGCCTTTGTGAAGCCAGAACCAGATGACTGCACTGTTGTCCTCTTCACAGATACAACCCACTATCCGCTTGTCAGTGATGGAAAGGACCAGGTTTGGCTTCTCCTTGGTCCCTGGAGCTGCCTTTGGGGCTAACATATTGTAGGGATCCAAATCATTCCTTGCAGCCATCATAATCTCTCTTTCCAAACCAGTAGCCTGCTCTTCATCAGAAGAGATGCCTCCTCCGGTCATTATGGAGCAAGCGACATCCCGAGCCAGGTCACAGACCCTCAAGGCCTGGACCACTAGTGCACCCTGAGACAGCTATGAGCTGTTGTAGCAGCGGCACTTCTGGAATGGGGCCATTTGAAAGTTCTAAAACTAATTTCACCCCATTTACTTGCTTCCCTATAATTGAAATGAAATGTTAGAAGGATTTAAAAATAATAATAATGCTAAAGACAGACCTGTATAATTGTTGAAATTTAGACTATGCCATCATAATAAAATTCGAATTTACTTATTTAGTGCCCTACCAATCAAACCACTAAATCAGTTAATCAAGAAATATTTATTAAGCTGCTAGTATAAAGATTGAAACACTCTCTACTCACAAGGAGTTTACACTCTAATGGTGGAGATAAGAAGTACATAAACTTGTACATCATAAACACAAAATAAATAAATTCTAATGTATGCAAAGTAGTTATATATAAGATAGTACAGGAGGGGAATCACCAATAGTTGTAGCAATGAGGAAAGACTTCATGAAAAAGATGGTCCTTGAGTAACATATTAAAAGAAGAGTACTCTGGTAGGTGGAAGTAAAGAGGGAAAGCCTTTCAGGCTTGTGGGATAGACAGTGCAATGACAAAAAGGCAGGAGATGGAGTGAGGAAAAGAGAGAAGGCTGGTTTGGCTCGATAGCAGAATGTGGGAAGGGGAATAATTTCCAACAAGGCTGAAAGGCTAGGTTAGGGCCAAATTGGCTAAGGCTTTAAAAACTAAACAGAGGAGGGTTTTTTGGTTTGTTTGTTTTTCGATACTAGCAGCAATAGGGAGTTATTGGAGTTTTTCGAGTAGGGGAGTCAAATCGTCAGATCTGTGGTTAAGGAAAAGTAATTTAGCAACAGTGTGTGGGATAGACTGGAGTGGTAAAAGACCTGAAGTAGGGAGAATAATTAGGAGATCATTGTAATAACTTAGGTGAGAGGTTCATTAACTCTCTGAACTAAGTTGGCAGCTATGTAAGTAGAAAAAGGGGGATAAATGGAAGAGATTTTATGAAGGTGGAAATCACAATATTTGACAAGTGATTGGATATGTTGGGTGATGGAGAGTGAGGAAGTGAGGATAATATTGAGGTTATGAACCTGGGAGAATGGAAGGATGATGGTACCCTTTGAAATGGGGAAGTTTGAAAGAGAAGAAGATTTGGGGAAAGAAATAATGAATTTACTTTTTAAAATGTTTAATTAAAATGCCTTTGGGAATCCAGGGGAAATAATCAAGAGGCATGAGTGATGTGGGATTGAAGGAGAGACCGGGGCTAGATGTAAAGACTCATGGGTCATCTGCATAGAGATATTTTAACTATGAGGTTACTAAGAGAGTATATATAGAGAAAATAAGAATGCCTAGGACAGAACACAAGAGGACACTCGCAGTTAGGGTCATGATAAGGATGATGAGCCAGCAAAGGAGACTGAGGAGTAGTTGACAAATGGGGAGAACCAGAGAGGGTAATGTCCTGAAAAACAATAGAGGCTAAAGTATCTAAGACAATGGTGAACATATACAAAGCAGCATATAGGTTGAGAAGGATGATTATTGAGAAAAGAGCATCACATTTGGCAATAAGAAGTGATTTGGAAAGAGTGGTTTCAGTTAAGTGATGAATATCATGAAAAATGAAAAAAATATTTATATCAGCTCTTTGTGTAGTGACAAAGAACAAGAAAGTTAGGGGATACTCATTATTTAAAATGCCAAAACAAATTAGGGTATAAGGATGTAAAAGAATATTTATTGTGCTTTTTTTAAAATAATGAAAAGTATGGTTTTAAACAAACCTAAGAAGGCTTATTTGAGCTTTTCCAGAAGGAAGTGAACAGGACCAGGAAAATAAATTATCTACTAACAACATTATAAAGAAAAACAACTAAGAAAGACTTAACTTTGATTAATGCAATAAACAGTATTTCTGAAGGACTGGTAATGAAACATACTACTTATCTTCCAACACTGAGGTGATAAACTCAAGGTGCAGGATGAGACATGTATTTTGGGTCATTGTTAATTTGTGTATTTGTTTTGCTTCACTCTATATTTGATACTAGGGTTCAAATTTGCTTTCATCTAATGGGTGATATGAATTGGGGTATGTAGAATGACTAGCAATAGGGTTCCCAAAATTAAAAAAAGAAGAAAAATTTAAAAGTGTCATTTAAGGATTTGATAAAGTGAACAGAAGAGAACAGAAGGAAGGGCAGTAGGAAATATAAACCCTTTAACTTAAAAAATAACATACTTAATTTGTTGTATACTTGAAGAAAAAAAGCAACCTGTATGTGATACTGATTCATGGCTGCAGATGCAATCCTCTTTTTCTATTCTGTTTTATATAGAGAAATGGTTATATTATTTGGTGTTTACTAAATTCAGTATAAAAAATAAAATTAAAAACTCAAGTTCTTTCTACTGTCTGTTTCTGCTTCTCATACCTTTGAACTACATAATTCAACCTTTACCCAAATCATCAATCTTGTCTATAATGTTCCCTAGTGAGTGGTTATCTAGCCTTAGCTAGAAGACTTCTATTGATGGAAAGTTCACTACCCTCTGAGACAGCCTATTCCATTTTTTTGACAGCTCCCTTGGTTAGAAAGTTTTTCCTTGCATTGAGCTGAATTTAGTCTTCCATTGGTTCTAGCTCTGCCCTTTGGAACCAAGCAGAAGTCTAACCCTTCTTCCAAATGGTAATACTTAAATGTGTAAAGACAATGATCACATCTTCTTCTTAATCTTCCTTCAGGCTGTACATTCTTAGTTTATTCAACTGGTCCTCCCATGTCAGGGTTTTTAGGGCCCTCTTCATTCTATTTGCCTCTTTTCTGAACAATATTCTAATTTATCAATATCCTTTTTAAAATGTGGAGCCTAGGTTGCAGCTAGGTGGCACAGTGGATAGAGCACTGGCCCTGGATTTAGGAGGACCTGAGTTCAAATCCGGCCTCAGACACTTGACAGCTGTGTGACGCTGGGCAAGTCACTTAACCCCAATTGCCTCACCAAAAAAAAAAAAAAAAAAAAAAAAAAATGGAGCCTAGGATGAAATAGTATACTCTACATGTGGACCAACTAGAAAACTTACAGAATAGTGGAACCTCCTTAGGAATGGCACCTGCCACACAGTGTTGTGAGGATGGAATGAAGCAATGGAAGTAATGTGCTTTGTAAACCTTAAAATGCTCTTTAAATGTGAATAACCTTTCTTTTCATCAATGCAGGTTTCATGACTTCTGATTTATAATGACTTTATATGAAGTTTATACAATTTATTTGGATTTATAATTTATAATTACTTCTGAGTCATTTCCTATTAGTAGACCAATAAATCCTCAAGGTCCTTTTTTCATATTAATTTCTTTAAAGTCATGTTTTTCCTACCTTGTAATTGTGTAGCTGATTTTCTAAAGTACTAGAATGGTAATAAAAATTGAGGTGAAATGAGAGAAATGAATTTCAGATGGCATATAATTCTGCTCTCACTTATCTACTAACACATACATTTTTTTTTTAATTCAGCAAGCATTTATTAAACACTTAATATATTCCAGGCGCTGTGCTTAACTGTGGGGATACAAAACAAGACAAGAACAGATCTCTGCCCCCAAGTAGCTCACATTCTGACTTGCATCTTTCTAATCAATAGTTAGAGCATTTTTTTTCATATAGCAATACATGGTTTTGATTATTCCTCTGAAAACTTTTCATATCTTTGGATCATTTATTAATTGGGGAATGGCTCTTATTTTAATAAATTTGACTCAGTTATCTAAACACATAAAATTTTTGAAATAAAAACAATAACAAAGCCAAATTTCCAAGAACAATTTCCATCTCCATCAGTGGCTATGGGAAGAAGAGCAAGAAATGCTTACCAGAAGGGGACATAGCAGCTGAACAACACAAGTTAAAATATGAAAGTTCAGGAACAAAACCAAAGAAAACATTTAGGGTCCCTTGACTAATGATCAATCAATCATGCAACAAGCATATACTAAATACCAGGTACTGTGAATATTAATATATTAGTTAAATAGTCCCAGACCACAAGGGGCTTATATTCAATGGAAGCAATAAAAAAATTAAAGTAAAGTTAACATTATTCCAACTCTAATTTTTCCAGCACACTGCATTCAACATCATCATTTTTTTTCTAGTTTAGTACTAGGTATGACCATAAAGAAACATTTCATGGATTTTTAAAAAAAATGAATACACCAGAAATTATGCAGGCAAATGAAAGTTGTACTCTTCCAAGTAGTCAGGTTTTCTTGCGTACATTGTAAATGGGCTTCTGATGGAAGTTCTAGTAAAGAAATTCTGAAGAGATTATCTAGGGTTATGAATGATTGCTTAGTTGCTAGCTTTAATGACCTTTCTCCCTTCCTAATCTTCCTTGACTTCTCTATGGCATTTTACACTGCTGACCACTTTTTCCTCCTAGTTACTCTCTCCTTTTTCAGCTTTCATGGCATTTTCTTCTCCTGGTTCCCATTCTACCTGCCCAAGCACTCCCTATAAGTCAGCTTTGGTAGATCTTTACCTATGTTCTGCACCCCTTAAGGATATCTGTCCTCCAAGGCTTTGTCCTGGACTCTCTCCTCTTCTTTCTTTACACTTTCAATGATCTACTGAGCTCCTGTGGGTTCACAGAATCACAGAATCATAGAATTTCAGAATTTCAGAGATGGAAGGTAGCACAGTGGCTAACCCACAGCAGAAATAGAATCCCCACTATTAGGTATTTGGAAAGTGATCATCCAATCTTTACTCAAAGACTTCCAATGAGGTGGTAGTCCATTACTTCTGGGTGGCAACCCATTCCACTTTTTTTGTTTGTTTTTTGGTGAGGCAATTGGGGTTAAGTGACTTGCCCAGGGTCACATAGCTAGTAAGTATCAAGTGTCTGAGGCTGGATTTGAACTCAGGTCCTCCTGAATCCAGGGCGGATCCTTTATCCACTACTCCACCTAGCTGCCCCTCATTCCACTTTTTGATAACTCTAATTATTAGGAAGTTTTTCTTGACATGGAGCCTGAATCTTCTCCTTTGTAATTTCTCCCCATCGTTCCTGCTCTTCCCTCTGTGGTCAAAGAGAATAAGTATAATCCATCTTCCAGAAGAAAATACTTAAAACATCCATTACATTTCTCCCAAATCTTCTCTTCTCCAGTCTAAACATACCTTCTTCTTTCTACTTGTCTTCAAATCATACAGATTCAAGGTTCTTTACCATCATGGCTACCCTCCTCTGGACACCTTCCAGATTAACAATGTCCTATCTAAAGGTACAGTTACAGGCCTGTTACTTTATTATTCCTAGGAGCCATGTTACTTTTAATGCCATCCAATATCCCATTAACTGTTTTGCCTCACATCACACCACTGTATACATAGAATAAGGGTTCCTTATAGATTGTGAGATTGCTCAGATGCTTCTGTTCACAAATAAAACTGTGCTGATATGAACTTGGAAATAGTATTAAGATCCCCTCAATAATATCCATGTGACACTCCTGCTAACTCACCAAATAAAACCCCAAGTAGGTGAAGGATGCATATTACCTAGGCTTTGACATGCAGTTGGATATGCAGCCTATTCAGTTAAATTCTATCCCAAGACAAGCATTACAGATAAATAATGTACTAGGCTCAGAGTTAAATGGGGCAGGGGGAGGGATCACATTTGAGAAAGTGTACAGTGTTTTCAATAATCTTGAGCTTCTTGTAGCTGCCAAAGCAGATCTTTTTAGAATGATATTCTTCTATTGATAGTATATAGATACAAATCAAAGAACACCACAATGTGAAAAGAATAAAATGCAGAGCAAATTGAAGAGATGCATCATGAACGTAAGTAGGCTACCGTGTATTACAAACAATGACTTGCACACAATAGACATCATCTGTGACATGAGCACTTAGAAGATGGGTCAGTCGCATAATGACAGTAAGAAATAAACGACAATCTTGTGCAAGAATTCACAAAATATTTAAAGAACTATGAGAAGGGTTCTAGCATTTTGGGGAGTTCATCAGTAGAGAATTTAATGGACAGACATGGCCAAGAATCACACATCAGGAAACAGCAAAAAAAAAAAAAAATGAAATAGTCAGTGTACATCAGAGGAAGGAATGGAACCTAGGTCTTCTTGACTTCAAGGCCATTCTTATCTATGATACCACACTTCTCTCTGCCTCTCTGTCCTATTTATCAAGCACATACTATGTGTTAGGCACTCTGCTAGGCACGGGCCATACACGTACAAAGAATTCCTACTTGAAAGAAATTTACATTCAAATGGATGGATATAGCAAGTATTTATAAAAAATACATGCCATGCTTCCTCTTCTGTATACAGGCTGTTCCAGAAGTTTCAGTACAGTTTTGAACTCTATTAAGACTTTTAGAATACTCTCTATATAAGGGGCAGTTAGGTGGTACAGTGAATAAAGCACTGGCCCTGGATTCAGGAGGACCTGAGTTCAAATCTGCCCTGACACTTGACACTTACTAACTGTGTGATCTTGGGAAAGTCACTTAGCCCTCTCTGCCCCGAAAAAAAAAGAATACTCTCTATATGATGCAATGTTGTATAATATTTATATTATTATATGTATATAACATATACTGTAATATATATTATTACATAATATCTATTATATTTAAAATGTATTATCTATTATAGAAACAGAGATTTTTAACCTGCGGTCCAGAAACTTTAAAAAATGTTTTTGATAACTATTTAAAAATAATTAGATTCCTTTGTTATCCTGTGCATTTTATTTTATGTATTTAAAAACATGATTCTAAGGAGTCCAGAGGCTTTACCAGACTGCCAAAAGGGGCCAAGATGCCCCAAAGTGGAAGAAACACTGCTCTGCACTATTACCACAATTCAGAACAACCGGAGTTCTCTTGATTGAGTCCTGAGTAAAAAGGAAAGCAAGCACATTCGAAGGGTTCCCAATAGCCCATTTTCTTGTTGCCATCCTCTCAGGCATGAGTTAGGATAGCTCTGAGTTTTCCTCCTTTCCTCTGATTTCAATAGGAAGCTGGGAGGCTTATGTTCATTGTAGTTTCCAGAGCCAGCTTGTCTATTTTTAGCTGTTACACTTTTCAGAGTTTGGAGCTGCTGATTCATTCTGAAAAGTGAAAGATAAACACATATATACGCTCCAGCATTGTCACTGATGTAATGAGACATCAGGCCTTAATATGGTCCTTTGGAGGATCTTAACCGAAAAGCATCCACGTAGAAATTGCTACCGTGTTCACAGGGATAATTGCACAACAACCACACTGAGGGATAAACTTGAATTTACAGGCGGCCACAGCTTCTGGCCTGTATTTCCTATGGCACATAATATACTGTGTTTGTTTTCTATACTCATTCGTGATAAATATGCTTTGGGGCCAAATACCTTATTCTCTATTAGTATGACCCAAACAAGCATAAAGGGTAGTGGCCTTAATAGGCAGTTTTCTGGGCTTTGATGCTCTGATTGTGTAGCCATTCTCACAGTGTGGAAAATGTAACGTTTTATGAAGTTAATACATTTTCAAAATTGCTCCCATAATGATGCTTTCATTTTGTGTTAGGGCAGGAATGATGGCTTCTATCTCTTCCAGAAAAACTTCAGCATTGCCTCAAGTGGAAAGGAAAATCTCATATTTCAAGGCCAGTGACTGCGGCCCATTCACATTCCACCAGGGAACAGATGCCAGTTCCTTTTATGGTCAAAAAATGATGGATGAGAGTCTCTTTAGTGATGTCTCCTCCATCAGTCTCTTCCTTCGTTTGTAGATCAGCCAGCCTGGCTTCTATAGCAGGATTAAAATGTAATGTCTCCCAGCGAGCTAGTGAATCTCAGCACTCCTTCACTTTGTTGTATGTAAACTCCCTTTTTAGTGGAGAGAACCATTATTTGGAAAAAAGTATTGACATTTTTATGGGGTTGTTTTTGGAAAGGACCAACATGTAATATTAAATTCAACATATGGTTGCGGTCAAATTGTGTTCCTACCGTGTAAAATGTATGAATAACAACTCAGTGCCTTCTCCTGGCCCATACACAGAGAAAAGCCTGATTAATTTAACTAGTATCCCTTAATCTCTTGCCTTGGCTCCCATCCCATTCTGCAAGGGTTGATAAATCTCCCATCCCCTGAAGATTATTACAGTTCCTAATAGTCTTATGCCATTAGAAAGAAGCTAGGCTCGGTGGCACAGAATACATCCAACAAATGAAATCACATAAATAATTTAGTTCTCACCATTTCATTTTTGCAGAGTTTTGTTGTTGTTGTTGCTGCTGTTGTTTATGGGATGTGATAAGAACTGTTGGCTTGGCCAGCTGTAAATAACAGCCCGGCCTTTCAACACAAAGACAGGAATATTACTGTTGCCTTTCACAATTGGCATCGCTCCCTGATCTCCTACTGCCGCCTAAGGTCATTCATACATTTTATAATACAATCAGGGGGGTAAATAGCCATACATCAAATTGTGTACCTACTAATTATCAGCAAACCATGCTGGACATTTTAAAATTTAATGTTTTAAAAATTCTATCCATGTGCTCCTGGCAATGGATACAGGTCTGGTCCTGGTGTCAGGAAGAACTGGATTCAACCAGGTTCCTGTCCCGGACTCATGCTAATTATGTTAACCATGGGCAAGTTATTGAATTGTTCAGTGGCTCAAACAACTTTCATAGATGATAAGTATTACACAGTCATCAGACTCAATCCATGACAGGCATAGATGGTATTTCTACACTTAAGTGATGATGCCAAAGGCCATTGGGAGAAAATAATGGGCAATTCGATATTTTCATAGGAAGGGTTGTATGTAGAAAAATTGCCCCTACTGTTTTGTTGTCACTAGTTGTCGTTGATCGAAGCTCCACTAGCACTCCTACTCTGGACAACAGCAACAATGGAACAATGAACAAGGAATGAGTGCCAGCTGCTGGGAAGAATCCCAGGAAGCGTGCCCCTGCCCTCAAGGAGCTTTTCAACTGCTAGAGACATCCAACATGAATGTGAAAGTTAAGTAAGAGCCCATGAAGGATGTTTTGATACAGTTGAAAAGGTTTGTGCCCAAATATCCATGGTGGTTTACCAGATGAACACCTAGCAAACAATGTATTGGTCTAAGGTGGTATACATTAGGCCAAGATGTTGATCTTAAATACATTTGCTGTTTAAGCAGAATATCTATGTAGAGATATCATACATATATATGCATATATATATTTGTATAGACACATATAGGTGGATATGTGTATATATATATATTATATGTATTATGTATAAATAGTTCATGGGATCATAAAAGCATAGTGAACTTTTTTCAATGTAACTGATGGGTAGGTTGGGCTGAAAATAATTGCTTATCCATATCATGATTGGTCACCAGTATTAATGGAACTTTACTTATCTAAAGGCTTTTCTGAAAAACAAAAGGAATGTCAGGTTCACATCTATAACCTGGAGCTTAGAAAAATAGTTCTAGAATTACATGGACTGAGCCCAACCTAGGGAGCCTCTTGTATATCATGCCCTCCTGCTCAGAGTGTTTTCTCCATCCAAAGTTTCTTTTTGGTATATCAGAATTTGGCTCATTTTGTCACCACCTGGGGGGTTGCCAAGGAACATCAGAATTTTACTTGGGTTTATGTCTTTACACAAAAGGTAAAAAGGGGGTCTCAACTTCTATAAAAGCATTCAGGCTAACTATATACATACATACATACATACATATACATATACACATATATGTACTACAGGATAGGTTTTATTTAACCCAACAAAAACCCCACAAATAGTCATGATTCTATAAAGTATCAAGCTTACTCTTCCTTCCTCTCTGGTGGCCCCTATATATCACACACACACACACACACACATACATAGGTACACACATGCACATATAAACATTGCATTGTATATATTTATATAATGTACATGAGAGTATATACGTATATACATAACTACATACATATATTTATATATAAACAAATATGTGTACATATGCATGTATTTGTATAATACAATACATGTATGTACAACACACATATAACATGTATATATGCACAACATAAATTTTATATAACACATACATATAAATAAAAATGAATGAATGAATATATGTATAAGATTTTATCTCCCTGTGAAGTTTCCTTTTCTATGAAATGAGAAGGCTCTAGAATGCATTGTTTCTAAGGTCACTACCAGCTCTAATTTTCCTGGATCTATGACTAGATGCTTTCAAAGCTCCTTCCAGCTCTGATTTTGTAAAACTTGGAAGTGAGCTCACCATCCCATCTTGTATCCTACAAAAAGTTTTCAGAATGGTGTGGTTCAGACTTTGATGTCTTTCCAGAGAGCCGACAACTTATTTCTAGGACTTCTTCTCTGCCCAAATCTCTCTTTTTCCACAAAGGACATTTTAATGAATGATCCAACAGACAAGGAGTGTCCATACACTTTCTTGGCTTTCCACAGAGAACAGTTCTCATCAGTATATTTTGAATTTATGTTTCATAATTGCAGACAAACACATGCTTTGTGGCAAGGAAAGATTGACTGCTGAAGGCAGGAGACAAAAATGAGATCACTACTGAGGCAGCTGCCAGGCTATATTCATATTGCTCTTATTGCTCTGTGGTAATAAGTGGAAGACACCACTCTGGATTAGGGAAGGAAACAACAGGAAGGAAAGAAAAATCTTCCATGGTACAGTGGAAAGCAGAGTCGCTCTGGAGTCAGAGGGCCCAAGTTCAAATCCTTCCTGGGCTGCTTATAACTTGCAAGATCTCTGGTAAATCACCTAACCCCTCTAGGCCTCGAATTACTCTTCTACAAAATGAGGGGATTGCAATAAATGGCTTCTTAGGTCCTTTTGTCTTCAGATGTCTATAGAGAGAGCAACCATGTTGTGGCCGTCTCTTGTGGACTCAAGGCATTCCCCATTATAGTTCAAAGACAACAATGCACAAGCTTCTCTTGATAAGGGACGATTTTCTTTGCCAACATCTGATTTTCTAGCTCACTAGGATCTCTGAATGATCAATGTGCCACTGGGGGAATGGCATGTAGCTTTGTTGACCATCTCTGGATGGCAGTAGGTCGACAGAGCAAAGGAAAGATTAGGCTGCAGCGCTAGGTTTTTCTTTTACAATCTGCACCAAATACACCTGACTTTTTATGATAATTCCTAATTTCCTGTCATCTGAGGGTAATTCAGTGTGAGGCACTTCCATAAATGAGGAACATTCATTTGTATCTTAATGGCTCCATACACTGGCACCAGAGAGAGAACACAAAGGAGCAGATTTTGCTTATAAAGGCTGTAAGCAGTGGGTTCCCACAGTCTTGTGCTTGCAGTGAGGTATCACCTGCTAGTCTGTCCACTGAGAGGCTCCTTGGCCTGTGTGTCATGTCGGAGCTGAAAAGGCATCTTGGGATCTGCCTTTCAGTTTTCCTGAACAGTGTGTCACATGGCAGAAAAGGCTGCTATTCTAACTGCTAAATGTCACCATACATATTTATAAGGCATATAGTATAGTTAAGCTACAGGACAATTTATTAGAAAAGTTACAAAGAGAGATTAAGAAATAGTGACAAATTGGTGACAGCTATGTCCACGTGCATTCTTTGCACACCTATGATTTATATTTGCTTCTGTTGGCAAAATAAGCACATACCCTGTCAGCCTCGGCTTATATTAATTTCGCTTCTATTTTCACACACACGCACATCCTTATCTGTTCTTAAAATTACGGCTTTCGTTGCACTTAAAAATGGTTTCCTGCCGCTGATTCTCCCTCTCTTTAGGCCTGATAAAAACATGCCAGGGTTCCAGTGAAACTGTAGTTTCTTGCTTGTTAATATTCAGGGCCTGCCGTGTAGTCAGAGTATTGCACAGCAGTCATTGGAATTGTTTATCCTGTCTCTTTTTGGTCTCACAAATAAATGGCCTGGATTCCCCAGTTTTTAATTTATTTCATGATTCTAAGGTAGTCACTGGCAATTAATAAATAGTCGTTGCCTTCCTACCCTCAGAATAATGAATCACCTAGTGTTCAGCCTTCTGGTGATGGGACTTTCCGATCTTAGCAAGACACTCATGTAACATGCTTCAATGGATTCATGATCTCACCAACATGGGTCCCCCTGCCATGTAGATCATCACCCATTTGTGCCATTTCATCCATCCTGTGTGTCTTTTGTATATGTCTTTTCATAAATCCTCCTCAGAAATCCTGATCCAAATGCCAAACAATGCCTTCAACCATGAACTATAGAATCATCCTGCTGTTTTCTTTTTTCTCCTCCTCCTCCTCCTCCTCCTTCTTCTTCTTCTTCCTCTGTGGGGCAATGAGGGATAAGTGACTTGCCCAAGGTCACATAGCTAGTAAGTGTCAAGTGTCTGAGGGCAGATTTGAACTTAGGTCCTCCTGAATCCAGGGCCAGTGCTTTATCCACTGAATCCAGGGCCAGTAGCTAGTGGCACAGTAGGTAGAACACTGGGCTTGGGGTGAGGAAAACCCAAGTTAAAACTTACTAGCTATGTAACCTAGGACAAGTCACTTAATTTGTCTGCCTCAGCTTCCTCAACTGTAAAATGGGGATAATAATAGCACTTACCTCTGAGGTTTGTCATGAGGATTGAAAGAGATGATATTTATAAAAGGCTTAGCAAAATGCCTGGCACATAGTAGGTGCTTAATAAATGCTGGCTCCCTCCCTCCCTTCTTTCTCTCAGAAAGATTTGTTACCTACTGTTCAGCCTTCTAATCATGAAACTCTCCAAATTTGGCAAGGCCAGTCCTTGGACAGAAGACATGGTCTATCTCTGGACCTTACTCTTAACCTTTCTACCTTGGTCCAACCTGTGAGATCCTGAATGACCTAGGGAAACAAACATATATTACAATGGAACTTTGGAAAAGAACATTTTTGGGTGAGTATTACAATAATTCCTCCCCTTTATATAACGTTTTGTGGTTAGAAAATGTTTTACACAGCTATTCCCCATGATGGTTACATATTCCCACATTACCTCCATTTCTTAGGATCTCGTTTCCTTCCAAACTCTACTCAAGCATCACCTCCTGCATGAAGCCTTCCTTGATCATCCAGCTGTTAGTGCGCTCCCCTCCCCCCAATTTACCCTGTTTTCACTTTGTGTACATTCCGTATATATTTACTTGTGTGCAGGATTCCACAGGTTCACAGTTCGTACATAGATTTAGAACTGGAAGGGACATCCAACCTACTCATTCTACTGGTAAAGAAAAATAAAGCCCAGGGAAGTTAAGGGATTTACCCAAGGTCATGTAAATAGTATCGTAGGCGAGATTTGGATCTATTGTTTCCTCTGACAAAATATTAACTCCTTGAGGGGATCCCCTCTTGGCCTCGGTTTTCTCCTATGTAAAATGAAGCAGGTAGACTCAGTGATCTTTTCTAGCTCTAAATAATGATGATGATGATGGCGACAATAATAAAATAGTTATCACTTACATAGAAGGTTTGCAAAGTGGTTATTGACAATAATAATTAGCATTTATGTAGCACTTTCACATTAAAAAAGCCCTTTATAAACATTTCACTTTATCCTTATAGCAACTCTGAGAGAGAGGTGCTATTTTCATGAGCATTTTAAAGATAAGGAAACTGATGCTGCGAAAGGTCACGTGATTTGTGCTGGGTCATTCAGCTATAATTCTATGAAGAAGAACCAAAATATCTTTCTGAGCAAGAGGCAGAAAGGTTGTGGCAGCGATAGGTCTCCTCAGATCTTTGCTAGCTAAAACCATAG
Organism: Dromiciops gliroides; assembly: GCF_019393635.1. NCBI lineage: Eukaryota > Metazoa > Chordata > Mammalia > Microbiotheria > Microbiotheriidae > Dromiciops > Dromiciops gliroides. Next base: position 77,003,208 of record NC_057865.1, on the reverse strand, counting down.
CTCCATCCAGAGTCTTCCTAAAGCTATCCCTGCTTTCTGAGGTAGGCATGGCACTGCTATAGATACTCAAGCCACTCTAAAGCCTGTCACTGCTGGCCTAGGACCTATCACTTGGTGCCCTATGGGAGATGATGCTCATTTTGTAACTAGAACACAGATATAGCCTTCACAATGTATAGTATCAACTGATTGAAATGTACAAGAGAATATGAATTCTAATTCCAGCGTTGCTAATTTCTTGCTGAATTACTTGGAAAATAGGATTTTGTTATTTAGTACCTATATTACCTTGGGCAAGTCACCTTACTTCGCTAGACCTCAGTTGCCTTAATTGTAAAATGAAGAGGTTAACAGAGACTGTATACAGGATTTTTCGAAAGTCTTAGTGAAGGCTTCAGCTATTAAAACTTAATAACTGAGTTTAATTATTAAGCTGAAACCTCCACTAAAACTTTTAGGACACCTTGCATATCACCTTATAGTTTGCAAACTTTGTTGTTGTTCAGTTGTATTTGACTCTTTATGACCCCTTTTGGGGTTTTCTTGGCAAAGATACTGGAGTGGTTTGCCATTTACTTCTCCAGCTCATTTTACAGATGAGGAAACTGAGGTAAAGAGGGTTAAGTGACTTGCCCAGGGTCACACAGTTAACAAATGGCTGAAGCTGGATTTGTCTTCCTGACTCTAGGCCTGGTGCTGTATCCATTATGACACCTAGCTGCCCCTAAGGTTTGTAAAGCACTTTGCATATATTATCTTATTTAATCCTTCTGATTGTCCTGCGATGCAGATAACATTTTTATCCTCACATTTCAAATAAAGAAACTGAGATTGAGAGAGGTTGTGACTTGCCCACTGTCACACAGCATTGTAACTGAGGTTTCTCTCAGCTCAGAATCTTAAGATCCTAAGACAATTTCCTTTCATCATTTTTTCTGACTGTTAAATGGAAAGATAGGAACTATATACCTCCTGTGGAGTTGTTATAAGAAGTTATTTCCAAGATAATCAGTTTCTTCTCTCCGTGTCAACCGATTATAGTTTATATTTATAAAATGCTTTATAATTTACAAAGCTCTTTCCTCCCAATAACCTTATGAGTAGGTAGTACACGAATTATTACTGTCTCCCTCTCCATCATTTCATGGAAGAAGAAACAGACTCAGAAAATAAGCATTGGATTGAATGTTTGTTGAATTAAGTGATATACAACCAGCAAGTAATAGCTGCAATACTCAGACCTAGGTCTTCACCCTCCAAGTTAGTACTAGTGGGCAGATCAAAATAGAGGAAGTGTCTCAAGGGGAAAGTAGAATGTGGAAAGAAAAAAAAAACCAACAAAACATCTTATTTAAATATAGAATGGAGAGAAATATGGAGGACTCCATTCCTTTTCCTACTTTTCCAAATCACCCATTATTTGGCCAGGATAGGCACAATGAAGTGATCCATGAGTACAGGGAGGGTGGGATGGGGAGAATCTTATGTATGGGGGAAGGGCAAAGATTTCTTTTCTCTTAGAAGATCTGAGGATGAATGGAATTTCTATAGGCATCTGTAGTATATAATGGGTCATATACATGCAATTAACTATGAACAGTAAGCAAACTGGGAACAGTAATGACAAAAATAACAATGTTTTGTACTCTGTAATCTAGGGAGGGGAAAGAATAGCTCAATGTCTCTGACATTGTCTTAAGGTTTCTATATCTGACACACTTGATCATTAGAAGAGGTTTGAGTTAGTTGGGAATCCCCAAGCCCACAAAAGGAATTGCATATGTTTAAGGGTAGGAGCCAAAGGGGTCCCCACAAGTACTTAATTGGGAAATGAGGAATTAGAGATATCTTATTTCTACAAAGGGCAACTTGGGAAGTAATCAAACTTGAATTTTTTTTTCTAGTGCCTCAACTCAAAGATAACATAACATAGCAGCACTTAGTTATGGCATAGAATGTGGTTTTTCCTCTGATGAAGAAAGAAAGCAGAACAGAAATAATGAGAAAATTAATCAGCACAAATTTCTAAAATTGGCCGACTCTTGCTTTTAACAAATTTTCTTCCTTTACTTTCTGGCTCTGGCAGGAAATAATAATTATTTCCAATAAACAGCTGTCTCAGCAATCTATTCTGCATGCTGGGTAAGAAGAGAGTATTTAAGTAGAGGAATCCTTCATGTGTTCTCCAGGGGACTGTCCACTGATAGTCTCTCTCCTATATATATATATATTAAGGCGGGGGGGAGTCTACAAATTTACAGTAAAAAAGTCATTCTCATAGTCACTCTCATTTACCAAAAGCATTTTTAAAAGGTGTTGCCAATTCACATGAATATGAAGGGAAGGATACACGTGTGTATATATATATATATATATATATATATATATATATATGTGTGTGTGTGTGTGTATGTGTGAATGTGTGCATGTATGTATGTATATATGCCAATTTGTTTCCAGTCTCCCTACAGAGGTGAATTGTAATTTGTGGCTAATTTAACTACCTTAGTTATAATGCTGAGGAATTTGGGGTATGGATTTTTAATGAATGAAAAATATATTCATGGTAAGAAAGAGATAAAAGCAGAACAGAGAGGCTTTTGCTAAGAGCTTTTGCTAAGGGCAAACAAGGAATGAATGAGACAATCAATAAACCATGATGGTGGATGGTGGTAGAAGGGATGCGTTGTATTGTGGCTATCTGTCCAGTCATTTTCATTTTCTGCATGTGGGCCCATGAATGACAGGTGCTTATTCCACAGTGTCCTCCGTTTGAGACATTGGATATCCATAGACATGTAAGCAGAGCTTTGAGACATGTGAGCATGCCCCAATCAAGAATTTCAAACACAATCAACGGAATTCTCTTGGAGATGGTTATGGCAGGCAAAAGAGCCAAAGCAGAGCAACTGATATTTGAACAACATCACCTTTCCCAGCATTGAGATCAAATAGGAAGATTATATTTTAATCCTGTTTTGCTGTGCTTATTTTTCCTTTTGGAAATTGCCAAGTGGGAATAAAAAGGACACAGAACAGTTATCTAGCAGGCGAGAGGTTTAAAAGGATGTCAGAAAATGAGATTGCACAAAGGTAGGCAACCACATGCAGCTTCCTTCCGTCTGAAACAGACAAAATAGACATGCGGTTTGGGGGACCGAGGCAGGCACAACTCAGCGGCTGAAGCCCCGGCTCCTTTTCCAGACAAATGACCATCTGTTTTCAAAAGTACACATTTCCTTCTACTGACCTTTAACTGTTCCCTGCATACCAATGTTTCATGCCCTTGCTTTGCCAGGAACATGTCCAAAATCAGGACAAGTTTTTTATCCCCAAGTTAGCCAATGTTCACATGCTTAAACTTTCAGGATTTGAAACTTGCAGATGGAAAGTAGAAACCCCCTCCCATCCATGAGATGACACCTCAAAACAATCATGTTTAAAAAAACATACGTGGCCCAAAGTTGGAGCTTCTCTGACAGGCCATGCTGCACCTCAGGAGCTCACATTGTTCCCAGGCCCTTGCTGACATCAGTCAATAAAATGGCTACAAAAACAAGGATGTTTTGTCAAGAAAAAACACTCCCCTGAGCTGAAGTTTTCATTTATTGTCAGACAAAGGGGATCATGTTAATTTCAGTTCCAAACAAAGGGGAGTACAGCACGTTAATTTCAGTGCTGTCCAAGCACCCCTCTCTCTTCACCAAACCCAGGGATGGGTGGCAGCGGAGAGACAGAGGCTTAATAAATGGGAAAGGACACCATTGCTGGAAAACAATGTTTTCAAGCTGAGAAGAGGGTATAATAAACAGTGGAGAGTTAAACATGGTGTCAAAGCCATGGGAGTTCCTGGCCAGCGTCCTTTTGACCTTTTTCCTATTAAAAGGGTGGCAGATCCCAGGGCTTTTTCAAAACAAAACAAAATGGAATGGAATAAAATGAGCAAATGCCAGGCAGCCATGTGAGACTTATTTACTTTAAAAAATTTTTTAACAGAAATAATGACATAACAGTAAGATGTTCAAACAGGGCTTTCAAGCTTTTATTAATCAAAGTTAAGGCTTCCCTGTGATACTTGTACTTTAATTGTTCCGCTCCTGAAGTGTCAGAGTGACTGATGGCAACGTGTTTATGGGACTCCAAATGCTCCTGTCGGGAAGCCGGCTGTTAGTGAAAGCCAGGGAATTACTCTCTCAAGACCTTGCAAAAATGAAGACGAAGATGGAAGAATTTAAACTCTTCCTGAAGCAGTTTTCACTGATCCTTTATTTGACAATGAATAGAGAGAGGACCCACACATTTTCAGGGAGGGACCCTAGCACCCTTAAGAAAGAGGGTATCTGCTCTCCCAGCTTCCTCCTTGGTTTTTTGGCAGCTCGCCCAGTAGGCAGCCTGAGTTTGAAAGGGCAGAGTGCTGACATGGCCTAACCTGAACAAGAGGGATGCATTAGTTTCCTCTTTCATTTACATTGTGCTAATTTGAAAGATAAGCATATCTTTAAGAAGGGCAGAGCTGGGCCATCAGTATGCAGTTAATCAGGGGAACAGGTGACCCACTCAGGATCCAAATCAAGGGCCTTGCTGCAGTAAAGAATAGATTAGCATTTGTGGGATTTCTGGAGCTGCAAAGATATTTATATCTCTCCTCTTTGCATTTATATAGACCTTCTTGTGAACGGATCCCAAAGAACTGGTGGTGATAATGTGGAGGTGTCAAGCTCACCTTTAATCTCTTTATTTTAAATGGGGGGGGTTATGGGCATCAATTAAATCTGACAACATTCCTGGGTGGTATGCATTAATGTGTCCATTCCCCAGATGAGGTAACTTGGAGCTAAGAGGTTAAGCTTCCTTCCCTGTAGGCAGTGTGTCACTTTTAGAACCCGAAATAGAAGCCAGGACTCCAGGCACACTGTGATACAGTCAGCCTATAAGGTCAGATTTGGAACATGATATAGTCACACCCAGCAGGAGATCTTAGCTAAGTCAGTTCATCTCAGGAACCCCATGATGTCTAAGCTATCTATAGAATTTTTGGAAGCTGTGGACAATAACTGTGGTGTCTACAATTAGCCACTGACAACTTTGGGCTTTGCGAAACGGTCATTTCCTAATATGACTAATTCAGAGGGGAGCCCCATTCACTCAACAAACATTAATTGAGCACCTCTGAAATGCAAGGAATTGACTCCATTGGCTGTTGAGGAGAATACACAGGGAAAGAAAATACAAACCTCGGTCTTTGATCTCAAAGATGCAACCTACTAAATAAAAGATGTGAGAAACAGGGAGGCATAGAGGATACAATGCCATACTTGAAGTTGGGATGAAATGGATTCAAATTCTGCTTCTGACACTTAGTAGTTGTGTGACCGTGGACAAATCATTTAACCTCTAAGTGTCCTAGGCAATCCTCTAGACCTTGTCTACTAAGTTATACCTGTTATCTGCATCTGAAGAAGCTCCCACATTGTAGAAAGCACAAATTCTTCTTACCATAAAGACAGTGTTATATGACAGGTATAGAAAATAAGTTCAGAAAATTTTCATGGTAACAGGAATCCGTTGCCACGTCATATAATCATCACCATCCTTTTCCTATTGCCCTTTCACACACACACACACACACACACACACACACACACACACACACACACACACACACAGAGGCTACATGCCCCCCCCCCCCCTGCAATTCCACCATGGACAGCGACATCTAAACTGACTGAATTTGTGGCACAGAGACTCTCCACATCCCTCCATATAAGCTACCAAATGTAATAAAGCACCCACTTGGCAGTTCTGGCAAAGCTCAACTATTGTGTGGGGTTGCCTACTAGGGAGGATGCATGTGATCCTAAAACACAATGATCACAGCAAAAGTGGGACATTGCCTCAGCTTTGTTCTTCATTAACAGGATAGTAAATATTTCCTTGCATCTGATTCTCAAACCAGGAAAGAGTGTAAAAGGTCAAGGGCAAAGTCATTAGGGATCAGAGAAGAGATACAGCTAAAAGAAGTGGGAAACCAGAAAGAGAAGCCAGGAGTTTTCTCCCACAATACTGAGTTCTCAGGTCTTTAACATAGACTAGGGATCATGGCATCATTGCAGCATCATCTGTTTAGAGCCAGAAGAGACCTCTCATCCCAGCCTCACCCACATCATTCCATATGTTCACTTTGTGCTTTCATGTGACTGGACTTTCATGCATAGGAATGAGCATATATAGGAAGAAACAGCCTAGACTATTAAAAACAAACCCCAGTATTTTCTGAACTTTGACCTGAGGTTATTTATGACTTAAGGCTTCTGATGGCCCACAGTATCCCCTTCTCTTTTCCCTTTTCTCTTTCTGTAGTCTCTGCCTTGAATATTTAAGGCTGCCAGGGAAGGGGATCAGTGTCAATAATAGTGGGTGGCAAGGAGGAATGGAGAATGGAACAATTGAGAGGCAATAGCCCTCAGGCAAGCGGTAATAAAATGGTAACTTGGAAATTGCCTGAGAATAGCCTACACAGTCCATGTTGACATATGAAAATATACTCATGGCCTTCGGAACTATTTCATATACTTGGCTGTGGCCCTTTGGGGGAAAAAAGCCTCGTGGAAACAACTGATTTAAATCTGTTCCTTAGTCTAACTTGTGATCTCTGCCAGGGGCTGTCAAAGCTGACAGGGGCTTAGGAAATCAATGACTCTCCAGTGGCCTTGAAACCATATGAAATGGGAGAGCTTTTGTAACCAAACTGCTTTAGGGAGGGGGGAAGGGAGGGGGAAAAGAATCTTGTTGCTATAGCAACCTGTTGGCCTATTATGATGGCTCTTTTGCCACCTGAGGTATTTTTGTCATTGCTATTGTGTCCAACTATTGTATCTACCTCTTAGGTCAAAGTCAAGGTAACATTCAGTTCTTCCCACTGCAAAAACTTGGACTGCTCCCATAGCATTTTACAGCAAGAAGATTAGTATCTATGTTTATACACAAATCCTCGGACACTCACCACTTGAGCCAATAAATATATTTTAAGCACCTATTATGTACAAGGTGTTGGGGATACAGAAATAAATTTTATGCAGACATTGCCTTTAAAACTGAATTTTTAATCTAGAAAGTAGGAGAGAATTAAGTTCAACAAGCAGTTTAAAACCACCTACTATGTGCAAGGCACTGTGCTAGGTAATAGGTAAACAGAAACAAACAAAAAGAAATACTTCCTGCTCTCAAGGAGCTTCTGTTCTTTTGGGGCCAAATACTATTAGAAGATACAAAATACACAGTATTTGGGGAGGGGACAGTAACACCAACAACTGTTGAGATAAGAAAAGATACGGGGTGGGAAGTGGTTTTTAAGCTAGGTGACATAGGTCATCTTATACCTAAAGCTGGAAGGGGACTCAGAGGCCTTCTGGTTCAACCCCTTTATTTTTATTTTTATTTTTTCTTTGTTCTTTTTTTGGTGGGGCAACGGAGGTTAAGTGACTTGCCCAGGGTCACACAGCTAGTAAGTGTCAAGTGTCTGAGGCTGGATTTAAACTCAGGTCCTCCTGAATCCAGGGCTGGCGCTTTATCCACTGTGCCACCTAGCTGCCCCCAACCCCTTCATTTTGTAAAGGAAAACAAAGCCAGAGAGGAGAGTTCAAGTGACTGACTCATGGTCACATAGGTAACAAGTGGGAAAACTTGGTTTAAAAAATAGATCAATGATGACTCATTTGTTTAATTTAGCCTAAAGAACATGCAATTGTCTTTAAAGAGTTACAGGCTTAAGTTCCTGCTTGTTGCCTTGATGATCTCCAATGTCATTTTTGGCTACACATTTTTATGATTCCATGGCTCACTGCTCTTTTTAGGCCTTTGTTCTCAGGTATAACTGAATTCTTTAGTCCAAATCTTAAGGGGCCATTTTCTTTTGTAGGATGGGGTTGGAGGTCGGGGTCCTATCTTCTCTTCCAGTCAAAACTACCTTCTAACTTGGCTTTTCACCCACTGGACTCTGTCCATAAGCTATCTGTGAGTGGTTTCTCCCCTTGTTTGTACACCTCTGTTTCCCTGCTACCAACTGCTCGTGTTCACATCTAGGGATCTCTTTCGTCTAGTTTTGCTCCTAAAACAATGACAGTATGTTTTTTCCCCGAGTTACTCTGCTTTGTATATCCATGAGGGGTATAGTTTAGCTCTTGAAAGGCCCTTCTGGCTCTGAAGTTGTATAATACGGTGAGTTTAGCATGGGTAAGAGCTCTAGTCTCAGAGAAAGAAGTTTTGCAACTAAGCCTTGGTTGATAATTACCAGCTGTTTGACTCTAGGCAGACCACTTTTTCTCACTGGGATCTAGCTTCCTTAGATGTAAAGTGGAGATGAGGATTTCACTGTATCCACAAGGTAGTTGTGAGAAATTTGAAAGCACTATGTACATGTTTGTCTTTATTCACCCTTCCTTGCCCCATGTCTCTATGACCTGCTAAATCTTCTCTTAGCACTTCATAATTCCTTCCCCTGGCAAAATTATCTAATTTGACCAAATTCAAAACTTCATTCTCCTTCAGTTTCTCAGGGATACATCTTTTACAAGGACATGTCTTACTATGTCATTTTATATGTGCATATTAAAGATAGTCACCATCAACTCGTGGAGATCCCTTAACATTAGAGGTATCATGGAATGGTGGACAGATAGCTGTCCTAGGAGTCAGGAAGATCTGAGTTCAAGTCCTGACTCTGACATGAATTGACTCCAAGACCCTGGAGAGGTCCTTTAACTTGTCAGTACCCCCCAGGAACTCAAGTTGCAGAGTCGGTGCCAACCTTCCATCTCTTACTTCTTCACCTTTGCACAAGCTGTCTCCTAAGCCTGAAATGCACTTGTTCCTCACCTGCCCCTTAGACTTCCTGGCTTCCTTCAAGACTCAGTTGAAGGGTCTGTTACCTCTTACAGGAAGCCTATTCCTAACGCCCCATTTGCCAGAGTCCTTCTCCTTAGAATTACTTTGCATATTTTTGCATTTAATTTCCTCTGCACACGTTGGCAACTCTCAACAAAATGAAACTCCTTGAGGCCAGGGATTGTTTCCTGTTTGTTTATATATTCCCAGAACAGTGACAGGCACATAGTAACTGTTTGACCAATACTTAATGAATGAATGAAGGAATGACTGACTGAATGAATGACTGACTGAATGAATGAATGAATGTCAGGTTATGATCTATGCTGGTAGAAGGAGTTCCCATACCAGAAATTTCCTACACTGGTAACATCTCTGGTATTTAATTAAGATTATAAAGATACATATTATTATATCTACCTCCAAAATTTTTTTTAAGAAACCACAGGGTCAGTGAATTGGTGGGTTAAGGTAAATCTTTCCCCACAGCCTACCTAAAGAGTTAGTAGAATGGGTGGAAATTTATGTATATTGATTTGCTGAAAACACCACCTTGTCTAAGGTCACATAGGTAGTAAGGAGTAGAACCAAAATCTGAAGCCAAATCTTCTGATTCTAGATGCAATTAATTGTCTTTCCACTAAGCCACATTGCCTCTATATTCAGGGTTTACCAAAAGTCTTAGTGCAGCTTTTAAACTTGAAGCTTTAAAGTACAGTAAGACATTTGGGAACAACCAGTATAAATTCATGTTCCCTCTGTAGTTTTTTCTTCAAAGAACATACAATCTAGTAGGAGTTGATAATATGAGAGTTGCTGTTCAGTTATTTTTTCAGTTGTGTCTGACCCTTCATGACTACACTTAGGGTTTTCTTGGCAAAGATACTGGATCAGTTTGCCATTTCCTTGTCCAGCTCATTTTACAGATGAAGAAACTGAGACAAACAGGGTTAAGTGACTTGCCCAAGGTCAAATAGCTTAGGAAGTGTCTGAGGCCATATTTGAACTCCGGAAGATGAGCTGCTTCATAATATGACTACAAATACCTAAAATACAAAATATAATATGATAGATCGACATGGAAGGTATGTATTGCCTTGCAATCAGATGAGGGGAAAAGGACTACCAGCTTTGAAAGGAATGTGGGAAGAGGGAAGGGAAAATCTGTGAAAATTTCCTTGAATAGATGACATTTGAGATGAATCTTGAAGAGGAAAGTATAATTTTAACAGCTAGAGATAAAAGGGAAAGAAATTCCCTGTTTAAAGAAAAGTTGCAATCAAGTCAGGAATGAGCACAAACAGGGCATCTGAGAAAGTCATGCCTTTTTGTCTGGGTCTAGTTGTGTGGTGGGAATTTTGAGATGAGGCTGAAAGTTAGAGCAATTCCAGATTGTGGACAACTTTGAGTTTTCCAGCAGAGAAGTCTGACTTCTGAGCTAACAAGTGACACGAGTGGTTTTTGTTGCGCAGGATATATCACGCTGCCTTATAAAATTAGGTGTTTAATTTGAAAAAAAAAAGTAACGATAATGCTCAGACCCATTTGTTTAAAATGTTTTCACTTTTAGGGAAAAGCTGCGAAGGAAAACCAACAGATCAGCTATCTTTGCAAAAACAAACAAAAAAGATGATACCATTACAAGGCAGAAAACATACTCCACAATATGCTAATGACAGAGTAGCAATAATTAAAAGTTACCAGTCTAATTAAAATGCCAACTGTCTGACAATAAACAGTAATTACACAATCGCTAGGGCAATGAGTCATTGTAAGGAGGTAGGGGGATGGGAAAATGAGATCAATTGCAGGTGTTGTGAATAGAGAAAGTACTTTATTTGTAGAAGAAAACACCTTTGAGGGGCTGGGCTTCCGGAGCAACTAAGTCAGTTGCATCGTTTCAATTTGATTCAATTTAACAAGCATTTATTATTTGAACTTGAGCCAGGGTCTACAGAGAGCAAACACCTAGAGATAGAAGGGATGTCAACAGCTATCTAGTGCAAGCTTCTTAAAGTGTAAGTTCCGTCAACATCATATGGGGTCATGGAACTTAATATGGGAGTCATGAAAAAGCTGGCAACAGTAAAAGTTATGTATACCTATTTTATATATCTATATACCTGGGGTCGTGTAAAAATTTCTCAGGTGAAAAGGGGTCATGAGTGGAAAAAGTTAAAGAAGTCCTGATCTAGTGTACCAAGTACCTTATAAGGAACTGGATTTACAAAATGCTGGTCAAGTAGCCAGACAGCATTTGCTTAACCTCCAGTGAGGGAGAAATCTATTTACTTCGGAAGCAGCCATTCCAATTTTGGATAGCTCTATGAGGGAGTTTTTCTTTCAATCAAATCTAAATTTAGCTCTTTGCAACTTCCATCCATGGCTGAATAAATTTAATCCCTTTCCCAGAGACAACCCTTCAAAATACTTGAAGATAGTTATCCTTTCCTGGTCAGCTCCACCTTACCCAATCCTATCTTCTTCAGGCTAAGCATTTCTCAGTGCCTTCAATAAATCCTTACATGATGTGATATCTTGGTCGCTCTCTTCCAGACAGTTTCTAGTTTGTCAGTTTCCTTCTTAAAATGTGTCAACAATAATAAGACATAATACTCTAGGAGTATGACCAAGTGAATGTAGAAGGACTTTCACCTCTCTCTTTCTGAATGCTCTGCATCTCTATACAACCTAAGAATGTATTAGCTACTTGGACTGATGTGATGTATTGCTGATTCATTGGACTTACAGTCCACCTAAGTTTTTCCCCACACAAACTATTATCTACCCATGCCTCCTTTGCTTATACTTAAAATTTTTAAAACTCAAGTATAGGACTTTATTTTTATTAATTTCATTTTATTATATTCAGTTCTTGTTCTAGCTTTTTAAGACATTTTTGGATCCTGATTCTGATTTTCAATGTATCCTTCTCAACTTTTTGCCATCTGAAAGTTTGTCAAGCATACCATATATCTATCCAATCATAGATTTAAAAAATGTTAAACAGATTGAAGCCAATGACAGTCTTATATCTTTAATAGAGACTTCCGTCCAAGATAACATGTAAGCATTGCTGACTATTGTTTAGATCTCCTCATTCAAAAAAGCTCCAAACTCCACTAACTATATTATCATCTTAGTCCACATAATTCAATCTTGTTCAAAAATACTTTGCTGAGATATCAGAAACTGTCTGTCTTTCCCTATAGCTACCGGTATAGAAACCCTATTAAAAAAGATTTCCTACTGAGGTCAGTTTGGCATGACCTGTTATTGATATAGACAGGGTATCTCTTATTAATCACAGCTTCCCTTTCTAGACCAGGGCTTCTTAAACTTTTTCCACTTGAGACCCCTTTTCACCCGAGAAATTTTTACATGATCCCAGGTATACAGGTATATAAAATAGATATACATAACTTTTAACCATCGCCAAATTTTTTGTACCCCTCCCCAAATTCACTCACACAATTTCACATGGGGTCATGACCCACAGTTTAAGAAGCTTTGCTCTAGATAATCAGAAACCATAGCTTTAATAATATACATTAGAATTTTGCCAGAGATAACTGTCAGGCTTACTGTGTTATATTTTGCAGGCTATATTCCCTTTACTTTTTTTTAAAATTAGGGCAACATTTGCCCTTCCCCATTCCTGTGGTGGCTCTCCTATTCTTCAGTCTTTAAAAAATCACTGGCAGTGGCTCAACAATGCTATCTTCCTCTTTTTTTCAGTATCCTGGAATGTAGTTGGACTGGACCCGGTGACTTGAACTCAACAAGGGTAGTAAGGAATTCTCTTAATCTTTTCTTACATGTCTTGGCTGTCAATTACCCACTGGCCTTTTGTTGAAATTGTTCTGTTCCTTCCAGTCTAAAGATCATTCTCCATAACAGAGAACACAGAAGCCAAATGATCAGATAGTTCTGCTTTTTCTCCATGGTTCATTTTATCACAGTTCTATCTATCCAGAACAGCAGGAGTGTCCTTTCTTTGACTTTGATTTTTCTCTTTCCCCCCATGTAGCTAAAAAAAAGCTTTAAAAATGTCCTCAGTAGTAATTGCAAAACTCAATTTATTTGGAGCTTTATCATTCCTTATGCTCTTCTTATAAATGTATTCATCCTGATAGCTGTCCTTGCTTTCATCTCACATGGAGGTTAAAAAAAAATCTAAATTGGTTAATGAGTTATTGGTCTATTTAGTCAAACTGCCCATCTTTTCTTCACTGGAATTCTTTCTGTTGATGTATGTCTTCAGAATCCAGTTCTTGAGGGCTTTTCATGCTTTTGGGGTTAACTTCCCTTGCAGAATTTTAGGTCATGGAATCCTACTGTAACCTCACTTTGGCACATACTCAGATTCCCAAAGATGGAATCACCCATGTGAAAGGTATTAGGGACTTGCTTCTGGGAGAAGAGCAGGCACTTTCCCACTGACTGCATAGCTGGACAAGTCTGTGTCTTTAAAACTATCAGACTGGGGGGCAGCTAGGTGGCGCAGTGGATAAAGCACCGGCCTTGGATTCAGGAGTACCCGAGTTCAAATCCGGCCTGGGATAGGCTCTTTTTCTTTACATCTGAATCCAGGAGGGTGAAGGTAGAGTTAACCCATACATAGTATGAGTGCTATGCATGTACTGAACTGTGCATAGAAAATGTCTGCTTCTTCTCCTTTTAGATCCTGTGGTCCAGAGAAATGGACTTGGGGTTTTAATTTGTTTCCTTTGTCCTTTTCAGTTCTAGGTACAGGCAGCAGAGTCCCTGGACCCAGAAACTTGAGCCATAGTGACTTTGGAGGCAAAATTTCAGGCTGGATGTTGCTGTTAGCACAGTACAGAAACTCTGAGAAGCCAGAGATACAAGCATGGGGTAGAGGGTGTTTGGACTTAGAATTTGGTGGTGGTGTTATTTAATCATTTTTCAATAGCGTCTGACTCTTTGGGACCCCATTTTTTGTTTGTTTTTGGCAGAGATACTGGAATGGTTGGCCATTTTCTTCCCAAAATCATTTCACAGATGAGGAAACTGAGGCAAACAGGGTGAAGTGACTTGCCCACGGTCACAGAGCTAGTAAGTGTCTGAGGCCAGATTTGAACTCACAAAGCTAAGTCTTCCTGATTCCTTGTCTCTATCCCCTGCACAACCTAGCTGCTCCTGGAATTTGGTGGGACTATACTAAAAAGGAATTGAGCTAAGCTGTGAAAGCTCATCCCATTTCCCTCCCCAGAGACCAAGGTAGTATAGGGGAAAGAGGATTTTGCCACTCTAATAGGTGTGAGGTGGTACTCAGTGTTGTTTTAATTTGCATTTCCCTGATCAATAGTGATTTAGAGCATTTTTTTCATATGATTATAGATGGTTTTAATTTCTTTGTCTGAAAACTGCCTGTTCATATCCTTTGACCATTTCTCAATTGTGAAATGACTTGGATTTTTATAAATTTGACTCAGTTCTCTATATATTTGAGAAGTGAGGCCTTTATCAGTGATACTTATAAAAATTCTTTCCCAGTTTTCTGCTTTCCTTATAATTTTGGTTACATTGGTTTTGTTTGTGCAAAAGCTTTTAAATTTTATGTAATCAAAATTATCTATTTTATATTTTGAAATGCTCTCTATATCTTCCTTGGTCCAAAATTCTTCCCCTGTTCATAAATCTGACAGATAAACTATTCCATGCTCTCTTAATTTGCTTATGGTATCACTCTTTATGTGTAAACCATGTTCCCATTTTGACCTTATTTTAGTATACGTTGTAAGATGTTGGCCTATACCAAGTTTCTGCTACACCATTTTCCAGTTTTCCCAGCAGTCTTCATCACATTTATCATATGCTAGATTATAACAGTCATTTACTATAGTGTAATTCATCCCTATTCTATTCCATTGATCTACAACTCTATTTCTCAGCCAATACCACATTGTTTTGATAATTACTGATTTGCAATACAGTTTGAAATCAGGTACTGCTAGACCACCTTCTTTCACATTTCTTGTAAAGGCCAATTTTGACTATTCAGTAGTTAGGTGGAAATGAGGCACAGGAGATCCTTAAAACTGGGAGAACCAATTGGTGGGGGATTGAATCAATGGGAGAGAGACTAGGTACCCTCAAGCCCCATTAAGGGTACCAGAGAATTTTGGGGGAGGAGTGAAATGTAACATACTTGGACTTCAGGTAGTGACTCCAGGATGATCATGTTTTACAATAACTATCCTTTTTCTGATTTCTAAGTAATCAATCTGACTCCCCTAAATCTATGGCACATGCAAGATTTTATGCTTATCTTTAATCACATTATCAATCATGAATTTTTTTGCCTCGATGGACAAACATTGTTAAACATAAAGGCATGGTCACTTGTTCCCACGATTCTCATTAATTCCAATTCAGCAACCAGTTCTTCCTTGTTTATAATGTGATCCAGAATAACCACTCCAACCCATCACTTCATTTACCTTTTAAAGACTAAAATTATTAAGACAAATTAAGAATTTATTAGCTTCTCTTCTTTTGACAAATGTCTATATTATTAAAGTTCCCTTTTCTATTCTTATGCCCCATGTGCCAGACTTTTGATCTATTTCATGTTTCTTCATCCATTTCCTACTTTGTCTAGGTGGTTTGTAGTATAATCTTACTGTGATATAGCTTCTGTTGTTACCTCCACTGATCTTTACCCCAACATTCTTGATCATGCTTCCTTCAGCTACTTCTTGGATTTCCTAATGTGTGTCTATCTTTTTAATATATAGTGTTACTTTACTCCCTGAATTTTACCTGTTTCATTTCTTTTGAATAAGATATACCCTTCCAGAGCTATATTCCAGTTTTTAGTGCCAATTCTCACTGATATCTATGATGTCAAATTTTCCCTTTTTTGCAGTAGGTTTACCGTGGTGATTACTTATTTTTTGTGCATTTGTGTTTAGACTTCTAAATTCATGTATTTCATTCCTGACTCTCTAAAAAAATCTACTATTAATTATGGATTTCTCCTCCTCCTGCTCCTCCTCCTCCTCCTCCTCTTCCACCTCCTCCTCCTCCTCCTCCTCCTCCTCCTCCTCCTCCTCCTCCTCCTCCTCCTCCTCCTCCTTCTTCTTCTTCTTCTTCTTCTTCTTCTTCTTCTTCTTCTTCTTCTTCTTCTTCTTCTTCTTCTTCTTCTTCTTCTTCTTCTTCTCCTTCTTCTCCTTCTCCTTTTTCTCCTTCTCCTACTCCTTTTCCTTCTTCCTATTTTATACTTGCTCTCCCTGATTTCTATTTTATTGTGCCTATATCTATATCTATCTAGAAATATATAGATCACAATCACCTAGATCTTCTCCTTTTAAAGCCCTCATAATTAGATTTTTAAGGAACCAGAGAAAAATATTTTTAACTAGTTCTCATTAGGAGTATTCTAGTCCTAGCAAGGAATACATCATGCCTTTATTTTAAGCTATGATCCAGAAATCTAAATTCTATACTCAAACACTATTTTCTTAACTAGCTGTTCACTTCTAAAGTGCTTTTCTCTCTTGAAGTCCATGCTGTCAATCAACAGCAGTGATGAAAACACCACCTGTGCCCCTAAGGTCTTCAGTTCCTTGTCAAGAACTTCATCATCCTTAGCAATTCTTTCTTGTCTCTATTTGGCAACATTCTGTGTCCTCACAATACCCAGAAGTGCGTAGTGTTCATTAGGTTTGACAAGACTGAGAATCTTGGTCACATCCCAGACACATGCCCTGGGAAGACAGCTGACTTTTTATTGTTAATTTCAGGTCCTATAATAGCTGACTCATTACTATTCAGAAGGGAGTTATCCTATTGCTCGTGCTTATCTCTTCTTTATTTCATCATTTCTCTCCTAATACAATCTGTTTATCCACACAATGATTTCTTAGTATGCAATTACATACTTCCTCTTCAGAGGGCCCATTTTATCTGTCTATAGTAAAGATCTCATATTTATATCTTACCTTGAATTGACATTCTTCTTCCCTTTTTCCATTGTTTCATTTTCTTCCACCTTCCAACCCCTGGGCACAGATTCATTTCTGCCTCTCCAGATATTTTCCATCCATGTTTTCATTATGAATCCTTCCTACATTTTCCCTCTAAGGAATATTAGGTTTCCTTAATCACCTAGAGTGTAAAAAGGCATTTATGTCACCTCTTTTACCTTATCTTTTTGGAAGGAAATAAACTTACATGTTGGACACAGAAAGTAGTTATTTGCCTATGTTAGGAAAATAGCTATCATTCACCCTGTACAGATTGTTGATGAGAGTAAGGAATGGTCCCTAGGCAAAAGTATTCTTTCACCCCTTTTACTGAATTCCACCATCATTGCCTTCATCTCTGAGATGATGGTGACGATGATAATGAAAGTAGTAACAACTGACATTTATATGGCACTTTAATGTCTACAAACTTTACAGCCATATTTAACTGTGTTTTCTATCAACAAGGATAGACATCCAGTTTGGGGTTTAGTGCAAAACTGAAGGAAAGATGGTGGGCAGAGCACTTTCTCAGTTACTTTCCAGAGAATGTCAGTGTTAGGAGAGCATAACCAACAGAAATCAGGGGAAAATAATCTATCCTCTGGATAGTTGTCAAATTTTTGAAAAAAAAAATTCAGCAATTCCCTATTGTCTCTATGCTTTTTTTTTTTTAAATGACCCAACAAGAGGCCTTTCCTATAGTTAGCTATTTCCTAAAATTATTTTGTACTTCTTTTGCATATGTTGTCTTTACTTTTACATGTGCAAGTTCCTTTTTTCCCATTAGAAAGTAAATTTTCTGAAGGCAAGGATAGGATTATTTTTGTCTTTATATCCCTAAAACCTATCATAATTCTAGGCAATGATTGAATGGATAAATGAATGAATAAAAAAACAAGCTCTTTTCATGTGAAAGGCACAGATGATGAATAAGAAGGATTTAAATACCAAAATAATCACAACCTCCAACCTCAACAAGCTTACATTATTTTGGGGGGGGGGTACAATGAGGGTTAAGTGACTTGCCTAGGATCACACAGCTAGTAAGTGTCAAGTGTCTGAGGCCGGATTTGAACTCAGGTCCTCTTAAATTCAGGGCCAGTGTTTTATCCACTGTGCCACCTAGCTGCCCCAAGCTTACATTCTTTCTTTTTTTTTTTTTAGTGAGGCAATTGGGGTTAAGTGACTTGCCTAGGGTCACACAGCTAGTAAGTGTTAAGTGTCTGAGGTCAGATTTGAACTCAGGTCCTCCTGACTCCAGGGCCAGAGCTCTATCCACTGCGCCACCTAGCTGCCCCATCCAAGCTTACATTCTAATATGAAGAGACAATAAGGTAGTGATGAAGATAGCTAAGGTTTGATTTATTCCCTGTGTGATGCATGAAGTAACAGAGTAGTCAGGTGATGTGGATGTTCAAGAAACAACTATAATATTGACTTGATTCTTGTTCCCAGAAGAAGAGATGCCCTCTTTCCTCACAGCTGCCTCACCTCTTAGAGGCTTCTTAGTCTTGCATTTGTTGTATATGTCGAACAGAAAGTAAACTCAGTTGAAGCAAGGATGTGTTTACAGCCTCTTTTGAAGTTCAGTTTAGAGACTACTTGCTATAGGAAGCCTTTCCTTCCCCTGTCCTTGGGTTAGCACTTTCTCCCACTTCAAATCATCTTGTATTTATCTCCCAATTCATTAGAATGCAGGCACCTTGAAGTAAAAACAATTTTATTTTTGTTTTTACCTTGCACATAGCAGACACCTTAACAAATGCTTGTTGCATTGGACCCAGTGGGGTCACCAATGTTCAAGGCTAACATATATCATATATAGTTCCCTAAGCTGTCTCATTTTTTTGCTGGTCCTCCTCAGAAGGACCTTCTTCCTGAAAAGAGAGTCATAAGCCCTGCAAAGAACGGGCCCTAAAACTATAGTATTTTGCAAACCTTGATGATACATATTTATTTGGCTGATGGAGGAAGCTGTTTAGTCAAATACCATCTTGATATAATCTGACAAGTCTTTCGAGTGAACGTGAAATCTGTAGCTTGTGTTGAACTAAAACCCAAACTGAATGTCCATCCTTGTTAGATAGATAGAAAACACAAATAAAGCCCTGGATGTAGCACTCTGGGCTTTCCTGCCTTGCCTATTGGTTTCCTATAAGTGACGGACTAGTTCAGCTTGATCAAGTACAGGGAGAGGAAGGCCCATTTATTGGTTTGGTCTTCATGTAGGCTATTGTTCCATGGCCACAGACTCCATCCTCCACCTAAAATTCCTGCTTTTAGCCATAAGAGGGCCTGAGAAGGGGAATATAGAAGTATGGAACAGTGCAAATCCTTCACCACGTGAGAAACTACTTTTTAAGAATTATTGCTCTTTGGGGGCAGCTAGGTGGTGCAGTGGATAGAGCACTGGCCCTGGAGTCAGGAGGACCTGAGTTCAAATGTGATCTCAGACACCTAACACTTACTAGCTGTGTGACCCTGGACAAGTCACTTAACCCCAATTGCCTCACAAAAAAAAAATAATAATTATTGCTCTTTAAAGGTAAAATGGGCTGTCTTGGGAAGTAGTAAATTCTCAGTCAAAGATTTTCAATTGTTCACCAGATGACCACTTTTCAGGAATAATGTAAAGAAGATACCTATTCAGATATGATTTGGATGTACATAGTATTCTATTCTAGTTCTGGATTTTTATCATTTTTTTTCTTTTTTACTTTTCTCATTCTGGAGAAGTTATTGAAAATCTCTGAGCACTTGAGGAGGTTAGACTAGATAACCTCTAAGGTCCCTTCTAGCCCTAAATCTATAACCCCATGACTCAAAGCTCAACCTTTACATAAAGAATCACAGACTTTTCAGAAAGCTCTGCTTGCCTTCCTTTCCATCCTTAACTACCTCTGTGCATTTCCCCATTATATCAGTGTGAATTGCATTCTTGGTACTGCTGTTCTCAGGGAGGGCTTTAAAAGCAAGGCAAAGCGAATCAGGAAGCACCCTTTTGTTCAGAGACAATCAGAAACATTCTTACAATAAAACTGGAATCCTTTAATTTTGATGTCATTAAATTAATGAATCTCTCAGGTCAGCCAGTGGCAATATAATTAAACTTTACAGAATGCAGTTCAATTAAGTAACAAAGTAGGCTGACTTTTAGATGGATTAGTTTTTGACACACATCAGCTATTTAATCACTTTGCCTGCCATATCAAGTAAACTGTGATTAAACATTTCATCCTATAAAATCCTAAATAGTGTCTAACCTCATGTCATGTCTCTCAGCTGTGGGCAGAGGTTACTTCCCATAGGCTACTGGGATTTCTGATTGAATCACAGTTGTCAGCTGTCCAGTTGGTAACCTTACTGAACTGGAATTGGAGGCATCTGGTTATCTAGAAAGACCCCCCCCTTAATCAAGACCCATGCCTTCTGTATGAGCTTAGTAATATTGTCAAGTCAACAAACATTTATCAAAGGCCTGCTGCAAGATTAGTGTAGGGCATATACTCAGCCTCTAGTATACCCTTACACTGCCAAGCATGGTGAGACTGGCATACAAAAGAGGGATCCATGAGAAGAGCAGGTCTTTCCTTTTCCATCAAACACCTTCAAGTCCCTTTCCATTTTTTTACCCTATTGTTTCCTAATTCTTTTGGATCCTTTGTCTACTGAACTTCTAACACACCAGATTTGGATTTAGAAGCCCTGGATTTAAATCCCACCCCTGCAATTAAGCAGCTATATATGTGACCCTGGTAAACTTATTTAACCTTTTTGAGCCTCCGTGCTATATAAATACTAGCTATTATATTAAATGACAATTTAATATAATTTATCTATAATGATAATTATATCCTATGTAATATTATTTAGTTACCACATGTAATTATAATTTATATAGGTACTAGATATTATTTTAAATGATCATTTAACTAGCTATCATATTAAATTATTATAAATCATTTATTAAATTATTAAAGTATTTATGAAATTATTAAATACTTATTTAATATAATAGCAAGTATTTATGTAGCGTTTTAAGATTTGTAAGCACTTTACAAATATTTTATCTTCACAACTACTCTGTAAGACAGTTATGGTTACCCCCATTTTAGATATAAAGAAATTGAGGCTGAGAGAGTTAAGTGACTTGCCCAGGGCTACACAGCTGCTAAGGTAGCATCTGAACTTGTCTTTTTCTGACTCCAGGTCGAGTAGCCTATCTACTATACTACCTAACTGCTTTCCATTTGCAAAATGAGAGAATAATCTTGAGGATTAAATGAGATGATACAAAGGAAAGGGCTTTCTAAGCCCTCAACTATTTCTAGAAATGTAAGGAAAAGGGGAATCAAAACAGCAAATAATGTTAAAGGTTTATAGAGTGCAAGGCACTAGGGGAGTTACAAAACTTAGAACTTCTTTGTCATGAACAGTATTTAAAATACCATTTCTTTCTTGTGGGAGTGTTTTCCCCCCCAAAGATAATTCACATTACTGTACTGGTCTCTATACATGTTTCATAGACAAATATTTATGTTCAAAAAAGCTTGTGGAAATGTGGAAAAAAAATGCAAACTCTGGCCTACAACCACTTTAAGAACAAATTAAATGTTTTTAGCTTTGATATGACCTCATTACTGGGGAATGTTGTATGTAGAACTTTTGACAGTTAATTATTTTGGCTGGCTCCACCACAGGAAAAAAATGACAAAAGCGATGAGTGGCTTCTACCACCAGGTGGACTTCTGGAAGACGGAAATCTTGGCTTGAATAGGTCACTGTCCACAGCTGGTCAGCACAATAGGTTCTGTTGAAGACACCTGATCCATAGTCTCCTGCCTGCTTCTATTTCCCTGAGCTATTTAAAAACCTGCTAGAACCTCCACTTTTTTTTGTGGTTGTTGTTCATCTCATGTTTAGATACATTTGGCATAAAAAAGAGAAGCAAGAAGTGCAGACATGCAGATGGGATTATTGAAAATCAGAGAGCATAAGTTCCCAGTGGGCAGGAGCCATGCCTTCTGTTTCTTCTGTGTAGTGCATCCCATCAGTTAGCAAACATTCATTGATGGTGATGATAAGCACTGGCAACATAATGCACTTAACTCATGTCCATGTGGCAGTAAGTTGAGTGCCAACAGATAAGAAACAGAACCTGATTCTTCTATGGCTGAAGTTTTAGGTCATGCTCAGTAAAGTATTCTGGCTACAATGGAAACTGATTTGATATCATTGACTGAATGCTATCCATTTTATAAGACCATGTTTATATGGATGAAACAACTCCATACATGGCATTGTGGAAGAAAATCGGTCAATCTTAGGATTTGGAATATCCTGATGGCCAAATCAGATAGAATATACAATGACAATGATGATAGCAGCTAGCTTTATGCCAAGCACTGTGCTCAACACTTAAAAAAATCATCTCCTTAATTTCCCAATTCTTTGCCTTTTAAATAGTAGACATGGGATGTTTTTAATTGAAATCTTTGTGGGGGAGGTCTCAACTTAATTTAATAAACATTAAAGCCCCAGTTAAAGGCTTGCAGAAATGTGAAATCCTCAGTAGTGGACCAGACTTGGAATTGGGAAGACCTGAGATCAAATGCAATCTCTGACACTTACTAGCCAAGACTGTGGGCAAGACACTTAATGACTTGCCTCAAAAGACAACCTACCTAACCTTTACCTACAAAATCACTGACTAGCTGTGCTTTGCCTAAGTGGAAGGAATTCCTACTGTGAGGAAATTCCAGTTCCTCCAAGTGTTCACGACCATGAAAAGAATTGCGTGAGGGGCTAAAGTTATAAAGATGAGTACCACAGTCCTTCCCCTCCAGGAACTTACAGTCTAATAGAAGTATCAGGGAAGTATCAGAAGAGGCTTCAGGAGCCATTTCCGCAGGACCTGGAAGGGAGGAAACAGTCTTAATTGGCAGAGATGAGGAAGGAGTGCATTCCCTGCATGGGGATTAGTCAGAGTGAATGAATGAAGTCCGGAAGGTGTGAGATGAGAATGCAGGACCTCTAGCAGTCTGCTTTGACTGAAGCACTGCTTATGGAATGGGAAGTGGGAGGATATGAGGCTAGAGGGGGAGATTTTGAGTTTTCACCATTAGGAGAAAGCATTAAAGGTAACTAACCTGGGTACTACAATAGATAGAGTGCTGGACTTAGAGTGAGGAAGACCTGAGTTTAAATCCTGTCTCAGACACTTAGTAGCTGTCTGACACCGGGCAAGTCACAACTTCTATTTCCCTCAGTTTCCTCATATGTAAAATTGGGGTAAGAATAATACCTGCCTCTCTGGATTGTTGTGAGCATTAAATGAGATAATATTTTTTAAAGCACTTTGCAAGCCTTAAAGTGCCATATGAATGATATTATTATTGTTGTCAATAGAAACAAATTGTTGGTCTCTATAAAATATAATTTTCATCATCTATGTTTGGGTAGAAGACAGCATGATAGAGTAGGAAGAGATCTGATCTGAAATTCAGGAGGCCTTGGCTTTTGTCCTGGCTCTGTAGCTGTTTCAAAGTATGTTTTTCAGCAAAGTGCTCAGGCCTCAGTTTCTTCATCTATAGAACTGCACTCTGTTTGGATGATATGATACCTTAAGAGGTTCCTAGTTTTCCAGTTCTAATTGTATGATTTAATTCATGTAGCACTGGTTATAACCTAGAGGAATGCTTGGGCTCACCAATGATATATGGAAGTTGGTTTTTTTTTAAAAGGTACTGTTTTTAAAAAGCATTTGCCAGCTTTCAAAAGCTAAGATTAAATTTAATAGTAATATGCACATATATATTACAAGAACATTCTTGATGGTGGACGTTTTGATCGGTTTCTGAATTCAGAATTATGTTCCCCTCAAGCTATCTCAGAATTAATTTTTCTAATGGGTACAGCATGCACAATTAAAGAATGTTTTTCAGGACCTTTGCAGTTTTAAAATGAAAGGTGGAATATCAAAGTTATTTACTGTCATTGGGATGCCAGTAATCTCTTTATGAGGAGAATAGATTCCACTTAGGGATTCCAGGTGAATCAGTGCTTGAAGGTTTTGGAGTTGAACAATTCTGATGTACAAATAATTTTGCAGCTAGAAAATGCTGATGACTTGAAACCAATGATCTAAACAGTGGTTACCAGAGGCTAGCTACAGAAGATACTTTAGCCTTCTTTATAGTTTGCTTTTGAATATGAGACTTGATTTTGGAATAAGGCCTTTTAAGGAGAATGGGTTATCCCTTGAAGAGGGAGGAAGGTGATCTTGAGCTCTCAATAATACCAAATGTTCCAGAATCCTGGATCTGAACTGGATCTCAGAGGTCATTTACTGTACTCTCCAGCATCTTTAACAAGTTGTCATTTGGCAACTGCTTTAAAAAATGCTAGTGATGGGGATGCCACCAACTCCTTAAGTAGCCCCTTCCGCTTTCTGGACGGCTCCAATTGTTAGGAGTCTTTTTCTTATCTATATTTCTCTACAACTCTAACCCACTGCTCCTAGGGCTGCCCTCTTAGGTCAAGCAGAACAAGTGTAATTCTTCTTCCACATGACACATCTTCAAATGCTTTTGAAAAAGCTAGCTTGTCCCTATTATGTTGGCTCTTCTCCAAGGTAAATAAACACACATCTTAGAGCTAGTCTTTGAATGGCAAGATCTCAAGGTCCTTTTTCATCCTGGCCTTCTCCTGTGATATTGCCTAACTTCTTAGTGTCCTTTCTAAAATATATATTATAAACATGTATATAATGAATATATATAATGAAAATTTGTATTATAAAGCTGAATATAATGAATAAATGGCAGGTAATAGAAGAGCATAGTAAGATGATTAGGGCACATATGTGGTATGGTGGATAGAACACTGGCCCTGGAATCAGGAAAATGTGAATTCAAATCCAGCCTCAGACACTTCCTAGCTATGTGACATGAGCAAATCACTTGACCCTGTTTACCTCAGTTTCCGCATCTATAAAATGAGCTGGAGAAGGAAATGGCAAACCAATCCAGTATCTTTGCCAAGAAAACCCTAAATGGGGTCATGAAGAGTTGGACATGACTGAAATGACTGAACAGCAACAATGGGATGATTACTTCTCAGATTCTTAGCACTGTGCTTCTCTTAATGAAACCTATGATTGTTTTTTTTTTAGCTATCATGGTGTATTAATTTACACTGAATTTGCAGCCTAGGAAAGCTTGGACATTTTTTTTTACAAGAACTGTCCCCTAGTTAAGTCTCCCGAATTTTATATTTATACAGTTGATTTTTTTGTGTGGAGCAATGAGGGTTAAGTGACTTGCCCAGGGTCACAAAACTAGTAAGTGTCAAGTGTCTGAGGCCAGATTTGAACTCAAATCCTTCTGAATCTAGGGCCAGTGCTTTTCCACTCAGTTGATTTTTTAAACTCTAGAGCAGGACTTTAAATTTCTCTCTATTAAATTTCAACTTAATAAATTCAACTCATCCTTCTAATGTGTCAATATCTTTTGGGAATCTTTTTCTGCCATGTAACATGATTGCTATCCTTCCAGATTTATGACATCTGAAAATTTGATAACTATGCCACTAATGGCTTCATTGCAGTCATTGATATAAACATCTGTGTTATGTTTATGTCATTCTGTTGTCTAGATTGGTAAGTTTAGTCACCTTGTCCATTAAAGTAAATGGAGAAATGATGTTAGTCTGGCATGATCTGTTCTTGATAAAGCCATTCTGTCTTCTAGTGATTGCTGCTTCCCTTTCTAAATGTTCATAAGCCATCTCTTTACTACTGTTCCAGAGTTTTGCTGAAAATTGAAATTAAGCTAACCAGCCAATAGTTTGTAGATTCTATTTTCTTCCGCTTTTTAATACTGAGATTACATTTGCCTAGCTATAGTTGTGCAAGACCTCTACTATTCACCATCACCTTTTTAAAGCTCACCAACAGAAGCTTAATAATTATATACAACAAGTGTTTTAGAATTATGGTCTTATATCTGACCTTGCATACTCTTTCTTTGATTGCTTTGAAAGATGTTGCTTTACCTAAATCTAAGGTGCACATCAAATTATACTCACCTTTTTTTCTTTCTTATTGCAAACTCTAAGATGGAAGAATCGCTTATTTCTGAGGTTCACATAATTTCTACTTTGAGTACCAGTTCCTCCTTATTGGACGGAATGTAGTCCAGAACAGCAAATTTCTTTTTTCACTTCTTCCACCTTTTGAAGAATTAAAGTATCAGTAAGGCAATTCAATAGTTTTCCAGCTGCTCTGGTTTTAGCATAGAGTGCTCCAGAGATGTCTGGACACTTGAAGATCCCTACCATTATTATATCTTTGCTCTATGCAATGTTTGTGATCTATATCCTCTGCTCATCATCCATTTCTTCCTTTTTCCTGCTGGTATATTTCTAACACAATATCATTTCAGTTTCTCACTCTACTGATCCTCTCCTAAGTATTATCCCCATACTACCTTGGACTCAAGGATTTCTATGAATGAATGTCTTTTTGATTACTCCATCAGTTGTTTTTATAAATCAAATTTATTTCATTTTAATAAGTATACTTTTCAGGACAACTAGGTGGCGCAGTGGATAAAGCACCGGTCCTGGATTCAGGAGAACCTGAGTTCAAATCCAGCCTCAGACACTTGACAGCTACTATCTGTGTGACCCTGGGCAAGTCACTTAACCCTCATTACCCCGCAAAAAAGATATAATTTTCCATAGCCATATTGAGGTCCAACTCAAGCCGGAAAAGGAATTCTTATTACAATATAATTGAAAAAAGTTCATCTATTCTCTGCTTGAAGACTTACAATGAGGGGGAATCCATCCATTAATTCATAAGAAAATCTATTATACTTATGGATAACTCTAACTCAGAAAAAGTTTTTTTCCTGACATTAAGCTTAAATTTACCTTTGTGCAGTTTCTACCATTAAGATATTTTATTTTTTTTGGTGAGGCAATTGAGGTTGTGACTTGCCCAGGGTCACACAGCTAGTAAGTATTAAGTGTCTGAGGCCAGATTTGAACTCAGGTCCTCCTGAATCCAGGGCCAGTGCTCTACCCACTGTGCCACCTAGCTGCCCCTCTACCATTAATCTTAATTTTGCCCCCTGTAACCACAAACAGCACAAATTAAATCTCTCTTCCATTCAACAACCCCTAAAATATTTGGATGCAGCTAGCACATCTCTCCTAAGTCTTCTCTTCACTAGTTAGATATCCATCCTGGTTTTCACCAACCAGAAATTATAAGGCTGGATATCAAGGTTCTTGACATGGTGATTGTTTCCCTTTTTTAATAAATGTTCTCCCTAAAATGTGGTACTTGAAACTGAACACAATACTCTACATATAGTCTAACAATAGTAGACTACCTCCTTCTTCATTTTGGACACTTATGCTACCTTTTTTGTTTGTTTGTTTTTTGGGTTTTTTTGGCAGGGCAATGAGGGTTAAGTTGACTTGCCCAGGGTCACACAGCTAGTAAGTATCAAGTGTCTGAGGCCAGATTTGAACTCAGGTCCTCCTGAATCCAGGGTTGGTGCTTTATCCACTGCACCATCTAGCTGCCCCAGACACTACTTTTTTTTCTAAAGGAGCTTAAAACATCATTCAGGTTCTTGGCTGCTATGTCACACAGTTGAATCATATTTATGATGTCTCCCCTCCCCATCACCATTCTTCAGAATGTATCATCATAGAACCATAGACTTAGAGGTCAGGAGTCATCTCATACTACGCCTGCTCAAATCCACAATCTTGCCTACTGCCTCCTAAAAGTAATCATCCAGTTTCTGCTAGTGACTGTGAGCTCACTGGTTTTGAAAGCAGCCGATTCCACCTTTGGGCAGATCTAATTGTTAGAACATTTTCCCCTTACATTGAACTGAAACATACCTCCCTTTAACTTCCATCTGCTG
Organism: Dromiciops gliroides; assembly: GCF_019393635.1. Taxonomy (NCBI): domain Eukaryota; kingdom Metazoa; phylum Chordata; class Mammalia; order Microbiotheria; family Microbiotheriidae; genus Dromiciops; species Dromiciops gliroides. The sequence continues at coordinate 76,975,385 of NC_057865.1, read as the reverse complement.
GTCCTAATTTTTATCCTCTGGGGCTAAGCAGAATAGGCCTAATCATTCTTTCACAGGGAAACCCTTCAGATCTTTGGAGATTGTTATCATGTTTCCTCAAAACCTTCTCTATTCTACTTATTTCAAGGGATCCCTGTGGCGTGATTTTGAATTCCTTTCCACCTCCCACCCCTACAGCCCTGATTACCTTTTTCTGAATATTCAAACTTGTCAGTTTCCCTCCTAAAATGTGAAGACCAGAAATGTACAAAATTCCCTGGTCCAGCAAGGGCAGAGTGAGTATATTGGGTCTATCACCTTTGGGAAACATAAGTTTATTCGTGTAGCTTGGATCACATTAGCATTTTTTATTTTCATGCTATAGCTCTCTTTTATTGGGGATGGGTACTCCAACCCATCTAATTATGACAGGAATTTTGACCTGGAAAGGTTTTTTTGAAAGTTTTGTGTACCCTTTGAGAAGACTACAGACATCTCAATGTATTGCATGACTGCCATGAAAGACCAACATTGTAACAAAATCTAAAACTCGAATAAAGCAAAGGCTGCTGTCAAAATAGTTAATGGTCTGTTTAGACAGGGTTACTTTAGTAAAAGCAGCATTTGCAGAGATTTACACTTGTCATCAAACCAATTCCTTCTGACACTCCCAGGCAAAGACATCTTCTCTAACATCCACCTCAACTTGTCTCTCAGCAAAAAAGAAAACAAAACTATTGCACTGTGTAGTTTTATTACAATTGACCAGCCGTGGGACAAGTTCCAAGAACCTCATATACATACATACATACATACATACATACATACATACATGTTACTGGTTCAATGTATTTTTTTTTCATTTTTTTTTCCTGGAGGGCAATGAGGGTTAAGTGACTTGCCCAGGGTCACACAGCTAGTAACTGTCAAGTGTCTGAGGCTGGATTTGAACTCAGGTACTCCTGATTCCAAGGCCAGTGCTTTATCCACTGTGCCACCTAGCTGCCGCCGGTTCAATGTATTTTTTCGTATGAAACAGATATTTTAATTTTAATGTCACATGTGGAAATAAGTCCTTTACCCCGTATTTCCCAACAAAAACCCTAAATAAACCCCAACATGTTAACATTTGTTTATATTAATAGTATCCATTATACAGAAGACTAAATGGACTCCAGGAAGTCTAAAAATTTTTATTCTTGTTGTTAGCTTTTGTTTTTACTTCACTTTCATTCCTAAATATATCCCTCCCCACCCCTCACAGAGGACTGTTCCTTGTTGCAAAGAAGAAAAAATGTAATTCAATTAAACCAACTAACTAGTATTGTTATATTACTGTACAGTAGACACACTCAGAGTCACCCTTCCACCCTGCCTCCAGTTCTGCAAAGAAAGGAATGAGGTCCATTTTCATCTACTCTTTGGAGCCACGCTTAGTCATTATAATCACAAAATATTCAATTTCATGTCCTAGTATCAGTAATCCCAACATATTGTAAGCTACTTGGAGGCAGGGACTGTCTCTTGCCTCTTTCTGTATTCCCAGTGACAGTCATTTAATAAATGTTTATTGATTGATAGTGTTGTTAATTCTTTCTTCTTATATCATTGTCATTATGCATATCATTTCCTGGTTCTGCTTACTTCACCTTTGTATTAGTTCATATAAGTCTTCCCACCCATCACTATATTCTTCATTTTCATAATTTCTTATGGCACAGTTATATTATGTTTTTGTTCCACAATTTGTTTAGCCATTCCCAATTGAAGTACTTCTTTGTTGTTTTCAGATTTCGGTTATTACAAAAAGTTCTGTTCTAAATATTTTGATGTATATGGAGAGAGCTTAGAAAGTTACAAGTCCATGCAAGGTTAAATGATCCAGTGTTCATCCATTGCCACAGGGGCAGACTGAGGCAGTGAAGCAGCTAGTTGAGTTCAGCCTGAGGCAATGCTAGGCTTTTTTGCCCTCAGTTAATGGCAGGTCACTCAGAAGTTTGGTGCAAATGTGCCTTGGTGTAATGTCCCTATGAGATGTGAGGGCAACTGAAACCCTGCACCAATGAGCCAAAATAGGAGGGAGCAATCTGAGTTCAAGGTAGTACTATTTGAGTTAGAGGCAAACAGATTAAGGCAAAGTACCTAAAGACAAAGAACAAAGTGCAGGCAGACATGGTTACACATGGGGAAGGTAAAGATGTTCTGGCACAATAATCAAGGGCAATCCCAAATAAATAAGGGACTGAGTCCAAAGGTACTAAACTGGAGTGCATTGGAGCTTATAACAGCATAAGATTCTGGAGGGGAGGGGGGAACTGGCTATGGCTTTTAAAACCACATTTTGTCTAATTCTCCATGGCTGCAGTGACAGTGTCTGCTTTGGCTGGAAGGATGCATTGGTCACACTCACATGCAGCTACAAGCTGCAGGTCATAAAGACAGTCGGGGTTGCCCATATGCTTTGGTTTTTAATATAAACATGCAACAGTCTCCAGAATTTTGAAATCCCTCCTTTTAGAAATGTCTCAAACTCCACCTCTCCCTATAGAGACTAACCTCCTTGGCAACAATGGGGGACACATCTGGCTTGCTAGGTGGAGGTAATTTAATTCTGACTATTCTCTTTCTAAGAAACTGTATTCTTAAAAGATCGCTATTTATTCTGTGGTTTTAAAATACATTTCATTCACTTTTCTTTTGGTTTTTACATCACCTACATTTCTTAATATAACCCTCACTGGCTTCCTTCTTAGTGAGCCATTCCTTATAAAAAAAGTAATAAGAAAGAATTCAGGAAAACACGTGAACACAGGGAAAAAAAAAAACTGACATTGTATACAGTGTTTCACATCCACACCCAAAGAAAGAGTGGAGTTTTTTTCTCATATCATATCTCTTCATTGGAATCCATTTAAAAAAAAACACCCATATACTTGCATGTCTTTACACAGATGCCAGATGACTCCTATTTGAACATCGCAGAGAGAGTACTTAGGTTTTGATATTGTAATGGGGGGAAATGGGGTACGGTTTGGGTAGGGGTTGGGGTTCTTAGGAATTCCTCTTTAAAGAATTACACCCTCTTGCACACAGAAGTAGTTAGAATAAGGTGGTAGTTTATTTAGGAGCCAGGGAAGGGAAGGGTGGGGGGAGGGAAACCATGACAGAAATCCTTGGACTTCTCATGGGGAGATTTGGTACAAAGCACATGGCTCAAAGGTACCAATCTCTTCGAACAGGAGACTGGAAGGTACTTTTATAGAGGACTGATGGGGGTGGACCATCTGCCTGTGGAAAGTTCCTTTAGTGAGGGAGGGCCATCCCCCACTGGGGGTAGCTGGGGGAATTGGGTGAGGGGTGGCTCTCTCTTCAGGACACAAAGGCCTCAGCCACACCCACATTTATCTCCCCAGGGTAAGGGAGACCAGAATGAAGGTTGGGAATCTGAAGCTAGCTCAGTCCCATTTGGTTCTGCTTGTTTCTCAAGGAGAAGGTTCCTTGATGTGCCCCATGATAGTATGGTTTGATCTAGATAACCCCTAATATTCCTTCCGGACCTGAGGCTCTGTAATTTCTCTGCTCCTTCCTTAAATGATGTGAATAAGGAGGAAAAGAGGACGACTTACAATAGAGAAACAGAAGGACTCCATTTAAACCACAGGGGTCCAGAGAAAGAACAGACATCTTGGTATAATTTGGATGTATTTCCAAGGAGAACAGAATCAGTCTTGTAATAATTTAGTCATTTCTCAGACATGTCCAACTCTTTGTGACCCCATCTGGGCTTTTCTTGGCATAGATAATACTGGAGTAGTTTGCCACTTCCTTCTCCAGCTCATTTTACAGATGAAGCAACTGAGACAAATAGGGTTAAATGGCTTGCCCAGGGTCAAACAGCTAGTAAGTGTTTTGAGGCTGGATTTGAATTCAGAAAGATGAGGCTTCCTGCCTCCAGGTCCAGTACTGGGGTCACCTAAATAATTAATTGCCTAGCATAGAGAAACTATTGCTTGTTCCATATAGATTCAAGTCCTGCTGCATTTGCTATTATACACTCATTCATTTTGGTCTGTGCCAGATTCACTACTGGGGAACTCCGACCTCTAATTAAAGGGATTAGTCTCCTTGTTCTCATATTTTTCAGCTCATTAAGCCCCCTTGCCCTGTTATCCCAGGTAAAATTGCATATAGCTTGAGTTATGGCTCAAGTATAAGGCCTCTGGTAAAAAAAGGTATTCCCTCAACAAGCATGAATCAGGTACAGAACAGGTAGTTTATTCCTACCTCATAGAAACAAATGCTACATGGAGAAAGAATTACCATGTACATTAATGGAACAGTTTAAACAGGTTTCAGTGATTTAACCTAACTCCTTTTTACAATCTGCTTAGAGGCTAGTAGTTAAATCTCATCAGGACATAAAACAGTTTGCAAGTTTGCTAATTAGACATTGGACATTTCACCTCAGCTGAGCACTGTCCAATCGACAGCCAAGCTTGATCTTGTTTCTGATGGCCCCTCTCTCTGATACAAATGATTCCCTTGTCATCAGGCCCTGCTACTGGGCAGGGGCTGGCAACATTTAGTTCTTACCACTGGTCACTGATGGGATAGAGAAGCCATTTAAGCTTACAAGGTTTGGGGAGGATACACGTTATTCCAAGATCAGGAAAGAACAAACACTAAAGGGCAGATGAATCTGGGAGGGGGGGGGTGTCTCAAACCAAATCCAATCTACTCTCCATATAGGAAGGAAGCAACATCAGGGTCTCCATGACAGTAGGATAGTGGACTGCCCATCTGCACCCCTCACTAGAATCACATGATTACACCTGGAAAGCTAAGCCGAGAGGGTGCCAGCCAGAAGCTGTCTGTTCTTTGAACAGATACAGCACCCCATCCCCATGCTGCTATCCTAGGGTGGGAGGACTACCAAGAGACCATTAGGGGGTCTATCATTAAACACGCAGGTCCTTTCAGCTTTGGGTCACCACACATCCAGAAGCTGCTCAAAAGCTTCCATCTGGTCATCAAGAAACAGGCAGACGATATCTGCACACTCTGTACAACCTACACAGGAAGAGCAAATCTGATGTGCTAGATATCTGCTACAGTAGCATTATTTGGTGTGTTGTTCCTTTAAATATAGGTAGTGAAAGAGAGGACAAGAAAGGAAGATGGAGGAAGGGAGAGGGAAAAGGAGGGAGACAAAGAGGGAGAGGGGAGAAATGGAGGGGGGAGGACAAGGTGGGAGGATAGCATCATCTAGGAGCCAGGAGAGCGAGGTCTATTCTTGTCTCTTGCGTTCTCCATCTGTTCCATCGAGGATAATAATACTTGCCACTTACCTACTTTGCAGGGTTGTTGCAAGAAGTGTATTAAAAATAATGACTTTGATCTCCTCTGATAAAGGGGTTGTGTTTGCACAAAATGTAATATTAACTTGATCATGGTAAGATTGGCTTTTGCTTTTAACAAGGTCAGGATTGTTAAAGGTAAAAGTCTGAGCAGCCGAATGAGTAATGCCATTACCCATCCACACATAAGCCTCTGGCCATGACTGAAAGGAACCCAATTTATGCCCCCAGAGAGTTATAGGCAGATCCTGGCGACACATCCACAGGCGGCAGGATGTGCTCCTGTTTCGACAAAATGAGCAGACAGCTGGAGCTGTGTGCAATTTGGCACCCTGAGAGATGTAGCTTCAGCGAGGCGCTCGTTCTATAGGCTGCAGTAGTACTGACTGGGGAAGACTAGAGAGCAAGCACTCTTACCTCTTAATAGAATCAAATTCCCCCCTGTGTGCTGGGGAACACACATGCCCTGAAGAAAGGAGGGAAAACATTTCCTTTGTGAACCCTCCAGAATTTTCTCCTGGAATTCAGTTTATGCAGGGTCCAGGGTAGCACTAATAATCCCTAACTGGAAAACTCCTTAAACCTCAATGCACCTGGAATACTAGAGGTTTTGAGCTGCAAGGGACCTCAGATATGATCTTTTTCAATTTTCTTATTCTAATGAGGAGGAAATTAAGGCCCAGAGAGATGGTGTAATTTATCCAAGGAAATACTGGCGCAGGTGAGATAGAAGTCTCTTCTTCTTCTTTTTTTTTGCAGTGCAATGAGGGTTAAGTGACTTGCCCAGGGTCACAAAGTTAGGAAATGTCAAGTGTCTGAAGTCAGATTTGAACTCAGGTCCTCCTGAATCCAGGGCTGGTGCTTTATCCACTGTGCCACCTAGCTGCCCCAGAAGTCTCATCTTGAAGGAGCTTAAGTCTGGTGCTCTGCTGTACCAGAAGTGTTAAAATCAGGCCCTGCAGGGATGAAATTCTGAGTGCTGTTCAAACTTATTTTAAATGTAACTAGGAAATGTTTAATAAAAAAAAATTTAAATAGAATACAACATTGGTGCTGTTCAGTCGTTTCAGTCATGTCAGACTCTTTGTGACCCCATTTGGGGTTTTCTTGGCAGAGATACTAGAGTGCTTATAGTTAAGGAAACTGAAGCAAACAGAGTTAAGTGACCTGTCCAGGGTCACATAGCTAGGAAGTGTCTGAGGTCAAATTTGAACCCAGAAAGTTGAGTCTTCCTGAACCCAGGCTTGGTCCTCTTTCTTATCTACTGAGCTACCTAGCTCTCCATAATACAATATAGATAATGTTAATTTGTGGTTTTCTAAGTCAATATCTTCTAATCATTTTCCATGACACCCATAATTCCCATCATTAGCTACTGCATGAAGTTAATAAATTGTGTCTAGAAAGCCTTTGTTAAATTAGAAATGTTAACTTGAAGTAGTAGTGCATTAACTTATTAGTGCCCTGATGCAGCCTGGTTAGGCTGAGTCCCTTTCACAGTGGGAAAAGGAGGGTATGTGGAGAGAGACAGCCAGAATGACTGATGAGACAATTAAGTGTAGTCTCTGACAGCAAGGGAGTTTTACCAAGCCCTGTGTTATTCTATCTGGCTTACTCATGATTGCTTAGCCTAGATGGATGCACTTGTAAAAGGTGCACTTATTTCTTTTGTCTTCTTAAGCATAAAACACTAGGGACCTTAACTATCGTGGGCCACTCAGACTTAAACTGCAAAGCTCTCTGCAAGGGTGGCTGCCTGGAACCATTGTGTGTGCTAATCTGATTATCTTTGAATCAGAATCACTTAGGTACCTGGGTAGCAGTGATCCCATTGTCAGGGGATGTGCATTCTCAATATACTTTGTCCAACAGATTGGCATGTGCATGTGTGTATATATGTACACACACACACATATATATGTAAATATATATGTATGCATGTGTGTATATCTGTAGATCTAGATCTACATAGATCTATAGATATAGATAGATAGATAGATAGATAGATAGATAGATAGATAGATAGATATCTTGGAACTGGACTTGGAGTTAGGAAGACCTGGATTCATACCTTGTTTCAGACTCTTACCACTTGTATGACTTTGGGCAATTCACTTAATCACTATTTGCCTCCATTTCCTCATATGCAAAATGAGGGGGGGTTGGCAATGTAGCTAAGATTAGAAGAGAAACATTTAACAAGGGAAAAATCTTTTCCACAAATTTCTCTGGTCAAGATCTCATTTCCAAGGTATATAAGAAATTGATTGAATAAGAATCATCCCCTAACTGATAAATGATCAAAGGACATGAACAATTTTCAAGGGAAGAAAGCCAAGCTAGTAAGAACCAGATGGAAAAGACATTCAAATTATCAAATTATTAGAGAAATGTAAATTATAGCATCTTTGAAGTTTTCCTTCATACCCATTAGATTGGCAAAGTTGACAAAAAAAGAAAATGGCAAACTTTGGAGAAGCTATGGGAAAACAGAAATGTTAATACTTTGTTGGTGGAACTTTGAATGGCTCCAGCCATTCTGGAAGACAATTTGGAGCTTTATCGCCAAATCACTGAATAAATATTGACCCAGTGATACTTCTACTAGGCCTATATCCCACAACAATCAAAGAAAGAGGACAAAGATGTATATGTACACAAATAATTTATGACAGCTCTTATTTTGCAGTGGCAAAACCTGGAAACTAAGGGGGTGCCCATTAACTGGGGAATGGTTGCAAAACTTATGGCATATGAATTTAATGAAATACTACTGTACCACAAGAAATAACAAAAGAGATAATTTCAGAGAAACCTAAGAAGACTTGTATGAAATGATGCAGAGTAAAGTAAGCAGAATCAGGAGAATATATTATACTAACACAACAATGCTGTAAAAACAATCAGTACTATTTCAGAGGACCAATGATGAAGAATACTTATCCATTGCTTCACAGAAAAGAGATGGGACTCAATATGAAAAATGACTCATAAACTTTTGGACATGGCCAATGTAGGAATTTGTTTTGCTTGATTACGTATTATTGTTATAAAGGTTTTCTTTTTGTATTTTTCTTTCCTAATGCTTATGGTGGAGAGGGAAAATAAATGTTTAATTGAAAAAAATATTTTTAAAATGAAGGCATTGGCCTTGATGACCTCTCTAAGGTCCCTTCTGGTTTTGAATCTATGATACTAAGCTTAATTAAATGTGAGACTGGCTCAGTTCATTGATGCCTCATATTAAATTGGAGGAGGCACCTTATAATGTCATGGGATTTAGAGCCAGAAAGAGCCTTTAAGATCATCTTGTCCAACCCTCTTATGTTGCAGATGAGGTAACTAAAGCCTAGAGAGCTTAAATATTTTGCCCAAAATCTAATTAGTGATAAAAGCAGAATTTGTACCCAGATTCTCTGACTATAGATAGAATAGTCTTAAAATACCTGGCTTTCTGTAATAGTCAATATCATTTTTGTTTTGGTTAATTTATAAGTTCTGGTAATTGTCTAAAATGCTGACCTTAAGGAACTTGCAATACATTTGGGGGACATAAAATCACACTTATGCAGTTATGTTTCCTTTCATTTAGATCATGAGTTTTTAACTTTGACCCCTTATCTAGACTTATGTTTTTTGAAGGCAGGGAGTGATATTCTATATCATGATCCTTAACACTGTGTCCTGCATGTAGTAGGTGCTCATTCACTATTATTGGTGGCACAAATAAATAGACAGATAAATAAACAAACAAATGAATGAATAAGTAATTAAATAAATAAACAAACAAAAACTTCAAAACAATAAATGTCAACAAGTTACCAAACAATATAGTAGAGACACATGTACTGAATAAAATACTGGATAAAGGAGTGATCAGACAAGACTTAATAGAGGAGATATGTCTGAGGATCAAAACATGACACCAAAAGTTTGAGGGCCCCTTTGGCTTCTGTCAGTAAGCTGACATTCTATCCTAACTTTATTCATTTGGTTTGCATCCTAAGATTCATTGCACTTAAAGGAATGGCAGCCAAGAGGAAGTGGAGATGGGACAGGACAGACAGTGCAGAGTCTGAAGGTGAGAAAGAGAAGAGTTAGTGTTGTCCTGCTATCAAGCCTTTGCATCCTGCCTCTCCAACTGTCTGGTCAGATCTGTGATACTTAAGTAGCTTATGCCCTATGGAAAACCTTCCTCCCAGACTTGCCAGATATGAAAGGGACAGAGACATGGTTAAGGGAACCCATTTAAGAGAGTGGAACCACGATACCCCAGGAGAAGAGATAATGCTGAACACAGTGTCATGCTGCTCTTGGGAAGGATAAGTTGTTCAGAGCTCCAAGTTTTAACACATCAACTGGAAGCTGATATAACTTTTCAGGTTCAATTAATAAAAAATACCTCATAGGACCAGCAGATCCTAGGACTAGAGATGGAAGAGAGCTTAGAAGCCATCAAGTCTAATGACCTCATTTTATAGATGAGGAAACTGAGGCACAAAGAGTTTAAGTGACTTGTCCAGAATCATGCTAGAAAATATCTGAGGACAGATTCAAATCCAGATTTTCCTAACTACAAATCTAGTGCTCTACCTACCACACCAGTATACTAGAATTTGAGCGAGGTAGAGACATAACGAAATAGGATCAAGGAGGAATTTGAATGCTGTCTGTATTTTATAGCTAGATATTATGAAATGAGATGAACAAGAAACAAGAAAGATTAAAACTATGAATTTGGGATGGGGTCATTTAGAGATGGCATGAAGGAGAAAAGAGAAAAATGATAGTAGCTATATGGAGAATGGTTGAGAATTATGAAAAGGAAATATATATATATATATATATATATATATATATATATATATATATATATATATATATATATATATATATATATATATATATATATATATATATATATATATATATATATTCCAACTTAGCATGAAAGTCCAGAGGAAGTAAGGAATTAAGTTTGATATTAGAACTTGAAACCTGAAATGTCATTAGATTCATCTTATCTAATCCCCTAATTTTACAGATGATGGTACTGGAGGCCCAGAGAGATGAAATAACTCAAAGCAGGTCACACAGCAAGTTAGTAAGAGACTTAGACACAGAAGCCAGAAGGCCTGACTTCCAGACCATTGTGAATCTGACTAAATGGCACGGACTTCAAGAGGGGAGAGGAAGAAGGAAGTGATTGTAATCTTTTAAAATACCTGCTGTCTCATTGTGCCATGGCACAGTGACAAAGGTACCAGTTTTGGAGAAAAAGGACTTGATTATGAATCATACCTCTGCTGCTTAGTAGTCTGTGACTGCTGTGTCCTCAGACAAACCACTCAAGCCATATCAGTCTCTCTTTCTCATCTGTATGAGAAGGGGACTAGTCAGATGTTCTCTAAGGTCCTTTCTAGTACTAAATCTGAATGTGACAGGACATGTTCCTTTTATAAGCACAGAGAAACTCATTCTGTTAAGTCCACAGGAGCAATTAAAAACAATAACCGTAACAACACAACAAAAATAAAAACAAACCCCTTTGTAGAGACACAAAAATGTAATTTTCCAGTACTACCACTGGCTGGCATTTAGACCCTATTGAATATTAATATTTGATAAAATAGATACACTTCAAGAGTATGCATTTAGGAACTAATTTGCCCAGGATCCTCAGTGTGAATTTGCAGTACAGATCAAAAAAGCAATCAATTGAGTGCTGAGAAGGAGACAAGTTGGAGGTGCAAAATATTATCTATTAAGTCATTGCTACTTCTTGTCAAATGCAGGCAGTGGGGAATTTACTTATTTGTGCTCAATCAATGAAACATAAGGGAGAGCAAAGTGGACTGTGAAGCTTTTCATGAACATCCTCTGCCTGCAAAGAGCTTAACGGTTCCAGTTGTTGGAGGTCTCTTGTTTTCAATCCTACTGTTCAGATATCCCTTATTTTTATTGCGTAGTAATGAAAGGATGCTCATGTCATCAGAACATCCCACCATTTTGCAAGGATGGGATTATTGTACTTTCAGGTGCAATATAATAAGATCCTGTTACTTTTTTTTTTTTAACAGCAATGTAATGGAAAAATATTCAATGTAATTAAGAAAGGCATGTAAAGATAGATTTCCGTTTTTTTTTTTTTAAAGCAGCACGCCAATGAAGTTTATGGAATCCATAAATAATTCACCTAATTTAAGGATTATTTCTTTAGTGATTCTGACTTTATGGAAATTAAGTTACTACGGAATGTCAAATTTATTCTTACATACTTTACTGTAGATTTATTTTTAGTAATTGTTGCATCTTCTGAGGGCTTGTGACAAAGTAGTGGAAAATATATCTCCAATATAACTTACAGAAATGAAGTGTGGTTGGATTATTCATTTCTGTTTGATTTTCCAGAAGAATAATTTACTTCTCAACTTAGAAAGTTCTAGGTTGTTAAAAACGTCTGGTGTATTTGTTTCATCAAATCCCACTATGCTCTCTTCCACCTACATTCCTTTCCTGCCTTCTTCTCCCATCCCTCAACAAGCATCTTTTAAAATACCTTCGGTTTCAGCGCTTGTAGGGCAAAAGAACAAAAGGGACAAATACAAATATTGCTATTTTCAAACATATATATGTGTCATCTGCTTTGCTAAAGTTCTACCCAGAGATGCAGTTTTCCTTAATTATTTTCAAGTCAGTAAAGTAAACAATGCTCAAAGGAAAGAAATCTGGTTAATGTAGAACAGCTTCAAAGATGAGGAAGCTGCTGAGAAATGATTTAAGGTCCTGTGGTGCTATATAGAAAAGTAATCTGAATCCGCATATCATAGAAGAACTGAAGAAAAGGGTATGACAAAAGAAATTTTGGTGTGGTAGTAGCTATGTAATACTAACCTTATTAAAGCTGAAAATGCCCTTAGGAAGGGCATTGATAAACTGTAGAACTTTAAGAGGAGGGCAACCAGGACAGCAAAGAACCTTGGATTCATGCCATATGGGGAAGGTGAAGGAAGTTGGGATGTTTAACTGGGAGAACAGGATACTTGGGGGTGGAGTACATAGGTTCTCTTCAACTATAGGAAGGTTGTTACCTAGATAAGACATTGTTTTTTTGTTTGTTTGTTTGTTTTTTTGCAAGGGGCAATGGGGGTTAAGTGACTTGTCCAGGGTCACACAGCTAGTTAAGTGTCAAGTGTCTGAGCCTGGATTTGAACTCAGGTCCTCCTGACTCCAGGGCCGGTGCTGTATCCACTGCGTCACCTAGCTGCCCCCAGACAAGACACTGGAGTAATTTTATTTGGCTCCAGAGAGCATCTGTGAGAACAATAGGGAGAAGTTTCAAAGAGAGAAATTTAGGCTTTAGGTAAGAAAAAACATTTTAAAAATTAAGGCTGTTCAAAAGTGGAAAGTGGCATGTCATGTTTTGGGAGGTAGTAGCTTGCCTTCTCTGGAGGTTTTGTTAGAAACTACGTCCCCAAAAAAACCCAACAGAGCACACATACCAAGATAAGGTCCAAATGGGCACATGATATAGATATAAAGGGTAATATCATAAGCAAATTAAGTGAGCATGGAACACTTTACCTGTCAGATCTATGGATAAGGGAAGAATTTATGATGAAACAAAAGATAGAGAGGATCATGAGAAGTAAAATGGATAATTTGGATTACATTACATTAAAATATTTTTGCACAAACAAAACAAATGCAGCCAAGATTAAAAGGAAAGAAGAAATTGGGACAAATTTTTAGAATAACTTCTCAGATAAAAACTTAATTTCTCAATCATATAGGGAACTGTGTCAAATTTATAAAAATAAGAGACATTTCCCAATTGATAAATGGTCAAAGAACATGGACAGGCAGTTTCAGAAGAAGAAATCAAAGCTATATATAGTCACATCCAAAAATGCTCTAAATCACTATTGATTAGAAAAAGCAAATTAAAATAACTTTGAGGCACCACTTTGCCCCTATCAGATTGGCTAACAAAAGACAAGAAAAATGACAAATTCTTGAGGGGATGTGGAAAAATTGGGACATTCATGCATTGTTGGAGTTGTGAACTGGTTCAACCATACTGGAGAATAATTTGGAACTATGCTAAAAGGACTAAAAAACTGTGTATCCCCTTTGACCCAGCAATACCACTACTAGGTCTATATCCCAAATAGAGTAAAGAAAAAGGAAAAGACCCTATGTAAAATATCTGTAGTAGCTCTTTTTGTGGTGGCAAAGAATTGGAAATTGAGGGGATGTCTATCAATTAGGGAATGGATGAACAAGTTGTGGCATATGATTGTAATGGAATACTATTGGGCTATAAGAAATGATAAGCAGGATAGTTTCAGAAAACTTTGGATATATGGACTGATACAAAGTGAAGTGGGCAGAACCAGGAGAACATTGTATACTCGTAATAGAAGTATTATAATGATGATCAGCTATGAAAGACTTAGCTATTCCTCCTCCTCCAAAGAGAAAACTAATGGACTCCAAGTACAGGTTGAAGTATAATTTTTTTTCATTTTTTTCATTTTTCTTTTGCTTTTTTTTGGTAACATGGTTAATATTGAAATTTGTTTTGCATATTTCACATGTATAATTACTATTATATTGCTTGCTTTCTCTTTCTCTCTCTCTCTCTTTTTTTTTTTTGGTGAGGCAATTGGGGTTAAGTGACTTGCCTAGGATCACACAGTTAGTAAGTGTTAAGTGTCTGAGGCCAGATTTGAACTCAGGTTCTCCTGACTCCAGGGCCAGTGCTCTATCCACTGGGCCACCTAGATACCCCTATTTGTTGCTTTCTCAATGGGTGTGGGGGAGATTAGAGGAAAGGAGAGAATTCAGAACTCAAAATTTTTTAAAAAAATGCCAAAAAGAAATAAAAATTAAATTTGTTTTAAGAAAATACCTATGTAACAAGATTATTGCGACAATAAAATAAGTTGTGTAAAGCATTTCATAAACCTTAAATGTCAACTATTAGTCTTCTTATTTTCGAAAAGATTGGGGGACAGCTAGGTGGTAGAGTGGATAGAGCACCGGCCCTGGAGTCAGGAGGACCTGAGTTCAAATCTGGCCTCAGACACTTAACACTTACTAGCTGTGTGACCCTGGGCAAGTCACTTAACCCCAATTGCCTCACAAAAAAAAAAAAAAGAAAAAGAAAAGGTTGGGGTCTTAACTTGAGGTCCATGTTCTTTGTTTGTTTTTCTATTTTGATAACTCTATTTTAATATAATTGGGTTTTATAAAATCCTATGTATTTTATGAATTTGCAAAATTATTCATGTTTCCATATGTTTTTACCAGATAGCTAGAGGCCCCCAAACCAAAAAAGGTTAAGAACCCCTGTTAGAGAGAGAATCATTGGATTGTAACCTCTTTGAGAGCAGGAACTGTTTTTTTTGCCTCTTTTTTAAGTCCCAGTACTTAGTATGGTGCCCGGCACATAGTAGGTGCTTAAGAAATGTTTATTGATTAATTGACTGATTGATAAGTATGTACAAGTTGAACTAGTTGGCCACTGAGTTGACCTTCCATTTTTAAAATTGGGTGATTCTTAAAATATCAGTCAAGGAATCATAATTTAGAAATACTCAAATGATTGACCCTATTTTTAAATTTGTTTTCATATGGATATTTACTGTTACATAGACATATAATATATAAGAAGTGTCATGAACTGGCCTTGACTCAGGTCAGTCCCCATGTAACTTAGATCTATATCTGATGAAAAGTTAACAAAATGAAGTTTACTTAGCTATAAAAGGTTTATTCTGAGCAGGGGAGGAATAATCAGCAGGCTCAAGTGAGTTAAGCACAGTTTGCCAGAGTGGTTCATGCTGCTGGTCTGTGGTCACAAAGCAGAAGGAGTATCTCCCGCCTCTGTTTTCTGGGCTATTTGGATCAAGAAAACCAGGAAGCTCTGCCAATGGCTCAAGCTTTGGTCCTTTGAGCAAATTAAATTTCAAGCAGGGTTTAATGCCTTTTAAGGAAAAATTAGCCTAACTTTCATGGGAGTGGCAGGGTGGGGCTCGGGATATGGCATCCATCAGAGAAAGTTAAAAAAAACAAAACTATTTTAGGTGGGAAGAGGACAACTGTTTCCAGTGGTTTGGCTCTTTTTTTTTTCCTTTTCCATTTCAAAAAATCAATTTTTAAAAATTACAAACCTATACAAAATGCTTCATTCTTTTTTTGGCTGTGTGCATTTGTCTTCATGTGGTAGTATCTACTCAAGTACAGTGAGGTGACTCGTTCAGCCAGACAGATCATATTTGGGTTTCAAATTCCTTCCTTTTCAATGTGGTACAATAAACAAAGAGCAATACATCTAAAGTCAGAGGCAGTTCAAATCTTGGCTACTCTTTTACCTATGCGAACTTGTGCAACCTGATTCACTTCTCTAAGACTCAGTTTCCTTATCTGTAAAAATAACAGGGCTTTATTATATGAACTGCATAATTTTTACAAGTCTACTAAGTTACATGGGGACTGACCTGAGTCAATTTCCTGTCTTCCAAGCAACAAAGGCCTCTCTTCAATAATCTTGCTTACACATTGCCAAGCCCCTGCATCTCTCTAGTTGTCTTTGCTGAGGTACTGTTCTTTCATGGAAGGTTTTTTTTTTTTTTGTATGAATGCTCTGGAGACAGAAGGACATTATTATCTCTTGGGCCTTATAGGGATGCCTAATTCCGTTTATGTAGAGTTTCCCTTGACTCCCTATTTATTCTCGGAGATAATGTCACTTCTATGCTATCACTTAAAGAGAGGCAGTGTGGGTCTGTGGATATAGCACCTATCTGAAAAGCAAGAAGATAATAGGTTCAAATCCTGACATTTTCTACCTGTGACCTTGTGCAAGCCCAGAGGGACTTCTGATTTTTTATCTGTAAAAATGAGGGATTTGGTTTAGAACCTCCAAGGTCCCTTTTTACGCTAAATCTACCATCCTATGACTTTTTTTTTTTTTTTTTGCAGGGCAATGAGGGTTAAGTGATTTACCCAGGGACACATAGTTAGTAAGTGTCAAGTGTCTAAATCTGTATTTGAACTCAGGTCCTACTGAATCCAGGGCTGGTGCTTTATCCACTGCATCACCTAGCTGCCCCTTATCCTATGACTTTATATAGCTATACATACACACACACACACACACATATATATATATATACTATATACATATACTCTATTATATATACACATATACATACATATACATATACACACATATGTCTTCAGTTACTTGAAACCTTAATTGCAGCCTTCTTTTTGGGAGAATAATAAAGTAAAAAGTATACAGTAGAGGACAAAAGGAAACTAACAAGGAAGCAAAGAAAAGATGGGTAGATGTGAAAACAATGTCTAGTATTTGTTATATAGGTTTTCTTGAAATGGAAATATATTGTTTTATATTGAATCCTCTCCTATATTCTGCTGTGTACATGGCATCAGTTTTTTCTTTCTTTTTTCTCTTGCCATTTTGTATTTAAGTCTAAATTTTTAAAAAAGAAATGACTGTTTTTTAGTATGAGTCCTATACATTGGTGCAACAGCTATATTCTGGTTCTGTGCCTCACCCATTTGCCACGATACCCAGTTCTTGACAAGGGTAGCCGTAGGTTGCGGTTGGTATGGTATCCTGGCACCATAATCAGAATGATTCTGTCATCCAGTAATTTTGTATTTATGTACAATGGATGAAATCCTAGGATCTCTCAGAGGGAGTAGACTTTCCTCCTTTGCAGTTGCCCAAGAATATCTACTATAGCATTCTTCTCTTTAGTGAAATGTAGACTTCAATGAGTGGAAGAGGGTGCTATGAAATCCCCTTGGATTGGAGGCCTGATGTGAGCAGGGAGGTATAGATGAGAATTAGGCCTGGCTCAAGATGTCCTTCTTGGAGAACTTTCAGCTACTTTGCACAGTTCTGCTCCCTCAATATTAATACCCTCATCCCCTGACTGCCACCCTTGTAGTCTGTTCCTTGCCAGCTCCTAAGAAGCTTTTGTGTGTCAGACAAGAACTGACTAAAAAAATAAAGCATTTGGGTAAAGTTACCAAGATTATTTTCACTGTGGAAATTAAAAAAAATCTTGGTTACAAGCATATTTATTTCCTATAGAAATAAAATAGTTCTTTGCTACAAAATTACCTTAACTATTGAAAAACATACCCAAGAAAGGGTGTTGTAATACATAAATAACAGGTCCTTCCTTCAACAAGTTTCAAATCATTTAGACCAGGGGTCTAAACATTTTTTAGTGGATCATGGATACTTTTTGGCAGTCTGGTGATGTCTATGGACCCTTCTTCAAAATTGTGTTTTCAAGTAACTGAAGACAATGCTAAATTTCAGTTAGAGGATAGAGTGAAAATAAAGATATACTTTTTTTTTCTATTCAAGTTTACTGACCCCCTGAAATCTATTCATTAATCTGAAGTTGACACCCTATGGAGGGGAGGTAACACATACGGGAGAATTAAATGATCCCAGTTCATAAAAGAATTACCATCAATCTGCTACAGGAGTTCAAAACCGGGAAAGATCAAGGCAGCATAATGTAGTGGAAAGAGAACTGGATTAAGAGTATGATGATATGAGTTTGAATCCTGGCTATACCACTTACTATTTGCTCATCTATAAAACTGAGTAGTTAGATTAGATGACCTTTAAGGTCTCTTTGAATTCTAAATATGTGATCCTATGTATAAACATTTGAGATTTTATCTCTTCTGGGAACTTGAAACTTCAGAGGATAAGTTATTGAAGTCTCTGAACCTATAAAAAAGGGAAAGGAGTTTGTGGGGAGAGGGGGTACAGAGGGACCGAGAGATACCATGTACCTCCTCATACTTTTGTGGCTTTTGTTCCTTAAAAGAATGTCAAAAAGATTTCCTAGTGACTTTGGCCATTGTGAGCAAATGGGAAATCAATAGCCAGACTAAAACGTGCTTATAAAATCAGAATCTGTTATCATTTTCCTGACATAGTAGTCACTCTCTGTCTAATTAACCAAATGGAAGTCCTTCAATTTGTTCACAATCTCCTAATGCAAAATACAGCTACTTAGTACTAATGTTGGTAATAAAACAACTTAACACAAATGAGCTACAGTGAGTTTCTTCATTTCATGATTGTGGAGTACATACATTTTATACCAGGTTTCATTTTGAATGTTTGAGCTAAGTAAAAAAGAAAATCTTTAAAGATATTTAAAGCTTAAAAAAAGATGTAATTTTCACCTTTCATCATTATTTCCAGTTAGCTGGAGTTTTTTGATGTAAGACCTGCTTCTTCTTTGAGCCCTGAAAAGAAAAAGTAGAATAAATTAAATGAAGCAGAATAGGAAAAATAGTGGCCAGATTTTCATCTGAGAGCTTCACAACATTGTACAAACATTAAAATGTTAAAATGCAAACTTCACTTCATACTTACCCAAATGATAATAACCATTAAAAAAAACCCTACCATTAAGCATAAGCACAAGATTGTTTATAGGGTAAAATATTCCGACATTTACCCTTGGACATCTTTCTTTTACTCCAATTTGGTTATGTCCATTTATGTACTGGAAGAGAATTACATGTTTGCTCAAATTTTTCAGTTGTCAGTCAATTAACATTTATTAAGAACTTTTTCCAGTTACTATGCTAAACAAAGGAGATACAAAGAAAGTCAAATCCATAGTGTCTGGCTTCAAGGAGCTCACAGTTTAATAGGGAGAGAGACAATAAGCAAACAACTATATTCATATAAGATATATACAAATATATCTCAAAGGCAATTATTTTTTGGTGGGGCAATGAGGGTTAAATGACTTTCCCAGGGTCACAAAGCTAGTAAGTATCAAGTGTCTGAGTCTATATTTGAACTCAGGTCCTCCTTGAATCCAGGGCTGCTGCTTTATCCACTGCACCATCTAGCTGCCCTTTGAAGGTAATTTTAGAGAGAAGATGCTAATAGTTTTATGGGAAAAGCCTCCTGAAGAAAGTGGGACTGGAACTAAATCTTAAATGAAAACAGGGAAGCCAGTAGGCAGAGGTGAGGAGGGAGAGAATTCCAGGCATGGGGAACAGTCCATGACAAATGACAACATTGAGAGAAGGCATATCCTGTGCAAGGAACAATGAGAAGACTAATTTAGCTAGATTGTAGAAATCTGTGGAAGGGCATAAAGTGTCAGAAGAATGGAGAGGTAGGATAGGAGCAGATTGTAAAGGGTTTTAAATATCAAATAGAGAACTTTATATTTGATATTAGTGATAATAGGCAGTCACTGGAGGTTACTGAGTGGTAGAGGTAGGGTTGGGGTAATAGTCAGACCTACTTTTGAGAAAATCAGTAGTACTTTTTTTTTGGGGGGGGGGAGGTGAGGCAATTGGGGTTAAGTGACTTGCCCAGGGTCACACAGCTAGTAAGTTTTAAGTGTCTGAGGCTGGATTTTAACTCAGGTCCTCCTGATGCCAGGGCTGGTGCTCTCTCCACTACGCCACCTAGCTGCCCCTCAGTAGTACTTTTAATGGGAATGACCTAAGAGGGAAAGGATCTATCTGTTCAAAAATATTTATAGCAGCCCATTTTTGTATTAGTAAAGAGCTAGAAACCAAGTAGATGTTCATTAATTGGAGAATGGTTAACAAAGTATATATGTACATGTAATAAAATATTCTTATGCTTTAAGAAATGATGAATATGATGATTTCAGCGTAACCTAAGAAGATTTATACAAATTCTCAGTGTTTGTAAATTCTTCGTTAATAAAGGTTAACTTAATTCTTCCATTTGAACTTGATTCCAAACAGTAAATTTGACCTTTATTTATCTTTATGTAGAGTTCTGCTATTAATACATTTGATTATGTGTAAATTGGATGAAATAACCATCAATCCAACCTAGCCATTTAAGTTAAATATTCAATATGCCTAAATGAGGAAGAACAAAATTAAATTGTTTAGGTTGTAGACTTTGACCTAGATGGCTGAAGTAGATCGGTGTGGTCATTGTAGTTCTGTTACTATTGTGTTAAATTTAATATACATGCTTAGAAATGAAGTGAACCTAAGTTCAATTTCACACACTCCTATTTTTTGTTCTTTGAATATTGACTTTAATATCAGCAAACATTAATATTTAAACATTCAAAGAACATAAGAGGACTGTATATAAAACCACAAACTTAGGTACATTTAATTTTAAAGTGTATATTAAATTTAATATAGTAGAAACAAAATTGTTCTGCATATCTGTGCCCTCTTCTTAGCTTCCTTCTGCTCTCTCCTCTTTTTAAAGGCAGTGTCCCTGTTACTCTTTTCTTTCTTTCCACTATTTTTCTATCTCACTATCAATACTGTCCTCAAGCCTTCCCAAATAAGTATAGTCAAGCCAAACAAATCAACACATTGCCCATATTTGAAAATATATGTCTTATTCGGTTCCTCTGCTCAATGACCTCTCTGCCAAAACGTGGAAAGTGTGCATTATCATCAGTCTTCTGGAGTCATGGTTGGTCATGGCATTAATCTGAGTTCTGACATTTTTCAAAGCTGTTTGCTGCCATTATATGCTTTTGTTCCTCATGTAAACAATCTTGTCCTGGTTCTACTCACATCACCCTGAGAGTTTGTCTAAATCGTCTTAGGTTTCTCTGAAATCATCGTATTCATCATTTCTTAAACCATAATAATATTTGATTACATGTACATATATACTTTTTACCATTCTCCAATTAATGAACATCCACTTGGTTTCTAGCTCTTCACTAGTACAAAAATGGGCTGCTATAAATATTTTTGAACAGATAGATCCTTTCCCTCTGTCTTTGACCTCTTTGGGGTATAAGGCTGACCTAAAAGATATTCATAGTTTTGTGATTTTTTTAATTGAACAGTTCTAAATTATTTTTCTGATTCATTGGCTTAATCTATCCCTAGCACACGATAGTGACAATTGTCAAATAGACCCTCCAATAATTACCATTTTCTACTTTTGTCATCTTTACCAAACTGTTAAGTGTGAGATGGAACCACAGAGTTATTTTCATGTTAATTCCTCTTATTATTAGTGATTTGGAACATTCTTAACAGTTGGTGATAGCTTCCATCTGTTCATTTGAAAAATAGGCTTGTTCATAATCTTTGATAGCTTATCTATTGGCCAATGCTTCTTATTTGTATATATTAGTTATCAATTTTCATGTATGAAGCCTTTATCAGATAAATCTGCCTCAAAGATTTTTCCTCAGTTAATAGTTACTTTTCAAAACTTTTGTATTTCATGAAAGTGAAATTGCTTATTTTATCTTCTATAATCATCCCTGTGCCTTGTTTGGTTTAGAATCACAACCATCTTCCACCTCAGTGAGAAAAGGCATTATTCCCTTCCTATTTCCTCTTATTTTTATGATGTGACTTCAGATCATGTATCCATTTGTAGTTGACTGATATATGGTATGAGATGTTGGTCTAAATATAATTTTTGATACAGTGCTTTCTATTTTTCTTATTAGTTTTTAAAAATTCAAATCAATTAAAATTATTCTTGTCATGTCAAACAGTTTTGATGATTACCACTTTGTAATATAGTTTGAGATCTAATACTGCTAGGTCCCCTTCTTTCCTACTTTTCTTTCATTTTCACTTGAGATTCCTGTTCCTTCAGGTCAGTTTTGTTCAATGGACAGATATTGTCCTAATTTATGATCCTTCTGTATTCTTCCTTGATCAGACCCCATCTGAAGTATTGAATTCAATTCTGGACATGACATTTTAAGAAAGACATAGATAAATTTAGGACATGTCAAGATCATGTAATTCAAGGGATGGGTTGAAAGAAATGGGGATGTTTAGCTTAGAGTACAGAAGACTTTTAGAAGATATGATAGCTGAGTTCAGGTTATTTGAAGGGATTTCACATGGAAGAATGAATGGGCTTATTCTCTTAGATATTAGAACTAAGAGAAATGGGTAAAAGTTTCAAGTATGTTAAAACTTCCTAGCAAGTAGAGGTACTTGTAAAAGTAGAATAAACTCCTTTGGGACATACTGGCTTCCCCTTCATCAGAAATGTTTGAATAAAAGATGGATGAACACTGTTAAGTAAATTAAAGAAGGTTTCTTATTTAGGTAAAACCTGAGTAAATGTTCACTAAAGTCCCTTCTAACATGGAGGAAATTCTGTGATTCTGTGGAGTGCTTTGCCCAAGTATAGTTAGTGGTTGACTGTGACTAGAATGCAGGTTACCTAATTTCTAATCTGGTAGTTTTTTTTTTTCTTCAATGATATATTTATTTATTTTTTAATTAATAAAGTATTTTTTTCCATTACATGTAAAGATAGTTCTCAACTTTTGTTTATACAAGCTTTACAATTTCAGATTTTTCTCCCTCCCCCCTCCCCTAGACAGCAGGTAGTATATATATATATACACACATAATAACATTAATCCTATTTCTGCATTAGTCATGTTATAAGAGAAAAAAATCAGAGCAATGATGAAAAACCTCAAAATAGAAAAAAACAAAAGCATCAAAAACAAAAGAAATAGTAAAGAAATAGTATGGTTCATTCAGCATCTATACTCTGCAGTTCTTTTTTTTTTCCCTTGGATTTGGAGATCCTCTTCTATCACGAGTTCCCTGGAACTCTTCTGTGCCATTGCATTGGTGAGAAGAATGTAGTCCATCAGAGTAGATCAACACTCAATGTTGATGATACTGTGTACAATGTTCTTCTGGTTCTGCTCATCTCACTCATCATCAGCTCACGTAAGACCCTCCAGGTTTCTCTGAACTCCTCCTGCTCATCATTTCTTACAGCACAATAATAGTCCATTGTATTCATATACCACAACTTGTCCAGCCATTCCCCAATTGATGGACACCCCCTCAACTTCCAATTCCTTGCCACCATGTAAAGAGCAGCTATAAATATTTTTGTACATGTGAGTCCCTTTCCCCTTTCCATGATTTCTTTGGGAAAAAGACCCAAAAGTGGTATTGCTGGGTCAAAGGGTATGCACAGCTTTATCGCCCTTTGGGCATAATTCCAAATTCAATGATATATTTAAATATCTACTCATCATTTCCTGAACACAACTGTGTTTACCGGCTATTGTTCATTTACTCAAATTCTTCCTTATTCAGGACTTTCTTCCTCAAACATTGCCACCACTTGAAAGCATACCCAATCTTCAAGGTCTGTCTGTTCCATATAGCCTTCTCTCATTGCTTTCAACCAAAAACAATTTCTCCTTCGTCTGCTCTCTGATAACACTTTGGTCCACTTCATACATTTTCACATCCTACCATCTATTATAACTCTTTTGCATTTGTATTGTCATGTGTTAGGAAAAGTGTGAAAAAACAGCATTGTACTGGGGAGTCAGGAGAAAACTGGGTTCAAATTCTAATTCTGATATTTACTAGCTGGGTGACCACAGGTCAAATCACTTAACCACTCTCAGCCTCAATTTTTTATGTGCAAATTAAAATTATGATAGTCCCCATTTCAGAAGGTTGCTGTGAGGATCTCATGAGATCATATGTGTAAAGGGCTTTCTAAGCCTTCAAGTGCTATATAATGGTCCACTTTTACTATCCTCTACTACTAATAGTAAGTTCCTTGAAGACAGAGACTTACTCATATCTGTATCCTATACAATAGCTAGCAGAATACTTCACAAAATAGTAGATGTTCAATAAATGTTTGTTGATTCAATGGTAGGGATAATAACACATATTTACGGCAATTAGGTGGCACAATGGATAGAGTGCCAGGTCTGGAGTCAGGAAGATTCATCTTCCTGAGTTCAAATCTGGCTTTAGACACTTCCTAGCTATGTGACTCTTGGTAAGTCTCTTAACTTTTGTTTGCCTTAGTTTCTTCATCTGTAAAAGTGAGCTGGAAAAGGAACTGGCAAACCACTCCATATCTTGGCCAAGAAAACACCAAATGGAATCCTGAAGAGTCAGACACAACTGAAAAATGACTAAACAACACAAAGGCTTCATTTAAAAAATCACCATAAAGCTTTTCACATGAATTATTCCATCTGACCCAACATAGGTAGGAAGGTAAGGTAGGGAACAAGCATTTATTATTTAATAGGCACTGTGCTAAGCTCTTTACAAATATTATCTCATTTGATAGATAGGTAATACAATATTGCCATATAAATGAGAAAACTGAGGTGCAAAGGAGGTTAAATGACTTAATGGTTCCTATATCATACAACTAACAAGTGGTAGGAATGTGATTTCAACTAAAATGTCTGGATTCCAATTTTAGTGCTCTCTCCATTCTACCAAACTGATTTCATCATGCACTGGTGAAGTTGTATTGTATGCATATAATTGAAAGAAACACAGAAAAAGCACTTATGGACTGAAAGGGAACAAATTGCAAAATCTGAGGGCCAGAGAGGCTCAAGGGGCATCATGGCATGGGGCATAGGGGTGGCTTTGGAGGCAAGAAGACTAAGATTCAAATCCTGCCTCAGATACTATGTGACCATGAATGAGTCATTTAACTTTTCTAATCTCAGTTTTCTCATCTTAAAGTGAGGTTTAAAGGACTTGAAGATTTAAAATATGATATAAATAAATACTTTAAAGTGACATACAGTTAGTTGGTGGGGCAATTAGGACTGAAAGCCAGACCTGTATTTGCTCCTGGTACAAAATGCCACTTCTATTGAAGGCTATTTATAGCACTAATCCTCTGGGATTTTTTCTTCTCCCTTCCATGAATGATTTTGTTATTGGTATATGCATTAAAAGACTTACTTCCTCCTTAACTCCAGTTCTTTTTGCATGATAAAGGAAAAGTGGCAGAGGCAAGAGTCATGAAAGCATACTACTGGGGAGGAAACAAACTAAATTTTTTTTTCCTACCTTAAAACTTCAGTACTGCCACAAAGACTGTTGTATCTAAGTCTTTGTAGTTATTGAATATACAATGTTAAATACCACTCCAAAGAACCACACTTATGAGTGCTACTACATCTTCTGGTTTCTATTGAATTTCTCAACTCTCCAATAATAAACATTATAAAAACAAAGTAAAACAAACCAAAACCCTGTTTACTTTCAATTCTGCAGCTGCACATTATATTGAATACTTTAGGGACTTGTCTATTCTCTCAAACAAAGCTGAAATTGCCTTCCTGGTCAGTAGGCTGTAGCACCTGGATCACCTACAACACTAATGTCTCGAGCAGATATTTCCTGTTTTGCGGCTTCTTCTTCTTCTTCTTCTTCTTCTTCTTCTTCTTCTTCTTCTTCTTCTTCTTCTTCTTCTTCTTCTTTTTTTGGCTACTGGGCTTCATTTGACTATTGTGAACTCTCTACTTTTCATCTTTAGTCTAATTATTTAAGTGATCTACATTCACTTGTTTTATTCTTTTCACGAATGAGATTTCATTTGAAAACCCAGAAACACTCATTAGTACTTGGAGTAAACATATACAAAAGTGAAGTAACCCCTGCCCTGAAGGATCCCTGCAAGATACAAAATAATGCCAAAATGACTATAGAAGCACTAGTGTGCCGAAGTAGGAACCGGACATCCAAGTTAATTAAGAGCTAAGACCACTAGGTAAAAAGTTAACTTTTTTTTACTCACCCAGTTACTTATACACCAAATATACGGATGTGTCCAAATCATATCATAGGAACACAGGATTCTAAAGATGGAAGGCATTTTAGAGGCTATCAATGCAATCCCTTCTTTTTGGAGATGAAGAAACTGAAGTGCAGAGAAGGGAAATGGCTTGCTGGAAGACCTATGGGTACTAAATGGCAAAGCTAGTGTGGAAGAATCACTGAGCCCCCATATCAGGTAGCAATCTACCAGAGACAAATTAATCACCTTATTCTAATTCTAAGCATCACTGCTTAGAGAGGCAATTCAAAGGGACAGAAATCCGCCCCGCCTTTGAAAATCTCATTACTTGAACTGGTTTTGAGTTAGAATGTATAGTGTTTAAGAACAAAGATAAATTCCATAGTCCAGCTCAAACTGGGGACAAAGTCCAAGCAACAGTTTTCATCTATTAAACAGAACAAGAGTCCCTAACTTTTGGTTAGGGAGAATCATTTTCCTAAAACCATTCAATCCCTCTTAAGTCATTCCCTCTAAGGATTTTCCTTTTCACCTGTTCAAAAGATACTTTTATTCCCTGAATTAATCAAAGACATCTTTGTTTTAGTCTGATCATTACCCTAATAACTTCTGGGAGGAGTCCCTTTTGGGGCTGATCACACTGTCCCTTTAGAAAGTGGTTAGACCTTGGCTAAGAATGATTAAGAAAGATTTTTGTGCAGGATATCATTTTGGAATTGTAAGCGAAAGAAATAATAAGGATTTCTTATTCAGATTAGACCAAAGAATTCAGATTAAATCTTTGTCCTGATATTATTTTGTACTATGTAGTCAAAAGGTGGAAGAGAAGTGGTAGGTGTGTGTGTGTGTGTGTGTGTGTGTGTGTGTGTGTGTGTGTCTTTTTCTTGGGGGGGGGTGTTGTGTTTGCATGGCAAACTGGCATTTGAGCTCAATCTTATTACTCCGTACTGGGTAAAATAAACTAAATGGATTTGTGGCACTTAATGATTAACAAATACAGTATGTGGGGGCAGCTAGGTGGCGCAGTGGATAAAGCCCTGGCCTTGGATTCAGGAGGACTTGAGTTCAACTGGCCTCAGACACTAGATCCTTACTAGATGTGTGACCCTGAGCAAGTCACTTAACCTTCATTGCCCTGCAAAAACCAAAAACCAAACAACAAAATACAGTATGCGATTTGTGTGTATGGAACATTCATATATTCCATTTGGCCAATGGGAATATCCTACAAAGGCATTTATCCAACTCCCCTTTAATGGACTGGGCCTAGAACTGGGATTTCATTCACTTGACTGCCTGAGGTTTCCATGGCATGACATGAACTGTGTCAGTTAATGGTTAAAGTGCAATATTTTTAAAGGACAAATCAAGTATTGCCATGGCCTTTAAAAATCAACAAACAGGGGCAGCTAGGTGGTGCAGTGGATAGAGCACCAGCCCTGGATTCAGGAGGACCTGAGTTCAAAGCTGACCTCAGACACTTGATACTTACTGGCTGTGTGACCCTGGGCAAGTCACTTAACCCCAATTGCCTCACCAAAAAAAAAAAAAAAAGAACAAATAAACACAAAAAACTCTTCATAATGGCTTGGAAAACTCATTTCCCTACAGGACAATCACCAGTTTGTGTGGCTTCTAATATTGAAATCCAACCTATTTAAAGCTAACTTTAGAGACAGGCTGACTTGAGTCTGTGTAGGTGTCTCAGCTTAGGACCTTCCAAAAGACAATCAGTTCAGGCCTGAACACACTCATCTTACAAGACTACATGAAATATCCTTGAAATACCACATAAGGTCTGTGGTTTTTCAACTAAATATAGGAGGTATCCTTATTGTAACCCACTTGTATACCCATGGAACCAGGCATATGTTCTAGCCTCTTGCTAAAAGACATGTAGATCAGAAAGTGGTCAGAATGCTTGCCAAGTTCTATGGAAGGTACTCTGAACCATCTACAACTCTCTACTGTTACATGGTGTTATCCACAGGAGTGCTATATAACCACATATCTCAATTTCAGCTTGGCCATTTATTAGCTTGGGAGTGTCACCCAATACCTTAGAGTCCCAGTTTTCATTTTCAAGTATCTATGTGTCTATGTGTGTGTGTGTGTTACATTTGAAGGCAAGTATGTATATGTACATAAACATACACACATACACACACACATGTATATACTTGCTTTCAAATCCCTGAAACATTCATTAATATTATCTTTTTTTTGTGGCACATACATTTATTATTTCTCTGGGTACTTTACAGCAAGTATACTCATTAAAAAGGATATCAGAAAACTACATAAGAGTTAATGAACTCAGACTCCCAGGCCAAGGTTGTGTCTGCTAGACCCTATAATAACTCATGCTCATATAGTCCTTTGGTTAACAAAGTTTTAAATTCATTATTTCATTTGTTCCTCATGACAGTCCTGTGAAGAATAAGATTCAAGTCCGATTGTCCCCATTTTATAGAAGAGGAAAGTGAGGATCTAAGAACTTAAGGAATTTGTTTGCATGTTATCTTCCCCACTGGAATGCAGTTTTATTGAGGGGAGGGCACTGTCTTTGCCTTTCTTTGTATATCCAGGGCTTAGCCCAGTGCATGGCAAATATTAAGTGCTTACTAAATGTTTACTGACTTGTCTTATTAACTTGTTATACAAGTAGTAAATGGTGAGTAGCAGAACCAAGAATAGAAACCAGCCCTCCTGAATCAGAGTTCTATCTAGACCTAGAAAGGACTCCAGAGGACATGCAGTTCATACTGTCCATTTTATAGATAAGAAAATCAAAGCCTAGGGAAGTAGAATAATGTGTTTAAGGTCACATAAATAGTAAGTTCATAGGAAAAATTTGAACCTGAGTCATGTGCTCTTTCTTTAGCACAATGCCAACTTTCAAATATTCAACTGTAGCGCCACGCCACCCTTACCCTTCAGAAGCTCTCCCTCAAAGGGGAGCAGCAGCATGCAAATGACTGTAGGGTAGAGAGCAAGTATGCCAAGTGGGAGTGATAGAGGTCTAACAGCAAAGGGTAGGGGAGGAAGGTTTTTCTTTCTTTATTTAAAGACAGAGAATGGGGAGGGGGAAGAGAAGGAGGGGCAAAGGGAATGATAGCTAGAAGAATCTGTCCTTTGCTACATTTACTAGACTTCATTAAGGATAAGGCAGCAGTGAGGACTGATCATTTATTCATTCCTTTAACCAAAATTCATTAAGCCCCTACAACATGCCAGATGCTAAGCTGGGCACTAAAGAGACAAAGATAACACAAAAAGTTCCTGTTTTCAAGGAATTCATATGCTATTGAATGGAATATTGGGGCACCAGGATAGAGCACTGGGCCTGGAGTCAGGAAGACTCCTCTCCCTGGGTTCAAATCTGGTGTCAGATACCTTACTAACTGCATGACCCTGGGCAAGTCACTAAACCCTGTTTGCCTCAGTTTTCTCATTTGTAAAGTGAGCTAGAGAAGGAAATGACAAACCATTCTAGTATCTTTGCCAAGAAAACTTCAAATGATGCCATGAAGAATCAGACATGACTGAAATGACTGAACAACAAAAGTTGAAGGGAAACAACAAACATAAAAAATAAAGGAATACAGTGTAAGAGAACAGATAAATCAGTAAAACAGTATAAAAGTAATATAGCAGGGGGGGCATGTAGGAGTTGGAAGGACCTTGGAACTAAAAATTCTGAGAGACAAAGGTGAGAAGGAATACATATCATACAAGGGCAAAACTTATTCAAAGTTCTAAAGGCCAGAGATGAAATGTCATGGATCAGGAGGAACAGTTAGATGAGTTTGTCTGAGCAAGGACATTTTTGTAGACCTATTTGTACAAAAATTGGAAATTAAGGGGATGCCCATCTTTTGGGGAATGGCTAAACAAGCTGTGGTATATGATGGTGATGGAATATATTATTGTGCTATAATAAATGACAAGCAGGATGATTTCAGAAAGGCCTGGAAAGACTGGTATGAACTGATATACAGTGAAGTGAGCAGAACCAAGAGAACGTTGTGCACAGAGACAGCAATAGTGTTTGATGAAGAACCGTGAATGACTTAACTATTTTCAGCAATACATTGATCCAAGACAATCCCAAAGGACTAGTGATGAAGCATACTATCTATCTGTAAGGAAAGAACTGATATTGATTGAACACAGAGTGAAGTATACTATTTTCCACTTTCGTTTTTTCTTTTATTCAAGTTTTCTTATACAAAATGATTAATATGATAATATTTTATATAATTGCACAAGTATAACCCATATCTGATTGCTTACTGCCTCATAGAGGGGTAAGGGGAAGGAGGAAAGGAAGGATAAAATTTGGAACTCAAAACGATAAATAAAAATGTTTATTATTAAATAAAAAATAAATCCACAAATAAATGACTAAACAAATAACCAAGTAAATAAATGACCAATAATCAACCAAATAAATAGAAAGCAGTTTTTGTGCAATGAGTCTGGAAGGGTCATCTGGTGAAGATCTTTAAATGCCATTAGAGCTTCTTGAATAGTGGAGCGGCATAGTCAGAGCTGGTACTTGGCTTTTTCTAATCTTTAGTCTATGAAAGAGAGGAATATAAGACAATATTTTTTTTTTTTTTGGTGAGGCAATTGGGGTTAAGTGACTTGCCCAGGGTCACACAGCTAGTAAGTGTTAAGTGTCTGAGGTCAGATTTGAACTCAGGTACTCCTGAATCCAGGGCTGGTGCTCTATCCACGGCGCCATCTAGCTGCCCCTAAGACAATAATTTAATGAGATATTAGGGGAAGAGAAGTGCTTTAAGGATGGGGAAAGACTCAACAGGTTAATAGATAGCAGAGAAGGGGCCAGTATTGGTGTGAGAAGGCCATCATTACTAATGGAGACATGAGGTGATGAGATTATGGACAGAAGTAAAGGTCTTAATGAGAAGTCATCTCTCTCTTTATCAGAAAATCGTGCAAAAAATGAGAGAATAGGTGATGACATCAAGGGACAGCAAGGTGTAGAAAAGGGTAGAAGAGGTAGAATAAATAAAAGAGAAGTGAAATGTATAGCACTGGAGCTTTATACAGCCTAGTCTGTGATATAGCTAAGAAACAGAGAGCAGAATAGAATGGTATCAGTGATAGAATAGTAGGAAGCAGCAGCAGAAGTCCCTTGCCTCAGTCTTACTTAACCTTGATCCTTCATGAAGTCATGAACAGGAAAGCAGGTGGGGGGATGTTATGAACTCTTAACAATGGAAAAGTCTGTTCAATCTGACATTTGAGACTCTAGCTTGTTCCTAGTGGGAGTGACAGAAGGGGGGCTAAAGAACTGAACTGTGGAAGGTCTTAAACTCCTGGGTTTGGTGCCTGCCTATAGATTGTCCATAGGAAGGCTGGGTCTCAAAGTTGTGGGTGTAACCACATGGTTGTGTTTAAACATATTGCAATTTTATTCCTTTTGTTTATTCCATTACTCTGAATAAAAAAAACCATAGACATCTTTCATGTTTCCTTGGTTCCTTTTATGAGGGGCTATATTTTACTAGGTATAGTTATAAAGCGGTTCATTGAGATACAGCAGTGCCAGAGAAGAAGGAAGACCTAGAGAAGAGGTGAGTAGGGGTTTGAGAACTATTCTGACATAAACACAAATCCACATTGACCAAAGACAGGTTAATGACCTGGGCTGCTGTCACCGCTATCTGCTCCCCCTCTCCCTGTAAGAGATTGAGTTAGGGATAGAAAGGTGCTCAATCTATGAGAACTTTAGAAAGATTTGTATTTCCCCAGAGCTCCCTTTGGTGTCAAGTAGGACATATAATTGCTGTGTGCCAGTTCCTGGTTCTAATTGTGAATCAGATCAGACTAGCACTAGCAAAGCCCTCTGGTGGCTAAATGACAACCACCATTTATAGTCATACCCTGCCTACAATGAAGTGGCTATTCTGTGAAAGCACAATGTTAAGAAAAACACTATTATAGGAGGCCATTCGTTCCATAGGCTATAAAAGAGAGCAATTGAAATGTGTATAAAGCAAGGAGTATACTCTAAACTGTCATGTAAATATCAGTTATTATAATTATTTTTATTTTTCTAATGATACAAACGGGCAATTAACTAAACAATTATCATAGTGTCATATAAGAACTTTTGCAGTCATGTATGGTTATATATTTATGATATTCTTTTGGAATGACATTGATTGGGGTGACCTGAAGTAGGATTTGCTTATGTAAGCACTTACAGAGAAATATGCC
The DNA here is from genome assembly GCF_019393635.1 of Dromiciops gliroides. NCBI lineage: Eukaryota > Metazoa > Chordata > Mammalia > Microbiotheria > Microbiotheriidae > Dromiciops > Dromiciops gliroides. The sequence goes on along the minus strand of NC_057865.1, from coordinate 76,943,165 downwards.
ATACAGATACAAAGAGTAATAAAGATATGACTTTCCTGTTCTTGATGCCTCATGATATAGACAATAATCTCACTCTCAATTTGTATGCTAATAGTTTACAATTATATAGCACTGTATCATTTACAAATAACTTTACATCCATTATTTCATTTCAGCCTCAGATGACAGAGTCTGGATCTTAAAAGTTTTTGACACTACAAAGAGGAGTAGAACCTAGTAAGATGAAATTTGATAGAAATAAATTCAATGTCCTATACTTGGCTACAAAAAAATAATCAATTTCACAAGTTCAAGATGAGGAAGTCATGGCTAGTCAATAATTCATGTGAAAAAGATCTGGATTTAGTGGACTGAAAGCTTAGCAATTACAATATAGTCCCATAGTCCAAAAAGCCAGTGCTTTAAAAGCTAAAGTTAAGCTGATTTTTAAAAGGAATTGTCCAGGATTAGGGAGACAATATTACCATTGTATTTTGAACTGGTTAGTACACTGTTGAGTTCTGGGTACCACTTTTTGTGAAGGCCACTGATAAGGTAGTGAGCATCCAAAGGAGGGTGACTAAAATGATGAAGTATGTATAAATATAGATATTTTTTTAGTGAAGCAATTGGGGTTAAGTGACTTGCCCAGGGTCACACAGCTGGTAAGTGTTAAGTATCTGAGGCCGGATTTGAATTCAGGTACTCCTGACTCCAGGGCCAGTGCTCTATCCACTGTACCACCTAGCTGCCCCTGAAGTATATAATTTTAAAGTGGTAGGATGGAGAAAGGAGGGGAGATGATGGTAGGGAAAAGGAAGGAAGGAGAGAGGAAGGAGGAGAAGGGAAGGTGAAGGCAAAGGAGGAGGGAGAATGGGACTGTAGTTAAACCATTTCACACACTTGAAAATTCTGGTATTGAAAGGGTCAAATGACTTGTTCAAGATCACTTGGCTAGTAAGGAGCAAGGGCTAGATCCCAAGTCTCTCGATTCCACATTTTACCATCTACTCTTTCCATTATGCCACACTGCCTTTTCATGGCCATGTTTATATGAAATACATATATACATAAAATCACAGAACTTTAGAGATTATCTAGTCTAACTTCCCCATTTCACAGATGAGGAAACCATGGCCCTGTGAAGGGTGGTTAAGGGCTCTGTCCAAGATCACATAGGCAGTAAGCATAAGGGAAAGAATTTAAAACCTTGTTTGTCTGACTCCAGAGTCAGCATTCTTCCTATTGTTCTATGCTACCTCCTATAATATAGTTACGATTTCACAATGTACACATATGCTCTTGTTATAAATTGTTTCTCCATCTTCTCTTCACAACTACGTCTAGACTAGCTAACTCTGTGTCTTTTTTATGGTGTGTACAGATAATCTTCCTATGATGAAATTCATTATGATTCTCCAAATTTGCTCATAAAGAGAGTCTGCTCTCCCCTGTGGCAACTTCATTACAGAATCTCTTTGGCTCAATTATGAATCATTTTTCTAGTACTCAAAGGCAGTTCCTAAGCTTTACCATGGGCAAGGTGGCCCCACAAGACAGATTCCTCAGTCCCAAAGCCAAGAAATGGTGCCTGTGCTGAAACTTCTCAACAGAAATATCACAGTGGGAGAAGAAGAAGCATATGGCTGGCTGCTGGTGCTCTCCTGTAACATCCACTGAATTTCAGCCGACTCACTTGGACAGAAAGTCGTTATCTTATATCATTTTTTTTTTTGTGGTACACGCAGAATCCTCATAGACTCATAAAGCAATACTCATAAATGCTTAGTTACCCATCTTCCAAAGGTAGGCGAGCGTGTCCATTTTATCACTCCATATTAGACTCCAGAAATCTATCTCTTGAATGTAACCAGATGAAAGCACATGATTCAGATCCAAATCCAACAGCAACCCATTGGGCTCCCTCTTTCCCACATAATTAAAAGAAACCTTCTGCCTACTGGTGGTCTCAATTATCTCCCTTTGGCATGGAAAGGAGATGGGACTTTTTCCTGGTAACTTGCCAGTTGAGTTTAATAAACACTCAATAGTTGCCTATTTTTAGAAAACTTTTTCAGGAGAGGAATTTTGGTGTCATTCATACATGATTTTTCCATCTTGTCTCCACTTGAAAAAAAACACCACTTCCAACTCTGACAATATTTTAACACTTGGTGACAAATGCTTCTTTGCCCCTTGCCAAATGTGTCATATTTCTAAATCAGATGGTTATTTATTCATGTGATTTTCAATGCCCTGTGGCTGCTAACACAATGGTTTGAAGCTGCCCAGGGCTGTTCCAGTCATATGGCAAGTACTAGGGGAGCAGAAGAACACTTTCAGAGTGACAGATGAGCAAGAGTCTCATTTCAAGGTCTCCAAAGTACTTGGAGTAGATATGTGCCATTCTCCTTAGAGAAAAGGAGGAGGAATAGGGGTTGAATATTTCCATGGTGAAATGATAAAAAACAGACCCAAAGCTGACAAAGAGGCTCATTCTTGGTCATTGATCCCCACTATCTTCTGCTGAGTCCCACCCCTTCTCTTTTGTGTGACACAGCACACACCCAGCTAAAGTGCCTTAGGGAGCTTGCATACAACCCATTTTCATCTGTCACTGTGGAATATTGCCTTTGTCCCCCTTTACTTCTTCCCCTTCCCTTACCATATGACTAGAATAGCAGCCAACAACACCAGACCATTGTGTCAGCAGCCATGGGGTACTGAAAATTGCATGAATAAATAACCATCTGATTGACAAATATGACACATTTGGCATAGGTGCCTGGAGAAGTATTTGTCAGTTATTTGGTCAGAGTTACAGAGGCTTTGGAATGGAGAAAAGGGTAGGGGAATGGATAGAGAAATACCACTGTATTTCTCCAAAAGGTTTATGTAAGATGGACACCAGGATACACAATTTAGAGGGAACTGTTGCAATACAGCTTGGTGCAGCTTTAACTTTCAATTATCCTTTGGAACAGAGGAAAAATAGAGATTCCAGGTCTCATGTCAAAACAACAACAACAACAATGACAATGACAACAACAACAGCAACAGCAACAACCCCCACAACTATATATTCAGATCATCACAAAAGGGAAAAAATAATTTAGAATCTGATAATTAATACTGCAACTTTTATTCACTTTACAAAATGATTGACCATAAAGGGATTGTTATTAAAAGTTCCCTGATTAATTGCAATGACCAATCTTCATCTCTGAACAGATGATGAAACATGCTTCTTTCATTTTGGTAGAGAGGTTTGGTATTTTGCCTTTGTTACCAGATATGGTTACTTGGTTTGTTTTTCTTTTCTTTTCTTTCTTTTTTTTTGTTATAAGTGACACCCTTTATGGTGTTGGTGGTGATGGTAACTGAGGGAAGCAGGTGGTATACACCTGTGGTGTTTTACCAGAAGAACCAATATGATTAAAAATAATTAAAGGAGGTGTTATATAACAAATAATTAAACAAGACCTGCTCAGTGTATATTAAAGGTTCATTCACATATCATTAATTACTAGGAGAACTCCATTACTGGAGAAGCAACAGAACTAAGAGCAAGAGTTATTACAAGTTTTGGGGTAGCTAGGTGGCACAGTGGATAAGGCACTGGCCCTGGATTCAGGAGGACCTGAATTCAAATCCAGCCTCAGACACTTGACACTTTCTAGCTGTGTAACCCTGGGCAAGTCACTTAACCCTCATTGCTGCCCCCCCCCCCCGCAAGAGTTATTACAAGTTTTAGAAAATTCAGAAGGAAAAAAAAAAGAAACTTGGAAATTAGGTCAATGAGAAGGTATGATTGGATTTTTAAAAAATTCTGTTTTCATGTAAATGCAAATGTATTTTGAGGAATAAATCTATGGATTTAAGTGTGAACTATTTCTAATCAGATTGACCAGAGGCATATGTATTTTCCACTATATGGGTTATCAAAGATGTTGCTTAAACCAAAGTTTGTTTTTTTCTTCCACTTAGCACTCTTCTGGACTCCCTCACCCTGCCATCAGTTGGTGGATGCTGATCAGTGAATGCAAAACTCATTCTGCATTGGTATGAGCAAAAATCATATTTCATAAGGTAAATGTTTCAATGATCATAGCTCATACTCCAGAATAAAATATGAACTTTTTTTGAACTATCCATTGATCTATGATCCAGTCTCTTCCTCCATTCTCAAAAAGATAAAAGAAATGACTCTACTTCATCTTAGCCAAAAGTTTTAGTTTTCACCTCTCATTAAATATGTCACTATAGTTGCTTAGGAGTAGCTACATTTTCATTTTCTCCCTTTCTTTCCCCCTGGCAGAGATGCTAATGAGCCATAAGATGAACTGCAAGAGGAGGTTAAAAGTACTTGGATAATGTACAATTAGGAGAATTTGCAGTTATTTTTCTCTTACTCTGTTTTCATATCTATCTATCTATCATCTATCTATCTATCTATCTATCTATCTATCTATCTATCTATCTATCTATCTATCTATCTACCTACCTATCTACCTACCTACCTACCTACCTATCTATCTATCTATCTATCTATCTATCTATCTATCTATCTATCTATCTATCTATCTATCTATCTATCTATCTATCTATCTCTTATGTATTATTTATTTATTTTTTTTTGCAGGGCAATGGGGGTTAAGTGACTTGCCCAGGGTCACACAGCTAGTAAGTGTCAAGTGTCTAAGGCTGGATTTGAACTCAGGTACTCCTGAATTCAGGGCCAGAGCTTTATCCACTGCGCCACCTAGCTGCCCCCGTATTATTTCTTTAATTAATTTCCCAGTCACCTGTGACTCTTATGAAGAAAGTAAATTACCTGGATATAAAATTATATACATTGATATTGATAATCTATAAAGCTATAAAGTCAGTAAAACATTTTTTTCATAATGAAGCTGTGAGGTGAGAGGCATTTAAATACTATATATAATAAATACTATTATGCCCATTTTACAAATAACAAAACAGGAAAACATAAAGGAAAGATATGAACATTTATTAAGTACTTACCAACTCAAGTATTTTTGCCAAGAAAACCCAAAAAGGGGTCATGGAAAGATGGACATGACTGCAATAATTCAACAACAATAAC